>NC_091432.1:122835317-123192228 GCF_964237555.1 Oryctolagus cuniculus
AACTGTTAGCTATTCTAAACCCAATATAAATAATGTCATTTTTTCATATTAGTAAGTTCTAACCATTTTAAATAATTTATTAATTGAAAATGTATGTTTTAAAATAAAATTATAAAAATATGCATTTTGTATGGTTCCATTTCCATAATAAAACTAGAAGATCACTGAATTCCTATTCTTCAGGAATTATTTATTAAGAAATAACCTAATCTCATGACAACTGTATGGGTTTATATTTGTAATCTAATATTCTAAATCCCTTTAAAAAGTTGGAAATAAAACTATCAAAATACAAAAACACATGCAATTAGCAGTCCATAAAGTATACAATATATAAATGTATGATAAAATTTATAGTTACATAGAATGTAAATATAATATAGATGTTTATATAAAATAGGGATAAAAATAAGATACAACATAATAAAATAGGCAATATAAAATACATATTATCGACCATTTATTATATGCCAACTTTATGATACATTTTCATATTTAACTAATATACCAACTCTGTATCATAAATAGATAATACTATTCTCATTTTACTCACTAGAAAAACACAATCAAGAAAGGTTAAGAAGGAGCCAGAATTCAAACATAAGGATGACCAAATCCAAGACCTCTGTTTAATTCAGAAAGTCATACTAAGTTTCCAAATGACCTCAAATACCATCCTGCTGCCCATGTTTGGTTTTTTACTTAGTTTTTAAGTTTAATATACTTCTCTGATATTTAGGGTTTTTTTTTAGTTATTTTTATTAGTTTTAGTTTTTTTTATTATTTAGTTTAGTTTTTTTATTTAGTTATTTTTTTTACTGGGAAAGCAGAGAGAGAACTTCCATCTGTTGGCTCACACCCCAGTTGCCTGCCAATAGCTAGGGCCAGACCAAGTAGAAGCAAATAGCCAAGAACTCAATCCAGGGGCCTGCGCTATGGCATAGCAGTTAAGTCTGATAGAGACTCCAGGGGCTTCACTTCCGATCCAGCTCTCTGCTGCAGCCTAACAAAGCAGTGGAGGATGGCCCAAGTCCTTGTGCCCCTGCACCTGTGAAGGAGACCCAGATGAAGCTCCTAGTTCCTGATTTCGGACTGGCCCAGCTCCAGCAAATGTGGCCATCTGAGGAGTGAACCAGCAGATGGAAGACCTCTCTCTCTCTGATACTGCCTCTGCCTCTCTGAAACTCTACCTTTCAAATAAATGAATAAATCTTTAAGAAAAATTCTTTAAACCAATCCAAGTCTCCCACATGAGTGTCAAGGACCTAAATACTTCGGTCATCATCTGCTACCTCCCAGGCCCCATATTAGCAAGAAGCTAGAATTGGAGGCTGGTGTTGTGATCTAGCGGGTAAAGCTGTCCCCTGCAATGCGAGAATCCCATATGGGTGCAAGTGTTTGAGCCCCTGGCACACATGCAGGAAACCAGTGGAAGCTCCTGGCTTCAGTGTGGTCCAGTGTTGGCCACTGAGGCCATCTGGGAAGTGAACCAGCAGATGGAAGATCTCTCTCTCTGTCTTCTCTGTGCACGCTCGCTCACTCGCTCGCTCTCCCTCTCTAACTCTGTCTTCCAAATAAGTAATTAAAAAAAAAAAGGATTCAAAACTTCAACATAAATACTATAAAGCCTACAAACTGTAATTTTAAAAATAAACATACAAAATTAAGACCACACTATTGAGGCTGGTGTTGCGGCACAGCAGTTAAGCCACCACCTTCAATGCCGGCATCACATATGAACATCACTTCCAGACCAGGCTGCTCAACTTGTAATCCAGCTCCCTGGGACTACAGCCTATGATACACCTGGGAAAGTAGCCTAGGATGGCCCAAGTACTTGAGCCCTGCCATCCATCCATGTGGGAGGCCCACATGGAATTCTGGGTCCTTGAGCTCAACCTAGACCAGTCCCAGCCACTGCAAACATCTGAGGAGTAAACAAGAGGATGGAAGAGCTGTCTCTGTGTGTCTCTCTCTCTGTCTCTCTCAGTGTCTGTCTCTCTTATAATTATGCCTTGCAAATAAGTAAATAAATCTTTTTTTTTTTTTTTTAGAAAAAGAGCTAAAGGCTGGGGGTGTGCAGGGAAGTGGGAGGGATGGACCATACTATTAACCAAAGGACCACAAAATCAGTCAACTGATTAATAAATAAATTCACCAGAATCAACTTTTGCCAACCCTAAAGTTTATTATAATGTCATAAGCAAGAATATACAGCAAAAATTAAAGTTCTGAAGAGTATATTTTCTGTAACACAAAATACTAACTTATGATTGAAATCAAACTACAATCCTGTAGTTCCCTAGTTCTTCCTTTTTTTAAAGATTTTATGAGGCCAGCGCCGCGACTCACTTGGCTAATCCTCCGCCTGCAGCACAGGCACCCTGGGTTCTAGTCCCAGTCAGGGCGCCGGATTCTGTCCCGGTTGTTCCTCTTCCAGTCCAGCTCCCTGCTGTGGCCCAGGAAGGCAGTGGAGGATGGCCCACGTGCTTGGGCCCTGCACCCACATGGGAGACCAGGAGGAGGCACCTGGCTCCTGGGTTTAGATTGGCACAGCGCACCGGCCGTGGTGGCCATTTGGGGGGTGAACCAACGGAAGGAAGACCTTTCTCTCTGTTTCTCTGTCTAGCTCTGCCTGTCAAAAAAAAAAAAAAAAAAAAAAAAAAAAAAAAAAAAGATTTTATGAGGCACTGACATTATGGCGTAGCAGCTAAAGCTGCCACCAACGATGCTGACATCCCATATGGGCACCGGTTCGAGTCCCAGTTGCTCTACTTCCAATCTAGCTCCCTACTAATGACCCAGGAACAGCACTGGAAGATGGCCTAAGTCCTTGAGCCCCTGCTCCCATGTGGGAGACCGGAAGAAGCCCCTGGCTCCTCCCTGGCCATTGTGATCATCTGGGGAGCAAACCAGCAGATCGAAGATCTCTCTCTGTCTCTGTCACTCTCTATAACTCTGCTATCTTAAGAGCTTACATTGTTGGCCAGCACTGTGGCATAGTAGGCTGGCCCTCCGCTTTTAGCGCCAGTATCCCATAAGGGCACTAGTTTATGTCCTGGCTGATCCTCTTCTGATTTGCCTCTCTGCTTATGGCCTGGGAAAGCAGTGAAGGATGGCCCAAGCGCTTGGGCCCCTGAATCCGCATGAGAGACCCAGAAGAAGCTCCTGGAGCCTGGTTTTGGATCGGCCCAGTTCTGGCCATTGCAGCTATTTGGGGAGCAAACCAGCAGATGGAAGACCTTTCTCTCTCTCTCTCTCTCTCTCTCTCTCTCTCTGTCTCTTCCCCTCAAATAAATAAATCAAATCTTAATTTTTTAAAAAAGAGCTTACACTGTAGAGAGAAAGACAACTGTTTTTATAGAATTACTTATTGGGGACTGTTAAGGGCTTTAAACATGTCAGAGAGTGGAGAATGCCCAGGTCTACTGCTCTAGACAGGACCATCAGAGAAAGCCTCTCTGATGACATGACTTGCAAACAGAAGTCTGAAAAAACTGCTGAGTAGCATATATCTAGGCATATGGACACACATGTGCAAATGCTGTGATGCAGGAGCACTCTTCTGGCCATGTGATGCAACAGAGCAGTGAGGATGAGTGGAGCAGTAGGTCAAAGGATTCCAAAAATAGGGCGGAATCATGTAGGTCTTTCCAATCAGTGCTGAAAAATCCCTGAAATGGGGAGCTACTGAGAGGTTTTTAGAAAAGAACGTGACCTCATTTATACATATTAGGAAGGATTAATCTGGCTGTTGTGAGACCAGGGCAAAAATCAAACAAGGAGACCAGTTGAGAGCTGTTGCATTAGTCAACAGATAATGGTAATTAACAACGGGATGGTAGCAATGGAGGTAGTAAGAAGTAGTCAACTTCTTAGACAATGGAGTTGGACAATTCAGTGGATGCAGGACAGAGGGGGAAAGAAAATAAAATCAATGTAGACCCCAGGGGTTTTGATAACCCAAGGTAATTTTCAATCTTCTCAACAACAGCTCTGAGTAACCCTGACTTCTCCTCTAGCTTGAATAAAATTAACTCACCCAAAAGCTCCCATTGTAGAGGCCAAAACATCAAAGGTTTATTTGCAGTTCCTGAAAACTTTGAGGACATAAAGCATGCCTTTGTTAAAGGATTCTTCCAATTTCTATATGCCCTCTCAGGAAAAATTCCCAACAACTAATCCAAGGAAAGGGGTACTTTTCACCTTTCTTGCCCATCCTCTTAGTTCTCATAATCCAGTAAGAAAAGAAAGTTGCACAATAAGAACACACTGAGTGAAAATCCACTGATAGTCATTTCTCCAATCAGTGACTTCAGAGGCAGTTGTAATCCAGAATGTAGGATCTAGGCAAAAGTGGGGGCCACAAGAGCAGACCAGGAACAATCGACTGTCTTGAGTCTGTAATCCCAAGGATGTTCCAGGACAGATTATCCCCCAACATTTACTCAGAGGGGGCCACATCACCACTGAGAAGGAAAGCCCAAGAGAAGAGCGAGCAGAGTTCTGAACATTCAGTGTGGGACCATGTGTTCTGCTTAGGCAGGAAGGGCCCTCCTGCTCCCCCTTTCTATATCCAGGCACTCACCTACTCCTGGCAAAGCACTTTGTGGGAAGCAGTTTCTTTAAGGAGCTACAGCTTCCTTTTGCCTCCTTCACTTGTCACAAGAAAGCTCTCCTTTGAGCATCTCCCATGGGTTAACAGTTTACTGGTCACTGTGCTCCACCACTACCACCACCACCTAGTTATAAGTATCAATAACAAGTGCCCTCATAGAAAAAAGGTTGATGCACAGACCGATGAGATTTAAAGTAAACAACTGCACTTGTAAGAATGTACTTTAGATGCATAAACATGTCCTTAATCAAAATTTAGATTCTTTTGAGAATCTAAAAAATGTTATCTTTACAGTAATGTTTTAAAATTTTATCTGAGAGGTACAGAAAGTTCCCATCCCTGTTTACTCCCCAAAGTACCACAATAGCTGCATCTAGAAGCCAGCAGATGGGAACACCACTCAGATCTCCCATGTGAATGCAGGAACCCAATACATAGGGCACCACCTGCTGCCTTCCAGAGTTTGCCTTAGTAGGAAGCTGGAGTTGGGAACTGATGCTCAGTAGCAAGCCCAGGTACACTGTGAGACATAAGCTAAACACCAGATCTATATTACACCGTTTACATAACGATACAAAATTATTCTGTGACCTTTTTACCTCTAGCCTATGCCCCATTCCAGATAATGAACACATTTCTGTGAGTACACACTCAATGTTAAGGCACATGCTAAGTAGTCTACTGCATAATCTCATTTACTCCCCACAGAAACTCTGGAAGGCAGATACTACGTTACCCCCATTTTGCAGATGACTCATTTCAGGATCGGTCAGATCACTCATATTACCTGAATGACAGAGCTAGGAGAGATTCCAAGACTAAACACAACTCATTCTCCTAACTACAATTACACTAACCACCTCTTAGTCCACCTAGAACAATCTTCCTAACATACAAATTGGATGATGTCAGTTCTGTCTAAAAAATAATACGTTAAAGTGCTTTCAACCGCAAACAAAATAAAGTCCAAACTCCATAGCACCTTAGGTTTTAGCATCATCTCCAATTAACCTCCTACTCCTACATTATTGACAACACAAACTGATAGAGACTCCAGGGACCCCTGGAATGGAAAGGAAGAAACATATGACATAATCCTCCAGGACCCCTGGGTAAGGAGAGGAGAGAAACATATAAAATATAACCTGTAGATGTTGCTGCATCCACACAACATCCTGCCCACCAAGCTTTTTGAGCATGCTCCTAATGTCTAACCATGTTAGGCCACTATTGATTGGCTCCTGGTCAAACCAATCACATTTAGGCTCTGCTAAGTCCCTAAATGATTCATGGCTCAATAGCATATACCTCAACCAATCAGGTTACCTTCCTCTTTTAGAAATGCCCAAAAAAACCCACAACAACAACAACAAAAATCAGAGCCAGTCTTTGGAAGCACCTGGGGGCAAGCAGGCCTCCAGGACAGGCAGCCTCCGGTAGGGCAGACCCTCCCCGCTGCCAGAGAGCTCCCTTCTGCTTCTTTCAATTAAAGTCCTTCCCTTTGCTCACTCCTTCCCTGTCTATGTGCCTCATTCTTCATGTTTAGGAGACAAAGGCAAGTAGAGAAGGAACATTGTTAACAAAGAAGACTGCAACACTCCTCCAAGAATCCAGCAAAGACAGACTATGACCCAACAGGGGAGAAGGCTGTAACACAGGAGAGTTGTAACACACATAGCTGCAACACACACAGCTGAAACACACACAGCTGTAGCACAAAGAGCTATCACAAGGGAGCTGGGTTGTTTCTAAAGAATCTGATGAAACAAAAAACTCTCCCACATTTCTTGGGGACAAGACACAGACATGAGCATCTGAAGCCACAGACTCCTCCTCCACTACTGCTGCAACACTGACACCAGAATTCCTGCGACAAAACTACTGGGCATTTTCCAAATGTGTTCTACACTATGCCACACCTGTCTACTCTCACATTAATCAAATCAAAACTGTTTATCCTGTGATAACAGAATCATCTTTCTAAAATCAAAATCAAAATTCTACTCTTCATCACAAGACTTTTTGTCAAAGCTTATAACACATACACAATTTTTTTTAAAAATATGCTCTTCCAGGGCAGGCATTTAGCATAGCAGTTAAGATGCCGCTTGGGACACAAGAATCCTGTTATCAGAGTGCCTGGACTTGAGTCACAGCTCCGCTTCCAAATCCAGTTTCCTTGTTATTGTGCATCCCACAATAGCAGTTGATGGTTCAAGTATTTGGGTCCATGCCACTCACGTGGGAGACATGAATTGATTTCCAGGCACCTGGCTTTAGCCAGGCCCATTCCCAATTGTTGTGGGCATTTGGGGAATGAACTAGTGGACAGGAGATCTCTGTCTGTCTCTGTCTCACAAATATATAAAATATTTTAAATGTTTAAAAATAAAATTAAAAGTTTTTTCTCACTTTGGAGAGCCTTTAACACTTTCTAACTTCTCAATTATCATTCTATCTTCTTTGTACAAACTTCTTCTCTCAACTCCAGACTACAAATTCCAAGGCCAGGACCACAGTTTGTAATCTTCACTTCCTACATATTAACTCCACATCAAATACCTGCAGCATTAAATTTGAGTAACACTGTAAGTTTAAAGATTGGATCCCACCTTCTCAATTATATCAAGTAATGGTTTTTATCTTAAAATTTGACTTTCAAGTAACCAAAACCTATCAAATAATTTAAACCAACATTTCTATACTGCAAGTGCCTTTCCCCATTTACAGTTGGTAACAGAAAGTCTTCATAATCAAACTCTCCCTTACTCAGAAAGGCACAAACACCAGCACTATATAAGTGCAAAAAAACAGACACAATTAAGTTCATGAAATATTTCTTCATAGATCTTTATTTTCTATGTGACCAAGAGTGTAGAATTTAGGGGCCAGCATGTGGTGCAGCATGGTAAGCAGCAACTTATGAAGCCGGCATCCTATATGGGAGTGCAGGTTCAAGTCCAGGCTGCTCTGCTACCAATTCAGTTCCCTACGAACGCACCTGGGAAATCAACAGAAGATCCAAGTACTTGGGTCCCTGTCACCCACATGGAATACCTTGATGTAGTTCCAGTCTCTTGGCTTCACCCTTTACCAGGCCCAGCCACTGTGGCCATTTGAGAAGTGAACCAGTGGACATAAGATCTTTCTCAGTCTCTCTCCCTCTCTTACTCTGTCACTCTGCCTGTAAAATATATAAATTTTTTTTCCAAAAATGTAGAATTTAGACAAAAGGAAGCCACTGGACTGGGACAGAGAAAATCAAGCAGTTCACTCTGGAGAGCTTATTGTTCAGTGAATGGTCTAGGAAAGTTTATTATCTTGTATTTAGCGGGAGCCAGACCACCACAGACTAGGAAGGCTACAAGAAACCAGTCTGAGTCAGAGTCTATTTTTCAGAGAATTTTCTAGGAAACCTTATCATCTTGCAACATTGTGTGCACACAGGGCCAGACCACCAGAGACAAGAAAAGCTGCCAAATTTCAAGTCTTAGATTTTTGAACACACCATAGTATGAAGATGTATACTGCAAACAGGAGGGACCTTCCGCTTCTCCTCTTTTCTTTATCCTGGACACTCCCCTAAACCCTGCTATAAAAGCCCTAGCAAATGGCTTTTTCAAAGAGGTAGTTTTTTTCTGGAAATGATACCTTCCCATTATCTCTTTTAACACAAGTCAAGAAAGCCTTTCTGAAGCAATTCCCATTTAAGGCTGATTATGTGGCAACACCCCAAGCAAAAGAACTCCTTGTGTCCACCAACTTAGCTCTCTTCACATGAGTAATACATTCTTGAAAACGCAGCTATATTAAAGAGTTAAAATAACAGCAACCCAGCTTTTCATAATAGTAAATAATTTTTTATCATATTAAAAACACAAAACTAAACTTGAAGCCACTAGGATTCATTAAGTACTATCAGAACTAACATCTTGAAATAGTACGACAGGGGCTGGCATTGTGGCGTAGTGGGTTATACCACTGCCTATGACACCAGCATCCCAAATGGGTGCCGGTTCAAGCCCAGGCTGCTCCACTTCCCATCCAGCTCCCTGCTAGTATGCCCGGGAAAGCAGCAGAGGACAGCCCAAGTGCTTAGGCCCCGGCAATGTGGGAGACCCACACTAGCCTCAGTGGTGATTACACAAATGTCTTGGTAAGGACGCAGCAGTCTACCATGATAAAGACTTTGGAGTCTGACTGCCTGAGATTCCAATTCCAATTCTAACCCATTTACTACCTATGTGAATATGAGGGGAAATTTCTGTGAAACTAAACTTCTTGGTATTCCACAAATGCAGCCCCATAATTTGCTGTCTCTGTAAATTCCTACTGATAATACCCTTCCATAACAGCAGGAACATCTCCAATCATTTCCTTTTCAATAGTTTTGCTCATGTATTCAATAAATTCCCATTCTACCTAATTTACCCTTCTCAAAGGACATTTATATTGCCTTATGGTAAAGCTATTTATGTTTGAATTATTCTTGAGGGCAAGGCTATCTTACTTATCTCTAAGACACACAACACAGGACCTAAGCAAGCATAAAATATTTTTAAATCAAGTAAGATGTAAGTAAGCTGATTATTTAATTCCTCCTCTTCCTTCTCCCAAGCTCCAAATGTTTGAGTGGGAAATTTATGCTTTCTTTTACATCTTTATGACTATACTCATTATATCATAAGAAATCACCGCATAAATCTTTTCTATCTTGTAATATGAACTGAAAAGGTTTGAGTCTGCAGAAGTCAATTTTGTATAAATTTTAAAGACATTTAAAAACAACATTTCAACAACAGAAGTACAAAGGGAAGGTCTTGGAGAAATCTCAGGAGCCAAGAGAGGACCATGTGCAGCTTAATTTAGCAGATAAAAAAATGGATAGAGGAGTGAGACATTCCTGAGTTTGAATTCTTTTTCTACTATTTACCAGCATTGCAGTTTGGGGCAAGTTATATAACTTCTTTCTTTATTTCCTCTCCATAAAATGGAAATCCTGGTACCTAAGAGTTGTAAGAAATAAATGAGATCATGTAAACAAAAAGCATGTATCAAATCTTGATACATATCTTACGTTCAACAAATGAACTTTAGGGGTATATCTGAATGTTGTGGCACAGAGGGTTAAGCCATTGCTTGGGATGCCCACACCCCATATTCGAGTGCTACTTTAAGTACCAGCTACTCCACTTCTGATACAGCTCCATATTAATGCACCTGGGAAAATCAGCAAAGATGACCCCAGTGCATGGGTTCCTGCCACGCACTAAACCCAAGGTACTGCCTCTCTAGAAAAGATAAAACAAAACAGTATTCAACAATGTCCAAATGAATTTAAATAATGTCAAGGGGCCGGCACTGTGATGCAGAGGGTTAGCCTCCTGGCCTGAAATGCCGGCATCCCATATGGGCGCTGGTTCCAGTCCCGGCTGCTCCTCTTCTGATCCAGCTCTCTGCTATGGCCTGGGAAAGCGTTAGAAGATGGCCCAAGTGCTTGGGCCCCTGCACCCGCGTGGGAGACCCAGAAAAGGCTTCCAGCTTCAGCCTGGCCCAGCCCCAGCTGTTGCATTCACTTAGGGAGTGAACCAGTAAACTGAGACCTCTCTGTCTCTCAGCTTTTCAAATAAATAAAATAAATCTTTTAAAAAAATAAATAATGTTCACAACTCACACCCAGTAACAGCACACACACACACACACACACACACTCACAGTCTTCCACTCACAACTTCATTCATTTCAATGACTTCATCTATACCTCCACATGCAAGACTTACAAATAAATTCTATAGCAACCTAATTCCTCAACTTCCAACTCCACAATGTCAACTGTGCCCTATATGGACCAGTTGGATGTTACACTGCCAATTCAAACAAGTCGAATATAAAGCATCATTTGCCATATACACTAACTCATCTTCTTTATTTCCCGAATGCACATTAAGAACAGAAAGCATATTATATCCCCAAGTCACTCAGGTTCAAAACCCAAAAGTTGGGACTGGCATTGTGGCATACTGGGTAAAGCTACCACATGCAACTCTAGCACCCCATATGGGAGCCAGTTCAAGACCCATCAGCTCCATTTCCAATCCAGCTCCTTGCTAATGTGCCTGGGAAAGCAGCAGAAGATGGCCCAAGTACTTGGGCCCCTGCACCCACATGGGAGACCCAGAAGATGATCCTGACTCCTGTCTTCAGCCTGGCCAAGCCCTAGCCATTGCAGGATATGGGGAGTGAACCATCGGATAGAAGATTTCTCTCTGTCTGTCTCTTCCTCTCTCTGTGTAACTCTTTCAAATAAATAAATAAATAAATATTCAAAAAAAAGATGCAAAAGTTATCTTTAACCTCTCTCTCCCTTACTCCATATATAAAGCTAACAAGTCTTTATCCCATCTGTGTAATGCATCTCAAAATCTACTCTACCTTCCTGTCCCACAAATACCACAATCCTTTCAGTCTTCATTATATATGTCCTGAAATACCACTAGTGATCATACATCAAGTGAATGTGAGTATGACACAGTGCTGTCCTAAGTACAAAGCATAAAACATGTAAAGGAAGGGGTCAACAAACGTTTCTAAATGGACAGGGGGAAAGAACATCTCATCTCTCCCACCTCCAACAAATCATTTTGCAGAGTTCCCCAATCTTCCTAACACACAGTTCTTTTCTATCACAAGAGCCTTCTCTAGCCTGGCATCCAAATCATTCAAATGCGAGGACACTACGCTCAGCCTTCTCTCTCTCAATTCTACTCAATTAGATCTACCCTTCATTTTCCCACTGCTGTCTGTCTCAGGTGCCCATGAAAAGCTATCCTCCATAGTTCTATCTCTCAGAATTCAATTTATCCTTCCAAGTTCAACAAACACATCAACTTCTCAACCCCATCCACCTCTGCTGTCCTGAGGCGGGGTTCTCCCAGCTCTTTGTAACTTCCTGTGTCACCACTTTGTTATCATGTTTCACAATATATTGTTTTTATCACCAAATGAATTTTGAGTTATTTAAAAAATTATTTATTGGCCAGTGCCACAGCTCACTTGGCTAATCCTCCGCCTGCGGCGCCGGGGAGCCGGATTCTGTCCCAGTTGCTTCTCTTCCAGGCCAGCTCTCTGCTGTGGCCCGGGAAGGCAGTGGAGGATGGCCCAAGTGCTTGGGCCCTGCACCCGCATGGGAGACCAGGAAGAAGCACCTGGCTCCTGGCTTTGGATCGGTGCAGCGCGCCGGCCATAGCAGCCATTTGGGGGGTGAACCAACAGAAAGGGAAGACCTTTCTCGCTGTCTCTCTCTCACTGTCTAACTCTGGCTGTCAAAAAAATTATTTATTTATTTGAAAGGCAGAATTAAAGAGAAAGGGAGAAACAGAGAGAAACCTTCCATATGCTGGATCACTCCCCAAATGGCCAAAATAGCCAGAGCTAAGCAGGCCCAAAGGCAGGAGCCAGGAGCTTCTTCCAAGTCTGCCAAATGGATAGCATTTACCCAGGGACTTGGGCCATTTTCTACTGCTCTCCCAGGCACATTAGCAGAGAGCTGGATCAGAAGCAGAGCAGCAGGGACTCAAATCGGTGCCCATATAATGGGATCCTGGCATCCCAGGCGGCAGCTTTACCTGCCACGCCACAATGGCAGCCCCAAGTTTAAAGTTCTTTATGAACAAGAACAACAATTTTTTTATCTCCCATTGCCCCTAATTATAACATCTCACATAATAACAAGGAATTTCCTTGTAGCGCCTCACATTTCCTCAGGAAATAAGACCTTAGCATCAATAATTTTAAAAAAAATGAACAGCAGTAGCCTCCAATTTGAGTGTTTTATAGATGACAGACACTATTCTAAGAATTAGACACAGTCAATTTTATTTATTCTTCACAGCAACTCTTTGGCAAAAGTAATGCAGGGGGCATATCCCTAATCAGTCAGGGGTAAGGAACCTCTTCTCTGTCAAGAGCCATTTGAGGGCCATACAAAACTATGAACTTAAAAATTAAGCTGCTATAAATTTATTGAATTTCAAGTCCTGGCTGCAGATGCCTTGGCAGGGCCAGACCAAATGATTTTGCAGGCCTTATTAAGCCCATGGGTGTGGAGTTCCCCACTCGTGCTTTATCTGAAATGTTTGGGACCAGAAGTCTTTCAGATTGTTCATGTTCTGGGATATTTGCATATACTTAATGATATATCTTAGGATGGAACCCAATCTAACTATGAAATTTATTTGTCTCATATTACACAAAGACTGAAGATAATTTCAGACAGTATTTTTAGTGCATCTGTGTTTTGACTGAAACCCACCAGTTCAGGTCAGGTGTGGAATTTTCCACTTGTGGCATCATGCTATCATTCAAAAAGTTTCAGATTTTGGAGCATTGGATTTCAGATTTTTAGATTAGGTAAAGTCAACCTATATTATCATCTACATTTTACAGATAAGAAAGTGGAGGCAAGGATAATTACTTTACTGGAGGTTTAACACTATTTTTCAATTGTATAAATAATTCTGCAATTGGCATCTTTGTATACAAAGTTAGGTTAGTCCCTTAGTTCATTGGATTAGTTCATTAGACAAAAATTATAACATTGTATAGATGGTTATTCATATCTAATTTTTAAATGTTTTCTAAAGGGTCCAGCGCTATGGTACAGCAGGTTAAAGCCCTGGTCTGCAGTGCCAGCATCCCATACGGGCACCAGTTCAAGTTCCGGCTGCTCCACTTCCGATTCAGCTCTCTGCTATGGCCTGGGAAAGCACTAGAAGTTGGTCCAAGTGCTTGGGCCCCTGCACCCACTTGGGATACCCAGAAGAAGCTTCAGGATTCTGGCTTAGGATCCTGGCTTCTCTTTTTTTTTTTTTTTTAAACAGGCAGAGTGGACAGTGAGAGCGAGACACAGAGAGAAAAGTCTTCCTTTACCATTGGTTCACCCTTCACTGGCCGCTGCGGCCGGTGCGCTGATCTGAAGCCAGGAGCCAGGTGCTTCTCCTGGTCTCCCATGGGGTGCAGAGCCCAAGCACTTGGGCCATCCTCCACTGCCTTCCCGGGACACAGCAGGGAGCTGGACTGGAAGAGGAGCAACCGGGACAGAATCTGGCAACCCGACCGGGACTAGAACCTGGGGTCCGGCGCCACAGGCAGAGGATTAGCTTAGTGAGCTGCGGCACTGGCCAGGATCCTGGCTTCTGATCAGCCCAGCTCCAGCTGTTGTGGCCATTTGGAGAATGAGCAGATGGAAGACCTTCTCTCTCTCTCTGTTTCTCTCTGTCTCTGTCTCTCTCTCTGCCTCTTTGTAACTCTGCCTTTCAAATAAGTAAATCTTAAAAAAAAAAAGTTTCCTAAAAAGATTAACTATTTGATAAAGCCACCAACATGAGGTTGACAATTTTTACTGCCTTCTCATTAGCTATATGCATCACCATTATTTTCTCATTCCAGTACAAGTAGACAAAAGATGAAATGCAAAGTTTCTAGATCTTAAGTAACTGTGTTCTACTGGTAAGGCTTATTGCCAGTGTTTTGGGTAATCACTGCCTTTGTTATAAACAATGTTTTAAGAAATATCATGCAAATAATAATTTATTAGAAATTATTTCATTATATTTAGACAGTTCATGGGAAATTAAGTACTTAATCTATTCAGATATTCATGAACCTCTGACAATATTCCAGTCTTCTTACAATACACCAGGATTATGTGTGCTTCTAGTCCTTGGGTAAAAATCAGTAAATACAATTCCTGCCTTCAAGTGGATCATGTTTTTAGAACATCAGCATCATCTTGAGCCCTGAAAAGCTGATTAATGGATCAGAAACCAATTAAAGAGGGAGTCCTTTCCAAGTTCACTGTAACACTGATTCTTACCAAAACTGTTCCAACTTTCATACAAAGAAAAAACCCACTTGTAACAGAACTAATGAGGGGTCAAAAAAGTTCAACAAAGCATTATCAAATAAGAGACTCCAAAAATAAACATCTGCAACTAGAAAAGACAACAGGAGCTGGTGCTGTGACATTCAGGGTAAAAGCCGCTGCCTGCGATGCTGGCATCCCATACGTGCACCAGTTCAAGCCCTGGCTGTCCCACTTCCAATCTAGCCCTCTGCTAAATGCTTGGGGAAAGTAGCATAAGATGACTCAAGTGTTTGGGCCCCTTTACCCACATGAAAGATCTAGATAAAGCCCCTGGCTCTGGGCTTTGGCCTGGCCCAGCCCTGTTCATTGTAGCCATTTGGGTAGTGAACCAGTAGGTGGAAGACCTTTCTCTCTGTCTCTCCCTCTTTCTCTCTGTAACTCTGCCTTTCAAATAAATAAATCAATCTTTAAGAAAGGGAGAGAAACAAAAGGCTACAGCTGGAGCAAAACAATCTATAAAAAAGTCTGTGTGCCATGTGCACACAGACTTAGACCATTAAAGCTGAAGCCATTAAAATAACAGGATCCATCAATGATGTACAAAGTAAGGAAGAAAGAGGGGGCAGACACTGAGGTACATGGGTTAGGCTGCTGCTTGCAACATTTACATCCCTATCAGAGTGCCAGTTCCACTGCTGCCTACTCTGCTTTCATTCCAGCTTCCTGCTAATGCAGCCAGGGAGGCAGCAGATGATGACCCAAGTGCTTAGGCCAGATATCAACCTCTCCTCCTCTCCCTCTGTCTCTCTCTGTGGCCCTGCCTTTCAAGTACATGAAAAATAAACATTTAACAAAAAAGAAGATACAATTTTAAGATTTATTTTTTTATTTGAAAGGCACAGCCATGGAGAGGGAGAGACAGAGACAGAGAGAGATATTGCAAACACTGATTCACTCCCTAAATGGCCACAATGGTCAGGGCTGGCCAGGCCAAAGCCAGAAGCCAGAAACTCTATCCAGGTCTTCCACACAAGCGGCAGGGGCCCAAGAACTTGGGTTATCTTCTGCTGCTTTCTCTAACGCATCAGTAAGCAGCTGAATCAGAAATGGAGCAACTGAACCTTGAACCACGGGAAGCTTATCCCGTTGTGCCACAACACTGGACCCAAAATTATTTTTAAAGAAAGAACAGCAACATTATATTTCCCACAGGATGAATCACTGCCTCAAAATACAACAGATATAAAAAAATGAACCATGGGCCGGCGCTGCAGCTCAATAGGCTAATTCTCCACCTACTGGCGCCGGCACACCGGGTTCTAGTCCTGGTCGGGGCGCCGGATTCTGTCCCGGTTGCCCCTCTTCCAAGCCAGCTCTCTGCTGTGGCCAGGGAGTGCAGTGGAGGATGGCCCAAGTCCTTGGGCCCTGCACCCCATGGGACACCAGGAGAAGCACCTGGCTCCTGTCTTCGAATCAGCACGGTGTGCCAGCCGCAGTGCGCCAGCCGTGGCGGCCATTGGAGGGTGAACCAACGGCAAAAGGAAGACCTTTCTCTCTGTCTCTCTCTCTCTCTCACTGTCCACTCTGCCTGTTTAAAAAAAAAAAAATGAACCAAAAAGATTCTTGAAAAAATGAGACAAAGATAATTCACTCCTCAAAGCAACAAGGCAGTACTTAAACTTTAAGAAACAGAGATGAAAACCATCCTCTCTCAATACAGTGAGACTATATTATACTATAGATCACTAGTGGCAATTGAGTACTGAGATTAAACCTCTGGTCCAATTCATTTTAGGAATTTCTAATTCAACTCTCTAGCTTTGTAGGCATTTCAAACCAGTTTTCCAGGGTGCTCAGTCATAGCACTGGCATAAGATTTTAAAGGGATCTGTCCTTTCTCCTCCTCTCAAACTCATCTCTACCATGAATCACGCTATTTTCACTTAAGTCTTTAAAGTGATAATGAACACCATAACATCAGCTTTTGATGGTCATGGACTTCACATCCAACTCAAATGCAGCATTACCCACACTGGAACCCTTTTTTACCTCACCTAAGAGACCCATCCACACTACTGTAAATGCACCAAACTGCTAGGGTTGACTCTTAGTCATTAGCCCCCATAGGTTCAGCTTTCATCTAACAAATGGTTACTCAAAATTACATTCAATGATTTAAAACAGCAATAAAACGCTTATTCCATAATTCTCACAATTGAGTAGAAAATTAACATGCTCCCAGGTAAACAATTCTTGGTTAAAGACCAAAGATATCTGTACATTAAAACATAATGCTATGTAGATTCACTTCTATTCATCACTCAAGGCAAGCTGCCAGTAGTCATAAGATTTTCAACTGATTAAGGTCATTCATAGGTTTATCTTCTCATGTATTCACACATCCTGTTTCATAAGTTCAAAGTAAACTATGATACTTTTTATTAAAAGATTTTAAAAAGACCTCACAAACAGTGTACATCAAAGGAGAAGAAATCACAATACTTCCTCCAGATAAAAATATACCAAATTTTACCAATCTGCCTTCAAAGAAACTTTATTTCATCCCCTACATTAAAGGAAAAAAAAAAACTTTCTTTTGCAATACAAAAAGGGTATAAAGGGGACTGCACTGTGGTGTAGTAGGCTAAGCCTCCTTCTGAGGCACCAGCATCCCAGGGCGCCAGATCATGTCCCAGCTGCTCCTCTCCAGATCCAGCTCTCTGCTATGGCCTGGGAAAGCAATGGAAGACAGTCTAAGTTCTTTGGCCCCTGCACCCATGTGGGAGACCCAGAAGAAGCTCCTGAATCCTGGCTTTGGATCAGTCCAGCTCCGGCCATTGAGGCCATTTGGGGAGTGAAACCAGCGGATGGAAGATCTTTCTCTACATCTCTCCCTCACTCTGTGACTGTGCCTCGCAAATAAATAAATAAAATCTTTCAAAAAAAAAAAAAAAGGAGTATTACAGGGGCCAGCACTGTGGTGTAGCAGGTAAAGCCACTGCCTGCAGTGCCAACATTCTGTATGGGCGCTGGTTCACATCCCAGCTGCTCCATTTCTAATCCAGCTGTCTGCTAATGCACCTGGGAAAGCAGTAGAATATGGACCAAGTGCTTGGGCCCCTGCGCCCACATGGGAGACCCAGAAGAAGCTCTTGGCTCCTGGCTTTGGACGGACCCAGCTCCAGCCATTGCGGCCATTTAAGAAGTGAATCAGCGGATGGAAGACCTCTCTCTCTCTCTCTCTCTCTCTCTCCCTGCCGCTCTATAACTCTGCCATTCAAATAAATAAATAAATCTTTTAAAAAGAAAAGGGCATTAAAGAGCAATTCACTCATCTTCTGAAGGCCATTTTTAACACATAAAAACACTATGAAGTTTATAAGCACAATCTTTAAGTTCCAGTGAAAAATGACTTCCAAAAGAAAAACTCTTGTCACAAAGTATTAACTACAAATAGAATATTAAGTATTGGAGGAAGAGGTAGATTCTAAATTGAAACTGAGTCAGTGGGAATTTTCCTTTTATTCCTAAATTTATTTAATAAAAGGGAAATGGGCAAATGCGTTTGGCCCAGTAGTTAATGCCGCTGGTTGGAAAACACACATCTCATAGGCAAGAGCCTCGCTCCAGTCCTGGCTCCACTCCAGATTACAACTTCCTGCTAATGAGCACCTGGAAGACAGCTTGGGTCCTTGCCTACCTTATGAGGAACCTGGACTGAGTTCCTGGCTCCTAACTTTGGCCCAGCCACAGCTGTTTTGGCATTTAGAGAGTGAACCAGGAAATGGGAGATTCTCTCTGTCTCTCTCGCTCTCTCTCTCTTTCTCTCTTCTTGCCCTCTTCTCTTTTTCTACTTCTCAAATAAAATTATTTAAAAAGTCAAATTGAAAAAGAAATCAACATCCAAACATCTGCCCCCAAAATTATTTACATGCAATCTGACTGAAAAGAAACTGGGGCCGGCACTGTGGCGTAGCGGGTGAGGCTGCTGCCTGTAGTGCCGGCTTCCTATATGGACACCGGTTTGAGGCCCGGCTGCTCTACTTCTGGTCCAGCTCTCTGCTGTGGCCTCGGAAAGCAGTGGAGGATGGCCCGGGTCCTTGGGCCCCTACACTCAAGTGGGAGACCCACAAAAGCTACTGGCTCCTGGCTTTGGATCAGCACAGCTCCAGCTGTTGCAGCCATGTGGCGAGTGAACCAGAGGATGGAAGACCTCTCTCTCTCTCTCTCTCTCTCTCTCTCTCTCTGCCTCTCTCTCTCTCTGCCTCTCTAACTCTGCCTTCAAATAAATAAATAAATCTTTAAAAATAAATATATAAATAAGATAAAGAAAATTTATCTGTTCAAGCCTATTTAGCCTTCTACATCTTTTCTCCTAGAGTCTGAGTAAACTTAACATCCCATAATATCCACCCCCACAGAATTTTACAAGAATCACTTCTCAATGATGAGATCTAAGGAAATTTTTCTATTTATGTCTTGGCTCTCATATTTTTGATACTATTATTTGAATTTTTAAAGATTACTTCTAATTAAAGTTTAAGTGAAAAATCATTCTTTTTTCCAATACCTCAACAACTCTTATACAAAACAACTTTTAAGTAGCTTTCTACAACTAAATCACCACAGCCTCCCCTTACCTAGAGTAACTAGAACACTCTCCTGACATGTTGTGTTGCTTGTATTCTCTACAGATTAAACTATATATATACTTATATATATGTATATATATATGAAGCTTAGAATATAGGTTCTCAAAAATATTGTTATCATTAGTATTGGTTTCTTACATACTTTAAAATACTTAGCTGAATCTTCTATCTCTTCCTTCCAGGTCCCCAGCGCTCACCAATACTGCTGATGACTCAGGCTATAGCTGACTATGACCCCGTGGCTTGAATCTGCTTTATCTGTGCCATATAAACCCTTACATAATGAACTTGGTGCCTATTGCGTACCTGGTACTGTCTGTGCAAGACACAGTACAAAGTAAATAAAGCAGATTTTTTATCTCATGGAGCTTAGAGTCTACTTCTTTCCTGGCAAACCAAGAGAAAGCACAACACAATGCCAAACAGATTAACTTTTAAAATAAATGATGTGGTGGAAGAATGACGATAATACACTGATTTAGGTAAGAAGAGTAATAGGTTTCTATAAGAAATACGTGCAAAAGAGAATGATTCCAGAATTGGTTAAAAAGAGCACAAAATTTCCCAGAAAAATCTATCACGTGTCAAGCATCTATAAATACTCCTAAATTTATGATTAGGTTATGTCCAATAGAAAAGTGTTGAAAATGTCGAAAAGCTGAAACACATTTAATACACCTAGCCCACCAAACACCAGACACAACACAGCATTAGCAGCACACTGCACAGTCTGAGTTGTTTCACCTCATGATTGACTAGGAGCTGTGGCTGCCACCAAACAACATCACAACAGTATTTTTCCACCTATTGCTAGCCTGGGAAAAGATCCAAATTCAAAATTCCAAGTAGTTTCTACTGACTATGTATTACAGACAGTTGTATACCGAACCAAGGTCAGCCAGGGGCTGTCTGCATCTGGCCAGTTAAATATAACAGCAATATGCAGACAGAATTTAGTCCACTGACCATCAGTCTACAAAGTGAAAAGTATTTGATTTCATTGATAGGACAGTATATTCATGGGAGATTTTTTACTTTGTAGGAAAACAATCATACAAAACACACACACACCCACACACAAACACACACACACACCAGAAATAAACTCAGAGGGATGGATTCCAAGGAATTTCATATACTAGGATGCTTCAAAGAATTCATGGAAAATGGAATTAAAAGACAAGCTCATGCCAACCAAGCAAGAATACTATACTCAACAAAGCCATCCTTCAAAAATGAAAGAAAAGTAAAGATTTTTCATAACAAGCAAAAACAAGGAATCTGGGGGTCAGCATGTGGCACAGTGAGGTTAAACCACAGACGCAATGCCAGAATCCCATATGGGCAGTGGTTCAGGCCCCAGCTGCTCACTTCTGACCTAGCTCCCTGGTGGAGCACCTGGGAAAGCAGTAGAAGACGCCCCAAGTACTTGGGCTCCTGCCACCCATTTGGGAGACCGAGATGAAACTCCTGGCTCCTGGCTCCTGGCTTCTGGCTTTGGCCCAGCCCCAGCTGTTACAGGCATTCAGGGAGTGAAGTAGCAGATGGAACATCTCTATGTATATGTCTCCCTCTTCTCTGTAATTCTTTCTCCATAAATAAATAAATCTTTTTTTTAAAAAAAAAAAAAGGCTTTAAATAAAAAGGCCATTTCTACAAGAAATGCTTAAGGGAAAGCAAATAAACAAATCTGTAATGATAGTAGTACTGAGTTTTCCTGGTGCTGATGCCAGGGCACACCTGTAGACCCTAAGCTGAGACAGCGCTGCTGACACATGTAAGAAAAGTGGTTTCCCAGTGCAGTGCCATTTCCAGCGCATGAAAATCCATCCCAAACACTGCCTTTCCACATGTGGACTTCCTGAAGAGCTGCAGGAGAGAAACACTCAGGTAAGAAAGACAGCCGTAAGCAAGATCAACTTTACTCATCTGAGAAACACGACTAAAGAAGGAAGCAAACAGAATGATAGGCACTTTCTATCCACCAAAGCTCTGAGCCCTTTCAACTACATCTTTGTGAAAACAGCTAGAGGCAGCAGTACCAGAGACATACTTGCTGGTGCTCTGATTCCAAGATATCCAGGATTAGATCCTTACTTTGCCACATAACTGACTGCTTAATATCAACTAATGTTCCTCCATAAGCCTATGCAAAACAGGGGGAAAACACGTTTCTGTATTTTCTACTTTACTTCTAATAAACATATGCAAAAATTAAATCACTGCAAGGAGAATTTTATGTTGGTGCCTATTTTCCCTAATTATCTTATGCCACTGAAATATAACCTCTGAAATCAATGAAGATACCTCATTTTACATATCAAATTACTACTATCTACATATCAAATTACTACTACCATTACTTACTATCCTGGAACCCTGAATGTTTTTATTTCTTAATATAGATACCCATAATAAATAATGATAGTAATTTATTTACAACATAGCTTTTAAAAAAGTAATTATATGGAACCTGTGGGGAATTTTTTTTTAAACTCTATTTAGAAAATCACACTATTGCTGACTGTTTCCTTCACCTCTGCCTCCTCTCACCATCAGAAGTTAAATCCATGGTGGGTATTTAGCACAGCAGTTAAGATCTCATTTGAGGGGTCAGCACTGTGGCACAGGGAGTTAGAGGCCTGGCCTGAGTTGCTGACATCCCATTTGGGTGCCGGTTTGGGTCCCAGCTGCTCCACTTCTGGTCCAGCTTTCTGTTATGGCCTGGGAGGCCATTGGAGGATGGCCCGAGTCCTTGGGCCCCTGCATCCGTGTGGGAGACCAGGAGGAAGCTCCTAGCTCCTGGCTTTGGATCAGCTCAACTCTGGCCGTTGTGGCCATTTGGGGAGTAAAATAGTGGATGGAGGAACTCACTCTCTCTCTCTCTATCTCTCTCTCTCTCTCTGGCTCTACATGTCTCTGTAACTCTGTCTCTCAAATGAATAAAGTAAATCTTTAAAAAAAAAAAAAAAAAGAAGATATCACTTGGGACATCCACCACCCATAATGGAGTGCTGAATTCTAGTCCCAACTCCTCCACTTTCAATCCAGCTTCCACTAATGCCTACCCTGGGAGGCAGCAGAAGGCCGAGTGCTTGGATCCCTGCCACCCATGTGGGAGATCCAGATGGACTTCTAGGCTCCTGGCTTCAGCCTGAACCACTCCCAGCTCTTGTGGGCACTTGGGGAATGAACCAGAAGATAGAAGATGCTTTCTGTGTCTGGAGCTCTCTCTTGTTCTATCTCTCCACCTTTCAAATACAATGGAAATAATTTTTTTATTCAAAAAGAAAGCCCATATTGCTTTTGTTTGCTCCAATGAAAATTCTCATTTTCCATTCAGTAGAAGAATTATTTCTGAAGCTGTTATATCATAAGCTTTTCTACTATCTACTTTTAGTACATTTGTGTTTTCAATAGTTTCATACTTTTCATCCATTTTGATGAGCTTTAACCACTGTGGCATTAAAAAGTAAGAAAGAAGGAAATTAACTACCTCATATGTTGTATCTCATTTAATCTTTCAAAAACTCTTATGAGAGAGGTAACACAACCTCCCCAGTCACAAGGCTACTTAATGTAGAACCAGAGACCTGAATTAAGGTGATCTTGACTCCAAACTATGCTATTATCTGTGATTTTGGCTTTTAAAAAATCTTACTGCCTTTTCTATACAAAAATGTCTTTTTGTTGTCAAAAGTCTGAAAAATACAAAAAAAGCAAAATTTTAAAAAAGTAAAACTATTTAACTTCTACCCTCTAGAGATAACCCCTGCTTACAGTTCAGTGAATTTTTTTCTTCACAGAATGGCATCCTAAGTTTCACAAAGGCTGTTATTCTTTACTTTCAATTACAAGTAATATACATATTCTCACTGTGCAAAGTTCAAAAACTCCAATTCCCTCTCTAATTCCACACATTGCTATTTATAGTTTCACTAAACAGATTTTTTTTCTGTGCACAAATATACCCATATATAAATACAGATACAGTTCATTGAACGTTTTTATAAATACCTTACTTTTGTTTCTATGTATGTAAGTGTGTGCATGTGTACATAGTCATGTATTATTAATGATGGGGACATTCAGAGAAATGTGTCATCAGGTGACTTTGTCACTGTGCAGCATCATGGAGTATACTTACACCAGCCTGCATGCTAAAGACTACTGCAACCCAAGATGCAGGTATACTCGCTACTGTTGACCAGGTCTAGCATTTAGAGAAACATTGTTATGCAGCACATGACTGTACATGCATGCTTATGTGTGGTGTGTGTGAATGTGTGCGTAATTTATGACAATCAAATATATATATATATATATTATCCCACACTTCAGATTTCTTTTTGCATTTAATATCTCTTGATGATGTCTCCAAGCCTATAAATACATGTTTTATTCTTTAATTTTTTAAGTTTTTCTTGTAATTTTTATGTATTTAAAAGACAGAGAAAAATCTCCCAGTTGCTGGTTTACTCCCCAAATATTCACACTATCCAAGGCTGGGCCAGGTCAAAGCTGAGAGTCAGGACACAATTTAGATTTCCTACATGGATGACTCAAGTACTAGAGCCATCTCCTGATGTGCACACTAACAGGATTCTAACCCAGGCACTCCAATTTGGGATGCAGGTACCCCAAGCAGCATCTGAACCACTATGCCAAATGCCTACTCACACTTGTGTTTTTAACAGCTACTGATTTTTCAATAGGGCTCATGGCTTATAGAATTCTTCATATTTATTTTACTTTGAAATAAGCTTTATAATGGCTATGTAACATTCTTCTATTTGGATATACCATAATTAATTATTTTTATGGAAGATTTTGACACCAAAGTTTCATAAATAAACTATACTAAGTATATTTCATTAAATATTCTTATACATTTTATATTACTTTTTTTTTTTTTTTGACAGGCAGAGTGGACAGTGAGAGAGAGAGAAAGGTCTTCCTTTGCCGTTGGTTCACCCTCCAATGGCCGCCGCGGCCGGCGTGCTGCGGCCGGCGCACCATGCTGATCCGAAGGCAGGAGCCAGGTGCTTTTCCTGGTCTCCCATGGGGTGCAGGGCCCAAGCACCTGGGCCATCCTCCACTGCACTCCCTGACCACAGCAGAGAGCCGGCCTGGAAGAGGAGCAACTGGGACAGAATCCGGCGCCCCAACCGGGACTAGAACCTGGTGTGCCAGTGCCACTAGGCGGAGGATTAGCCTGTTGAGCCGCGGCGCCAGCCACATTTTATATTACTTTTTAAAGACAAGTTCTTAAAAGTAGAATTACTATGTCAAAGCAACATTCCAAGAGTCTTTTTTTTTAAAGGAAGATTTTTTTTTCAGAGATTTATTTATTTATTTGAAAGTCAGAGTTACACAGAGAAAGAAGGAGGCAGAGAGAGAGAGAGAGAGGTCTTCCATCCACTGGTTCACTCTCCAACTGACTGCAATAGTTGGAGCTGCACTGATCCGAAGCCAGGAACCAGGAGCTTTCTCCAGGTCTCCCACATGAGTGCAGGGGCCCAAGGTCTTCGACCATCTTCCACTGGTTTCCCAGGCCATAGCAGAGAGCTAGATCAGAAGCAGAGCAGACGGGACTCTAACCAACACCCATATGGGACACTGGCACTGCACGTGGTGGCTTTACCCGCTACGCCACAGCCCCGACCCCAAAGAGTCTTGATATATAGTCCTTCGCTGCCCTTCAGGGAAAAAATCAGGCTGGTGTTGTGGCTCAGGGGGATAAGCTGCCACATCCAGTATCAAAGAGCTAGTTCAAGTCCTGGTTGCTCTGCTTCTGATCTAGCTTCCCTCTAAATGCATCCTGGGAGGCAGCAGATGCTAATAGGAAAGAAAGAAAAAATACCATAGCAGATGTGGCCTCCCAAGATGGTTCAAGTGTGGGCATTTGCTGCCCATGTGGGAGACCAGGATGGAGTTCCACATTCCTGGCTTCTGCCAGGCCCAGCCCTGGCTGTTATGGGAATTTGGAGAGTGAACCAGCAGATAAAAGACCTGTTTCTCTCTCTATTTCTCTCTCTCTTTCTCCCTCCCTCTGCCTTTCAAATAGAAGAAAACAAATTTTTAAGTATTTAAATAAAAAAGAAAACACAAGGGTTGGCATTGTGGCACAGTGGATTAAGCTGTGGCTTGCAACCAACATCCCATAGAGCACCAGTTTGGTTCATGTCCCAGCTGCTCCACTTCTGATCCAGCTCCCTGCCACTGTGCCAGGGAAGACAAGAGAAGATGGCCCAAGTGCTTGGGTGCCTGTCACCCATGTGGATGACGCGCAAGAAGCTCTTAGTTCAGCATGGCTTAGTCCCGGCTATTCGGGACACTTGGAGAATGAACCAGAGAATTTAGTCTCTCTCTCTCTCTCTCTCTCTCTCTTTCTCTCTGTGTGTGTGGGTGTGTGGGTGTGTCTCCCTCTCTCTAACTCTGCCTTTCAAATAAATCAGTCTTTCAAAAAAATGAAAGAAAGAAAGAAAAAAATTTTACATTACTTAACAGATTCCGGAGCAGTGTACAAATTTCACTTCACTATTTTTACTTTTAAAAGACTTACTTATCCACCAAGTAACAGATGCTAAAAAGTTACAATAAATGCTAAAACTCAACTTCAAATTTGGCTCAGACACATAAAATATCAAATAATTTAAAATTAGCAAGTTCTGACTTCTTAATATAATAATTAAGAGAATTTCAAAACAGCAGACAAAAAAGTAAACAGATCCTATCAATCAACTATATTTTAAAATGAAATCTAATTATCATAAATATTATCAAAGAAATACAGCAGAGAGACCAAGATGGCAGAATACGGAAGGAGCTATACTACTCTAGTCCAGGGGAAGATGGCGAAAAAACATGGGGAGGGTGGACTCTCAGGGAAACGTTAAGGAGAAAACGGCAGAGGAAACTCCACGCAAATTAGAGGGACACTGTGGATCTACGTGGAGGGTGTGGACATGCACAACTCGGGACCTCAGCAGTCCAGAGCCTCAGCACAAGCTTTGGAAAGTGAGATGAGACCAGACTGCAAAAGCCCAAGCCACTGGCAATAAGGCTGCAGGAAGAGCCTGGTGTGGGTCTGGCTTGGAGCTCTGTGGGGAATGGTATACCTGCCAACCTAGAGGGAAAAAAAATGGGGCAGCATGTTTCTCTCTCCCAGACCACAGGGCACCAGCGTCCTATAACCAACCAAGAGGGGACAGGTGCCATTTTGGACATATGTAACAACTGCACCAACTCATGTCTGTGCACCCAGAAACCAGCTAAGAGGAGATGCCTGAGTCTGGCTGGGAGAGCTGACAGGGGCTAGATGCTCGTGACGGGGGGAGCCTTGAGTGCTAGGACTGTGGAGACACTGTGGCTGCGTGTGAGGATGCAGGGTGAAGCTGGATCTTTGGGCAGTCACTGTGAGTGGCTCCACATGCTCAGGGCTCCCTGACTCCCTGGTGAGAGTCACTGCTGTGGGATCCATGCTTACACAGAGGGTTGCATGGATTCTTCATGTGGTTCTTATGGCAGCCCCACTAGGGCTAACGACTAGGCATTGGTCTCCTTGGCAGAGAGGAGATATGGAACTATACCAACAGAGCAGATTAAACCTCCCCTCTGATAAAAAAAAAAAATAAAAAGGAAATTAACAGGCCCAATGTAGGTGTCACCTTGCTCACTCCCCTTACCCTGGAGCACTGAACAAAGTCATAGTCCGAAGATAAAAGCCATCACAGGGAAAATTAAAACACACACACACACACCACACACAAGTATCTCCACAAATGCTTAAAAATAAACACAGCAATTCAAGAAACAAGAATAAGAAAGACAACATGATATCTCCAAAGGAACACAACACCACCTCAATACTAGAATGTGAAAATGAAGAGACTGAAGAAATGCCAGGAACAGAATTCAAAAAATTGATCATAGGATTACTTAGAAGTAATAGAAGCAAATCCAATAATTAAAGAAATCCATATATGACATAAATGAAGATTTTTTTCCCCATGAAATTGATATTTTAAAGAGAAATCAAAATGAAATACTGGAAATGAAGAATTCAACATCAAAATAAAATGTGGTGGAAAGCCTTAATAACAGATTCAGTGAGGCAGAACAAAGAATATCTGAGTTAGAAGACAAATCTATGGAAATTTTAAAGTTAAACCAAAAAAAAAAAAAAAGAAGAAGAAGAAGAAATCTGAAAACTCAAAAACAGTGTTGGAGATTTATGGGATACTATCAACCAACCCAACATAGGGGTCATAGGAATGCCTGAACGTGTGGAAAGAGAGGATGGATTACAAGGCCTTTTTAGTGAAATAATTACAGAACACTTCGCTAATGTGGAGAAAGAAAGGGACATCCAAGTACAGGAATCACACAGAACTCCTAAAAGACATGACCAGAAAAGATCCTCACCACAACACACTGTGGTCAAACTCTCCACAGTAAAACATAAAGAAAAGATTCTAAAACATGCACAAGAGAAATGCCAGATTACTTTCAGAGAATCTCCAATTAGACTCACAGCTGACTTCTCATCAGAAACCCTAAGGGCCAGGAAAGAATGGCAAGATATACTCCAAGTCTTAAGAGAAAAAAATGTCAACCCAGAATACTGCACCACGCAAAGCTCTCATTTATGAACGAACGTGAAATAAAGACCTTCCATAACAAACAGAAATTGAAAGAATTTGTCAACACTCGTCAAGCCTTACAAAAGATGCTTAAGGATGTGCTACACAGAGAAACATGGTCAGCATATGAAATAAAGTGAAGGCAGAAAATCTCCAGATAAAAGTGCAAAGGAAATCCAAAGTAAACAATAGGAATAATCATGGGAAAATGGCAGGGCAAAGTTGTTACTTATCAATAGTCACCTTGAATGTAAATGGCCTCAACTCTCCAGTTCAAAGATACAGACTGGATAAATTGATAAAAAAAAAAAATCCATCTATTTGCTGCCTACAAGAAACACATCTCACCAACAAACATACACGCAGACTGAAATGAAAGGATGGAAAAAGATATTCCATGCTAACAGAAACCAAAACAGGGCTGATATAGCCATTCTACTACCAGAAAAATATAGACTTTAACATAAAAACTGTTAAAACAGATAAAGAAGGGCACTTTAAGAGATCAATTCAACAGGAAGATGTGACTACAAGAAATGTACATGCACCTAATTACAGGGTACCCAGTTATTTAAAAGAAATGTTAATGGATCTAAAGAGAGACATAGACTCCAATACAATAATAATGGGAGACTTCAATACCCCACGTTCAGCAATGGACAGATCAACCAGACAGAAAATCAGCAAGGAAACAGCAGTTAATTGACACTATAGACCAAATGGACCTAACACATATCTACAGAACTTTTCACCCTGCAGTTGCAGAATACACATTCTTCTTACCAATGCATGGAAGTTTCTCTAGGATAGACCACAGGCTAGGCCATAAAGTAAGTCTCAGCAAATTCAAAAAAACTGAAATCCTATCATGCATTTTCTCTGACCACAATGGAATGAAGCTGGAATTCAACAACTCAAGAATCTCTAGAACATATGCAAACACATGAGGACTGAACAACATGCTCCTGGATGAACAGTGGGTCACAGAAGAAATCAAAAGAGAAATCAAAAAACTGTTGAGGATTTTTTTTTCATACTATTCGTTGAACTCTTTGCTTAGTATAGAGTTAATCTGCTGTGTGTAAAGTTAACTGAAAATAGAGTTTAGAAAAAAAATAAAAATGGGAATAGGAGAGGCAGGAAGACAAGAGTGGGAATGCAGGTAGGAGGGTGGGTACAGTGGGAAGAATCACTATGTTCCTAAAGTTGTGTTTATGAAATGCATGAAGTTTGTATTCCTTAAGTAAAAGGTTTCAGGGGAACGGGGGAACCATACCAGAAAAAAAAAAGAAAGCAGAAAATATTGAAGGTTAATAATTATGTGCCTCAACCTTGCATTGTCATCACCAGAGAAAAAACAAACAACCTATAGCTTAGAATCAATTCCAAACTAATTTTAACTTTATATCTACAGCATTCTTGAATCATCTTTAACACCTGCACCATCACTAACTGGTCTACTTCCAGTTTAACAGCTTTGCACTCTGCTAGTCATGTCTAATTTGTGATTAGCAATGGAAGAACACAACAAACTCCACTAGGATCCTCTCTCAAAAAGTTGGGTAAGATGCAATGACTGCCAGCTAATTAGCTGCCTCTTAACTAAATAAGGTGGTGCCTACAGAAACAGGCACACAGCTTAGAGGTCAAGACTCCTGGATCCCATCTCACAGTGCCTGGGGTTCAATAGCCAGTTCTACCCCTACTAATGCAGACCTTGAAAGGTAGCAATGATGGTTCAAGAAATTTAAGTCCCAGTGATCCATGTGGGAGACACATATTGAGTACCCAGTTCCTGGCTTTGGCCTCGTCCAGCTCTCTGTTGTAGGTATTTGGAGATGGAACAAGAATATGAGAGCTTTTTACATTATACAAATCATTAAAATCATTTACAAATCATTTAAATTACTGTTACCAGGGGACTGGCATGGAGGCATAGCAGACAAAGCCATCGCCTGCAACACTGACCACATTCCATATAGGTGACAGTTTGTGTCCAAGCTGCTTCGCTTCCAATTCAGCTCCCTGTTAATGGTCTGGGGAAACAGCACAAGATGGCACAAGTATTTAGGCCCCTGCCACTCATGTGGGAGATCCAGATAAAACTCTTGGCTTCGGCCTGGCCCAGTGTTGGCTCTTGTGTCCATCTGGGAAGTGAACCAGCAAATGGAAGGTGTCTGTCTGTCTGTCTGTCTCTCTCTCTCTCTCTCCCCTCTCTCTCTTTCTTTATTCCTTCCCTACTCCCTCCCTCCTTCTTCCAACAACTTTGACTTTCAAAGTAAATAAATAACTCTTTAAAAAAACAAAATGGCTGAATAGGGGGAAAAAACATGCTGATTTTGACCAGGAGGAAACAGCAGAAGCAAAGGAAGTATATTCCCAGGGGACAGCTGGAGAGAAATTTGCAGTGGAAATTCTACAGAAAGAAGAGGGACACCACAGAGCAGCATGGGACAGTGGATGCATAACAGCAAGCACGGACACTACACTCAGCTGCAGCCAGGGCTAGAGTAGACGTCAGCTTCTGAGAGGGAAGTGAGAGCAGACTGCAGCAGCCCGTGCCACTGGTGATACTGCATGAGAGAGCACCTTGCTGACAACACTGTCTTTGAGTCCAGCCTGAACCCCTACCAAAGGGCAGGGTAACCGAATCCAGCCACGGGAAAACACGTTTCTTTCTCCCCATCCTCCCGCAAGGGCTCCCGGCAACCAGCAGGGTGAAGGCGCAATTTTGACACCAGTAGAGGCTGTGGCAGACCTTGCACATACAACCAGGGAATTTTACCAGAGGAAAAATCCTATTCCCCACTGACTTTGAATGTGGCTGGGAGGACTGACTGGGGGCTGGGCACCCACTTGAGATTGTGAGCTGCTCTCATCCTCTCAACCCATCACCGATTCCAGGGCTCAAACTGCTAAGGCGGAGCACACACACAGGAAGGAACACCTGGGAATATCTCTGGTCTCTCAGAGAATAGGGTAAGCTCACAGGGATGAAGAGTGGATCTTTGCACCCCGCGACTGTGGGAGCCTTGCACGCTGTGACTGTGGGAATTCTGTGACTACACGATAGAGCATGAGGTGTAGCTGGGCTACTGGGCAATCACTGTGTCTGGTGTCAACTTCCATGTTACTCTGGGATCTCCCCTGACCCTTGAGCAGTGACCCCACCCAGCACACACCTCTAGGAAGTCACTGAAAAAGCAGATACTCCACTAAGCCACAGAGGAATAGTTCAATGATAGAAAGACATCAGGGGAGAAAACCAAAAAGTGTTTTCATGAGTGCCTAAAAATAAATGCAGAAATTCAAGAAGCAAGAACAAGGAAGACAGCATGGCTCCCCCAAAGGAATACAACACTTCAGTATTAGAATGTGAAGATGAAGAGATTGAGGAAAAGCCTGAAAAGGAATTCAAAAGGCTAATCACAGGATTATTCAGAAGCAATGAGAAGCAAATTCACAAGTTAAAAAAATTCATACATGACATGGAAGAAAAATTCTCCCATGACATTGAGATTTTAATAGAAATCAAATTAAAATGTTAGAAATGAAGAACTCATTTTATCAAATTAAGAAAAACAAACAAACAAACATTGGAAAGCCTTAACAACAGACTTGGTGAGGCAGAAGAAAGAATGTCTGAGCTAGAAGACAAATCTATGGAAATATCTCAGGTCAGATGAAAAAAGGAAGAAAAAATTGTTGGAGATTTATGGGATACTATCAAATAAACCAGTATATAGGTCTTAGGAGTTTCTGAAGGTGTGGAAAGACAGATGGACTAGAAGGCCTATACAGTGAAATAAGAGCAGAAAACTTCCCTAATTTGGAGAAAGAAAGGCACATCCAGGCACAGGAAGCACACAAAACTCCTAATATACATGAAAAGATCTTCACCATGACATACTACAGTCAAACTTTCAACATTAAAACGTAAAGAAAAGATTCCAGAAGGTGCACAAGAGAAACACCAGATTACTTTCAAAGGATATCCAAATAGACTCACAGCTGATTTCACATCAGAAACCCTACAGGCTAGGAGAGAATGGAGAGACATAATCCAAGTCTTGGGGTGCCGGATTCTGTCCCGGTTGCCCCTCTTCCAGGCCAGCTCTCTGCTGTGGCCAGGGAAGGCAGTGGAGGATGGCCCAAGTGCTTGGTCCCTGCACCCCATAGGAGACCAGGAGAAGCACCTGGCTCCTGCCTTCAGATCAGCGCAGTGTGCCGGCTGCAGCACGCCAGCCGTGGCGGCCATTGGAGGGTGAACCAAAGGCAAAGGAAGACCTTTCTCTCTGTCTCTCTCTCTCACTATCCAATCCGCATGTCAAAATAATAATAATAATAATAATCCAATTCTTAAAAGACATCAACCCAGAATATTGTACCCTGCAAAGCTCTCATTTATGAATGAATGTGAAATAAAGACCTTCCATAACAAACAGTAATTGAAAGAATTTGTCACCACTAGCCCAGCCTTACAAATGATGTTTAACGGTGTGCTACACACAGAAACACAGAAACATGGTCATCACTATGAAAGAATGTGAAGGCAGAAAATCTCCTAGTAGAAGTACAAAGGAAATCCAAAACAAACAACACAAATTTTTACAGAAAAATGGCAGGGCCAAGTCATTACTAATCAATAGTAACCTTGAATTATAAATGGCCTAAATTCTCCAATTAAAAGATACAGACTGGATGAATGGAATAAATAGCAAGACCCACGTAATTTAAAAGTGACTACAAGAATATACAGAGATACATGCAGACTGAAAGTGAAAGGATGGAAAAAGATATTCCATGGTAGCAGAAAGCAAAAATGACAGGAAGCCATTGTAATATCAGACAAAATAGACTTTAACACAAAAACTGTTAAGACAAAGAGCGGCACTCCGTAATGATTAAGGGATCAATTCAACAGGAAGATGTCACTATAACAAAAGTAATATTCAACCAATACCAGGGTGCCTGGCTATGTAAAACAAATGTTAATGGATCTAAAGGAAGACATAGCCTCCAATACAACAGTAATAGAGGACTTCAACACCCCCACTTTCATCAATGGATAGATCAACAGACAGAAAATCAACAAACAACAGAGCTAATCTACACTATGGACCAAACTAACTGATATCTACAGGACACAGTTAATTTTTAACTGTTCAAGTCTGAGTCCATTAAAGTTATATTATAAATAAAACGATGCATTTTTTACTTGCAGTTAAGATTAAGTAAATATGGTGAGAATTTCATATCCTAAATTACATTCAGTTCCGATTTTTAATCAAACAGGAACCCTACCCTCTTAACACACCATTTATTAATTGAAAATGGGGTGGTGGTAAACAGTGATATAGTCCATATACACACAGATCTCTGATCATTTGGTTGTCTATTTTAAAAAGCAGAAAAAGGTTCCCTCGGACCCAGCATTGTGGCATAACAAGCAAAGCTGCTGCCTGAAATGCCAGCATCCCATATGGGTGCTGCTTCCAGTCCCAGCTGTTCCACTTCCCATCCAACTCCCTGCTAATGGCCTGGGAAGGCAGCAGAAGATGGCTGAAGTACTTGGGCCAAATAGAAGACTCTGAAGAAGTCCTGGCTCTTGGCTTGGGATTGGCCCAGCCCTGGACATTGCAGCCATCTAGGGAGTGAACCAGTGGATGGAAGCTCACTCGCTCGCTCTCTTCCCTCTCTCTCTCTCCCCATTTCTCTCTCTCTTTAAAGTAAATCAATAAATCTATGGAGGGGGGGAGGAGCAGTGCTATGGCATAGTTGGTAAAGCTGCTACCTGCAGTGCTGCCATCTCATATAGTAGCTGGTTTGAATTTTGGCTGCTCCACTTCCAATCTAGCCCCTGTTAAGTGCTTGGGAAAGCAGTAATAGATGGCTCAAGTGCTTAGGCCCCTAAAACCATGAGGGAGACATGGAAGAAGCTCCTAGCTCCTGGCTTCAGATTTGCCCAGCTCCAGCCATTGCAGCCATTGGGGAAGTGAACCAGCAGATGGAAGATCTATCTCTACTCTCTCTCTCTCTGTCTCTCTCTCTCTCTGTTTGCCTCTTCCTCTGCCTCTCCATAATTCTGCCTTTTAAATAAATAAATGAATCTTAGGGGAAAAAAATGGTTCCCTAAAGTTATCATCCCGACCACGTTTTCTAAGATGTTCTCACTTTGAAACAATATATTGGGGCCAGCACTATGGCACAGCAGGTAAAGCTGCCACCTGCAGCAACAGCATCCCTTATGGACACCAGTTAGAGTCCTGGCTGCTCCACTTCCGATCCAGCTCTTTGCTATGGCCTTGGAAAGCAGCAGAAGATGCCCTAACTCCTTAGGCCCCTGCACCCACATGGGAGACCCAGGAGAGGCTCCAGGCTCCAGGCTCTTGGCTTCAATCAGCCCACCTCTGGCCATTGCAGCCATATGGGAAGTGAACCAGCAGATGGAAGACCCACCTTACTCTCTCTCTCTCTCTCTCTCTCTCCCCCCCCACCCAACCCCCCGCCTCTGCCTCTGCCTCTTCTTCTGCCTCCCTGTAACTCTGCCTTTCAAGTAAACAAATAAATTTTTTTAAACATTTATCAGGTATGAAGAAATATGTCCTATGGAAATTCAGAACACACAGTCTACTGCACCCAGAAAGCTCATCATTTCCCTTCCTCATTCCTGTTCTTCACTTCTCAAAGAAAATGGGTTAAGAATGGTCAATTTTGAAGATAAATAATTAACTATTTTACTTTAACACTTCATGATTTCTCCCAATTAAATCAATGTGAAATAGAAGGGGAAAAGAGGTCAGACACAGAAGAGAAACTTCTTCAGACCGACAATATCAGGTTGTTACCAACAAAGATCACTGCTTTAAATGTCATACACAGATGATTCATTCTTCCAGATGGACTCAGTCACTATTCATGTTTCATCTTTTTGAAGCAAACTAATTTCCAAACACAGCTTCTACAGAAATGGTCATAATGGTAAACAAAACAGCTGATTACTTACAAATGAGAAAATTAACTATCAGTGCAATTAAACACATACATTTAAACTAAATATTTGATTACTGCACATTGCAATGATTTATGCTATGAGAGCACTAATTTTAAATGTGATGTACTGTGTGTGCACCAAGAAATCATTTTCTGTTTACTCAAAAAATCTGAAAAACCATTAAGAGGTTAGAGTTCCTAACTGCATTCTCTTAATGGATAAGCAGAGTAATGCCAATATTTCAGTCAGCTAGTTAAAGGAAGCATATGATAGAAGTTAGAAGGCATGCAAAATATGCAAAATGAATATTAATTCCACCTAACCAGTTGACAATCCCCAAGGTTAGCGAAGGCCATCTTAAAGAACATAACTGGAGAAATTAACACTAGCATTTACAAAAACCTGTTATAAAGCTGTAATAATTAGAACAGTATAGTATTTATAAATAGGTAGAAAAGCTGACTTATAGAATAAAACAGAGTCCACAAACAACCCATATATATTTGGTTACCTGATTTATGACAAAACTTTCTCTGCAGTGCAGAGAAAAGGGAAAAGGATAATCTTACTAAATGGTGCTGACTCAATGAAATAATCACATGGAAAAATGCATTGTGCCCCTCACATCCTACACAAAAAGCAATTCCAAAAGAGATGCAGATCCAAATATAAAAGGTAAAATCTTTTAAAGAAGAAAATATGGATTATCTTTGTGACATTACGCTAGACAAAGATACATATTTTAAACAATGTCCAAAAAGAATTGACCATAGAAGAAAACAAGTAGGACTATAATAAGAGCTATTCCTCAAAAGACCCTTGAAATAGTGAAGAGAAGGGTAGGTGTTTGGTCTAGCAATTAAAGACACCCATATCATCTATCAGAGTACCTGGGTTTTATACCTGGGTTCTAGCTCCTGTGTCTAGCTCCTTCTAACAAAGACTCTGAGAGGCAGTAGTGATAGCTCAAGTAATTGCGTCTCTGCCCAGACTTGCAAAGAGTTCCCAACTTCCAGTTTCAGCCTCAGCCCAGCCCCAGCCTCTGTGGGCATTTCAGGAGTGAACCAGGAAATGAGAGTTCGATCAAGTTCATGTTCACGTTCCCTTTCTCTCTTTTCCTCTCTCCCTTTCTCCCCCTCTCTCTCCCTCTTTTTCTCTCCTTCCCCCCCCCCATCACTTTCTTCCTCCTGACAGCTCTCAAATAAGTAAATAAAATTTTAATCTCCCCCAAAAAGAGTAAAATAACCCAGGGAGAAATAAAAGATATTCACAATACAATATTTCACAAAAAAGTACCTAGCATATAAAAAAGACTCCCACAAACAATAAAGCAAATACCCAATAGAAATATGGGCAAAAGACATGAACAGGCATTTCATAAAACAAACACCCACCAGAATGACTAGATTAAAAAGTGACAGCATCAAATGCTAGTGAAAATGCAGAACGCTATAATGATAATCCACATGGGACACAGTAGAGCTTTATTTCTTGGTCAGATGTTATTTACACAAACGGGCTCAGTTTGTGAAAACTTCAAAGAGCTGCACAATTCATCTACATACTTTCACTATATGTATATTATACATGATCAAGTTTTTTATAAAAGGGAAAATATCTCCACAACTAACCTTGGTATGGAGATCAGCTCAAAAAGTCAAATTTCTGTCCTTAACCAAAGCAGATGACCATATAGTGCTCTGACTAGCTGGAAGTTCTCTCCATTCAGAAGGAATTCTCTAGTTTCAATATAGATCATGTAGCTAAATGAAGCTAAGGACTTAATATGAGAGAAAATGAAATGACGGTAGGAAATGCTACAGACTATTTTTTATACTACTTTGCATTTCTCAACCTTCCAGCAGTAACCAATATCCATCCAGCTGGATACCCAGCTGGTCCAATCATGTCTAAAAGACAGAAATAATCAGAAAAATCCCAGAGTCTTCCAGGTTTGAAGTCAGATAAAATCCCTTGTTAAATTATAATCAATCTCTGAGAGTTTATAATGTACACGTTCAGATTCATGAAAAAAACAAAGTCCAAAGGACAGTGACTTAAAAGAAATTAGGGAGGAGACAGTCAGGCACACGTGCTTCTAACCAAATGTAAATTCTATCAGAAAGTAGAAGGAGGAGGGGCTGGCACTGTGGCACAGCAGGTTCAGCTGTGGCCTGCAATGCCAGCATCTCACACAAGTACCGGTTGCTTTACTTCAAATCCAGCTCCCTGCTGATGCTCCTAGAAAGGTAGTGGAAGATGGCCCAAGTGCCTGGGCCCTGCCTACCACATGGGAGACATGGATGGAGTTCCTGGCTCCTAACTTTGGCCAGGCCCAGCCCCACCATTGCAGCCATCTGGGGAATGAACCAGCAGATGGAAGATCTTGACCCACCTCTGTAACTCTGCCTTTCAAATAAATAAATCTTTTTTTAAAAAATAGTGCCCTCCTCTTTTCTGACACATCATCTCATGTAAATTAAAAAAGAGTACCTGATATGTTTAGTAATACTGAATACATATTTTTTAAACTAGCAATTTACAAGTATTTAACTCCTGATATAGAAGTGATTTTCTGTAGTACAACTCTCACGATTTTTTATTATTAGTATGAATGTATTTGAAAGGCAGAGATAGGAGTCGGCGCCACAGCTCACTAGGCTAATCCTCCGCCTTGCAGCGCCAGCACACCAGGTTCTAGTCCCGGTCGGGGTGCCGGATTCTGTCCTGGTTGCCTCTTCCAGGCCAGCTCTCTGCTGTGGCCAGGGAGTGCAGTGGAGGATGGCCCAAGTGCTTGGGCCCTGCACCCCATAGGAGACCAGGAGAAGTACCTGGCTCCTGCCATTGGATCAGCGCGGTGCGCCGGCCATAGCACGCCGGCCGCAGCGGCCATTGGAGGGTGAACCAACAGCAAAGGAAGACCTTTCTCTCTGTCTCTCTCTCTCACTGTCCACTCTGCCTGTCAAAATAAAAAAATAAAAATAAAAAAAAATGGACTTTAAAAAAAAAAAAGAAGAAAGGCAGAGATAGATAGACAATGGCTGAGGCTGTACCAGAGCCAAAGCTCAGAGCTGGAAATGCAACCCAGCTTTCCCATGTGGGTGACAAAAACGCAATTCTATGAGTCCTCATCACTGCATCCCTGGAGTCAGATACCAAACCCACGTACCCTGATGCATCCAGAGGGCATCTAAATCACCAGCTCAGATGTCCACTGCCCTGGAAACTTTTTTTTCAAAGTATTTTCCACACTACTGAATATAGGAGGAAACTGAAAAATTTAAGCACCATAGCGTTTAAAGGCCAGGAACAGCCACCATTTCTTCAGTTAGCAGGTACGGATCACTGCCCAGGTTATTTTTCTTTCAGATTTGAATTTTATCCTTTTAAAAGAAAATTATTAAAAAAAAGTTGAATGTTTTTTAAATACTCAGTTCTCAGATACAGTAAGTTAATAACAAATCAAAAACTAACAGAACTTATTTATTTATAAAGACATTATTTGTTTCCTGACAATTTTTTTTAAGAACAGTAAATTTTCAGTCTGCCTTTTTATGACCCAAAACATTATTTGCCATTCATCCAAAGAACTTACACTGGTCATTTTATAAAATCAAGTATAGTCATCCCTCAGTATCAGTGACAGACTGGTTCCAAGGCCTCTGGGCAGATTCCAAAATCCATGGATACTCAAGTTTCTTAGATAAAATTACACAATATTTGCATATTAACCTATACACATCCTCCCCTTTATGTTTTTTAAACTTTGAGAGGCAGAAAGGCAGAGAGAGAGAGAGCGAGAGCAAGCGAGCTCCGGTCGGCAGATTCATTCCCCAAATGCCCACAAGAGCCAGGACCAAAGTCAGAAATGCAATCCAGGCCCCCCAAGTAGAGGGCAGGAATTTGAGCCATCACCACTGCCTCCAAGGGTATGCATTAGCAGGAAGCTGGGGTTAGGAGTCAATAGCCAAGAATCAAACCTAGGTACTCCACTACAAACACAGGCATCTTAGCCACTAGGCTAAACACTCACTCTCTTTCCCTATAATTACAATTACTTACATTGCCCATTCTCTTGTTCCATTCAAATTAGGGGCTGAAAACTGCTCTTCTGCAGCAATATGTACTATGTCCCTCTTTCAATACACTTCCGGCTCCCAGCCTTTCAACCATCTTCCCTGACAGCCAAACTTATTTTCACAGAGACAGTCCCCTCCTACCACACAGCTCTGTCTCCTCTGAGAAACAGATCTCTCAGATAATTAACTCCTGAGGGCCTGCTTGGTCCAAAGACATTTAAAACAGAGGCATAAAAAGAGTTTAAAAATCCTCTGCTAGTAAGTCATTATGTTTCATAAGAGTAGCTGATAAATCAAGACTCAAGGATGGGGTGTAAGCATCTTGGTGAAGCAGTTAAAGATGCTGATTAAGGTGCCTATTTACCACGTAGGGTGTGCCTTGGTTCAAGTCCCAGCTCCACTCTTCAATTCCAGCTTTCCACCAATGCATACCCCGGGAGAGAATCATGATAGCTCCAGCGCTTGGGTCCCTACCAACCATATAGGAAACTCAGATTGAGTTTCTCAAATAAATAAATAAAATGAAAAAAAAAAAAAAAGACTCAAGGCTAAAGCTCCCAAATAATTTTTCATATGAACAAAAGTCTTCAAGAATCAATGAATTAAGATCTACATTAAGGGGCTGGCACTGTGGTATAGCGGATAAAGCCGCCACCTGCAATGCCAGCATCCCATATGGACACCTGTTCAAGTCCCAGCTCTCCACTTCCTATCCAGCTCTCTGCTATGGCCTGGGAAAGCAGTAGAAGATGGCCCAAGTCCTTGGGCCCCTGCACCCGTGTGGGAGACCCGGAAGAAGCTCCCAGCTCCTGCCTTCAGATCAGTGCATCTCTGGCCACTGGGGAGTGAACCAGAAGATGGAAGACCTCTCTCTCTCTCTATCTCTCTCTCTGCTTCTCTGTAACTCTGTCTTTCAAATACATAAATAAATAAATCTTTTTAAAAAATTCTACGTTAGGGCCGGCGCCGTGGCTCACTAGGCTAATCCTCCGCCTTGCGGCGCCGGCACACCGGGTTCTAGTCCCGGTCGGGGCACTGGATTCTGTCCCGGTTGCCCCTCTTCCAGGCCAGCTCTCTGCTGTGGCCAGGGAGTGCAGTGGAGGATGGCCCAAGTGCTTGGGCCCTGCACCCCATGGGAGACCAGGATAAGTACCTGGCTCCTGCCATCGGATCAGTGAGGTGCGCCGGCCGCAGCATGCTGGCCGCGGCGGCCATTGGAGAGTGAAGCAACGGCAAAGGAAGACCTTTCTCTCTGTCTCTCTCTCTCTCACTGTCCACTCTGCCTGTCAAAAAAAAAAAAAATTCTACGTTAAGCTTTGGGGCCAGTGTTGTGGCACAGAAGGTTAAGCTGCCACTTGCAATGCCTGTATCCCATATGGGCGCTGGTTCAAGTCCTGGTTGCCCAACTTCCCATCCAGCTCCCTGCTAATGCACCTGGGAGAGGAGTGGAAGATGGCCCAAGTGTTTGGGCCCCTGCACCCACATGGCAGACCCAGAAGCAGATCCTGGCTCCTGGCTTTGGCCTGGCCCAGACCTGGCTGTTGCAGACATTTGAGGAGTGAACCAGCAGATGGAAGATTCACCTCTCTCTCTCTCCCCCTAACTCTGCATTACAAATAAATAAATCTGTAAAAAAAAAAAAAACTATGTTAAGCTTTTTAAAAATATATTTATTTATTTATTTATTTGAGAGGTAGAATTACAGACATAGAGGAGACAGAGAGAAGTCTTCATTTGCTGGTTCACTCCCCAAATGGCCACAACAGCTAGAAGCCAGGAGCCAAGAGTTTCTTCCAGGTCTCCCACGTGGGTGCAGGGGCCCAAGCACTTGGATCATCTCCCACTGCCTTTCCAGGCCATAAGCAGAGAACTGGATAGGAAGAGGAGCAACTGGGACATGAACTGCTGCCCATATAGAATGCCGGCACCGCAGGTGGAAGCTTAACCTCATGTGCCACAGCACTGGCCACTCTGTTAAGCTTTTCATAAATTAGTTTTTAATATATGTTTACTAAAAATCCAGACACCTTTCTTCATAAACACCATAGTAATTTTCAACCCTAACCCTTATAATTCACCAAGACAATGTTGCTAATGAAGTCAAACATTCAACTCCTATGGCTCCAGTTAAGTAACACAAACACAGATTTCTGCAATAATTCATAACCAGATCCAAATTACAAAACTTACCACTGATCATAAAAAGTACTACCAAAAATATATGAAAAATATGTTAAAATGTTTATAGATGGGAAGGAGGAACTACTTCAAAGCACTACCTAATGGTGAATTGATGACTTAATTTCAAATATAAACATTGTGCTTCATTAATCACGGCTAAGAGATACGTAACAACCTGAACCACAGCCAGTTTTTCTCCACAATGGCAAGAGTGATATTGATTCCTTGGCCATTTACAAGGACAACAGATTTGAAATAAAGCCATGAACTCTAGGCCCAGTTTGATACTGACTAGTGCAAGAGTATACTCAAAGGTTAAGTACGCTATCAAACATTGAACTTATGGGACCCCCATATTGAGCGATGTCACTAGATTTTTATTAACCACTGTGGGAAAGACAGGAGAAAAAGAGTACTACAAATGTCATTATTCCTACTTTCTCACACACACAAAAACAGTTTTCTGTAGATTTATTACTTTACTCATTCATTTGACAAATATTTATGGGTTTTGCTCTGCAAATAATGCCCAAGATTTGAATAATGTAAAAGACAGAGAAGAAATGAGTGTGACCCAGATATAGGACAGCTTTTAGTAGGACTATAACAAGAACTGCAAAGGAAGGAACCACAAGTGTCTACCAGCCTTGTCAATGCATAAAACGGCAGTAATTAATGTGGCCATTTTTCTGAGACAATATTTTTAATGACTATCATTTTGGAATATGAATATCTAATTAGGTTTTGCTGTGCAGACATGAGATTCTTCTAAAACCAGTTAGGAATTTCTTCCAATTAAGTTTTGGAATGTTTTGTTTTTTTTTGTTTTTCTGGAGTACAGACATTCAACAACTCTGCAGAAAACACAGAGAAAGCATATCCCAAGTCTACTGGCAGCTTTTCCCATTTTCAAACAATCCCTCCTTCAGAGGCATAGCTACAGGGGTTCGAAGGTCACTGGCGTCTTTGTACTCAGTTCCATGGCACTTACAAACAAACTGTTGTCCCCATTCCTTCAATGAAATGGGTCGCAACAACTGCACTGACTGAACTTTATATCTGAGGCCTGTGTGAGCATTACTCAACTGAGGGCCGTAGTATTTCATTTACACTGCAGCAAAAAAGTATTAAATCTCTTGTGAAATACACTAATTCATTTACTGAATGATAACGGTAGTCAAACACAAACAACAATACAGGTAGACACTGTCTTGGAATTTCTTATCATAATCATCACACTTCTTATCTCATTGCTTCAAAAGTACTTGTTGACTTTGTTTTCAAGGATTTTTCCTCATCCTGTTCTTTCATTTTGAAATCACACATGATAAAAAGTGAATAAACTTATTGTAGGTTTTTATTTAGAGTTACAAATATAAAAGTTATTTAAAATATGGCAATGAATATGCCAACATAAGAAAATTTAAGTCATGAAATTTACTTTTTTAAAGGGCCTAAAATATCCGTATCAGCTCCTCATTCATAACTGATAGCTAATTGTGCTAATTTAGAATACACAAAAGTTGAACATTTAACTGTTTCAGCTGCCCACTTAAACCAACCACTTTAAAAAATAAATTCCTAATTTCATATTATAATAGCAATCTCCAAAATCTGTTCTAGCACAACTAAAATATTCTTATTGCTAAATAATCTAAAACTTACTCCCATTTAACAATCAACTAATAATTAATCCTAAAAAAGGGTTACAATCACATCTTTAAAATAAACTTTCTAGCAACAAAGCTGCAAACTTCATGAACACAAATCAACTAAATCATGATGCTCAAAGAATTAAAAAAAAAAAAAAACTTTGACAATACAAAGAAACCATGTACTCCACACAGAAAACTTTCCATAATTATTTCTAAGTAAAGCAAATACTTCTAAAAGGCTGAAAATCTAGTGTACTAAGCCACCAACAGTGTGTTGAACACCACACTCCTCAGGAACAGCAGGTCTAATCTCTTTTTTTTTTTTTTAATTTTAATGAGCTTAGAATGGAGAGAGAGAAGCTAGAAGCAAAAAGGAAAACAAAGATCACATAGCATAGATCACAGGATTTACAGACACACTGTCAAAATAGAGAATAAGGTGACTGTATATGGGTCAAATAAAATAAAAAGTGCTGAAAGCAGAAAAAGAAAAGTTACTCTAGATTTTACTGCATAACATTCCGTAACTTAGAAATATTTCCAGACCACTGGTGCCTTATTAGAGTCATTTAGCCAAGCATTTGTTTTTCTGCTTCTGCTAAGTCTATAATACTGAAATGCTAAGAGTATCATAATACTTTTCATATTCTTATCTAGCTAAGACTAATCTGCAGAATTTTCTAAAACTTTTGTCCTATTTCAGATTTCACCCCCAACCTTTCAAGAGGTCAGCCTCTAACACAACAGTTCCAGTTCCAGGAACTCAGTTCTCTACAAGGAGAAAACTGGCCTCCATTTTGATTAGACAGAAATGTTCAAAGAAATAAATCCAGTAAAAAAAAAAAAAAAGGAATTTTTTTCTGTTTCCAACTCCCTTAAACCTAGGCAACTGTGTACTGTTCAGGAAATATTCCTCAGCAAATAAATATATGAAAACTGCTTCTTGTTAATCAAAATAATTTTGATTTTAAACATTTCACTAAATGGTCACCAGGATATTAATGGTAAATTTTTAAGCAATCTTAAATATATCAGACATTATTCAGCAGGAAATTAACATACCACTAGGATACAGACATTCCTTTTTTTCTGGCTACAAGGGGAAATCCTCAAATTCTGACAATTTTTAAAACTAAACGGGGGGCCAGTGCTGTGGCATAACAGGTAAAGCACCCGCATGCAGTGCCGGCATCCCATATGGGTGCCGGTTCCAGTCCCAGCTGCTCTACTTCTGATCCAACTCTCTGCTATGGCCTCGGAAAGCAGTAGAAGATGGCCCAAGTCCTTGGGCCCCTGCACCCATATGGGAGACCTGGAAGAAGCTCCTGGCTCCTGGCTTAAGATCAGCACAGTTCCAGCCTTTGTGGCCAACTGGGGAGTGAACCAGCAGATGGAAGATCTCTCTTTCTGCCTCTCCTTCTCTCTGTGTAACTCTTTCAAGTAAATAAAAAAAAAAAAAAAAAAAAAAAAAAAAAAAAAAAAAACACTAAACAGAGATGTTTATATTTAGCCACTACCCTACCATAATATGATTAATTAAGACAGAGTTTTATATGTACATGGAAACAATACCTGCTCTTCACATACAAATTAAGATAAAAATACAGAAACCTGACAAAACGGTCCTAACTCTTTTATTAAAAAAAATAACTGATCAAGCCAGTTTAAAACAGAACTAAAATAGGAGCTGGCGTTGTGGCACAGTGGATTAAGCTGCCACCTACAATGCCAGCACCCCATATGGGCTCCAGTTCCTGTGCCGGCTACTCCACTTCCAATCCAGCTCCCTGCTAACAGCCTGGGAAAAAAAGCAGCAGAAGATAGCGCCAGTGTTTGGGCCCCTGCCACCCACATGGGAGACCCAAAAGAAGATCCTGGCTTTGGCCTTGCCCAGCCTAGCCATTGTGGTCATTTGGTGAGTGAACCAACAGGTGCAAGATTTCTTGATCCATCTCTCTCTCTCTCTCCCTCCCTCTCTCCCTCTCCTTCTAACTCTGACTTTCAAAATAAATAAATCTTTATAAAATAATAAAAATAGAACTATAATAGACTAAGCTTTGAATTTTTCCTCAATTTTTTAAAAGGTTATACTATATTATCTTTGAATCACTGTTTTCAGGGCTGGCATTGTGTGTGCCATAGTGGGTAGAACTGCCGCCAGCATTGCCGACATCCCATATAGGCGCTGGTTTGAGTCTCGGCTGCTCCACTTCTGATCCAGCTCTCTTCTATGGCTGGGGAAGGCAGCAGAAGATGGTCCAAGTGCTTGGGCCCCTGCACCCACATGGGATACCTGGAAGAAGCTCCAGGCTCCTGGCTTCAGATCAGCCCAGCTCCAGCAGTTACGGCCATTTGAGGAGTGAACCAGCAGATTGAAGATCTCTCTCCCTGCCTCTGCCTCTCTGTAACTCTGCCATTCAAATAAATAAGTAAATCTTTTTTTTTAAAGTCACTGTTGTTCTTATAGTTCTTTTTTATTTATTTTCATTTTTGTTTGAAAGGCAGGCAGAGAGACAGACAGATTTTCCATCTGCTGGTTCACTACTTCCCAAATGCCCACAACAGCCAGCCCTAGGCCAGGACAAAACCAGGAACCCAGAACTCAAACAGGGTCTCCCACGTGGTGGCAAGAACCCAAGTACTGCAGCCACACTCCCAGCATTAAAAGTAGCAGGAAAGCAGATTGGAAATGGGGTAACTGGAACTAGAACCAGGCACTCCAACATAGGATACACCTGCCCCAAGTGTCTACTTAACCACTACACCAAATGCCTGCCCCAGGATTTTTTTTTTTAAGAGGCAGAAAGACAAAGACGCCGACAGGGATAGACAGCTCTCACTTGCTTGCTCACACCCCAAATGCAGGCAAGGTGGCATGTGGGGGAAGTCAGGAGCCACAGCTGCCTTCCAGGGTATGCCTGAACAGGAAACTAGAGTCGGGAGCTGGAGTCTGGGATTGAGCCCAGATACTTCTAACGTGGAATATGTGTGTCCTAACCAGAAGGCTGAACACTCAAGCCACCTCTATTTTTATTATGTTTTTATTTCTTTAACTTTTATTTGAAGATAAGATTTATTTTATTTACTTGAAAGAGTGACAGAAAGAGAGAGACAGAGAAAGAAAGGATCTACCAGAGTCAGCATTGTGGCTTAGCGCGTAAGGCCATGACCTGTGATGCCAGATCCTACATGGGGCTAGCTGATGTCACAGCGCTCCACTTCTGATCCAATTCCCCGCTAATGGCCTCAGAAGACCAGCAAAAGATGGTCCAAGTGTTTGGTCCCCTGCCAACCATGTGGGAGACTTGGATAAAGCTCCTGGCTCTTGGCTTTGACCTGGCTCAGCCCTGGCTGTTGCAGCCATCTGGGGAGTGAAACAGAGGGTGTAAGATAATGCTTTCTCCCTCTCTCTCTTTCTCTCTCTCTCACTCTGACTCTCAAATAAATAAATAAATCTTTAAAAACAGAAAGATCTTCCATCCACGAGTTCACTCCTGAAATTATCACCACGGCCAGGACTGGACCATGACAAAGCCGGGAGCCTGGAATTCCATCTGGGTCTCCTATGGGGTGGAAGGGGTCCAAGTACTTGGGCCATCATTTGCTGCTTTCCCAGGCACATTAGCAAAGAGCTTGATTGGAAGTGAATAAGTCAGAAATGCAACTAGTACTCTGATATGAGATGCTGGTGTCGCAGGTGGCAGCTTAACCCACTGCCCCATGATGCCACTATACCAGTCCATGTTCCACCTCTTATGACCTTTTTTTTTTTTAAAAAAGATTTTATTTATGTACTTAAAAGGCAGAGTCACAGAGAGACAGAGGCAGAGAGAGAAACAGAGAGAGAGAGAGAGAGAGAGGTCTTCCATCTGCTGGTTCACTCCCCAGATGGCTGCAATGGCTGCAGCTGGGCCAATCTGAAGCCAGGAGCCAGGAGCTTCTTGCAAGTCCCCCACTGGAGTGCAGAGGCCCAAGAACTTGGGCCATCTTCCACTGCTTTCCCGGGCAATAGCAGAGAGCTGGATCGGAAGTGGAGCAGCTGGGACTCGAACCAGTGCCCATAAGGGATGCCGGCACTGCAGGCAACAGCTTTACCCACTATGCCACAGCTCCAACCCCTTCTCTTACGACTTTTTAATTCCTAACAATATAAATGGCAGAAAGAAAGCTCCTAGATTTTAGCAATCCTACAAAATCACTTCCAATAGGTAGACAAATACATACTAAATTAATGTTCACATATTGGTTTAACCCAACCTTCAAAAAAAGGGCAGAGTTAGAGAGACTAAAGCTATTTTAAAACATCAAGGCTGGCGCCGCGGCTCACTAGGCTAATCCTCCGCCTTGCGGCGCCAGCACACCAGGTTCTAGTTCCATTTGGGGCGCCAGATTCTGTCCCGGTTGTTCCTCTTCTAGGCCAGCTCTCTGCTGTGGCCAGGGAAGGCAGTGGAGGATGGCCCAAGTGCTTGGGCCCTGCACCCACATGGGAGACCAGGAGAAGCACCTGACTCCTGGCTTAGGATCAGCACGGTGCGCCGGCCACAGTGTGCCAGCTGCAGAGGCCATTGGGGGGTGAACCAACAGAAAAAAAATAAGGAAGGCCTTTCTCTCTGTCTCTCTCTCTCTCTCACTGTCCACACTCTGCCTGTCAAAAAAAAAAAAAAAAAAAAAAAAAAACACATCAAGGGGGGGCCGGCGCCGTGGCTCACTTGGCTAATCCTCCACTAGGGGAGCCGGCATCCCATATGGGCGCTGGGTTCTAGTCCCGGTTGCTCCTCTACCACACCAGCTCTCTGTGGCCCGGGAAGGCAGTGGAGGATGCCCAAGTGCTTGGGTCCCTGCACCCACATCGGAGACCAGAAAGAAGTACCTGGCTCCTGGCTTTGGATCAGCATAGCTCCGGCCGTAACGGCCATTTTGGGGGGTGAACCAACGGAAGGAAGACCTTTCTGTCTGTCTCTCTCTCTGTCTAACTCTGCCTGTCAAATAAAACACACACACACACACACACACACACACACATCAAGGGCCAGTGCTGTGGCATAGCTGGCAAAGCCTCCAATGCCAGCATCCAATATAGATGCTGATTTGTGTCTCAGCTGTTCCACTTTCAATCCAGCTCCCCAATAATGGCCTGGGAAAAGCAGCAACAGGTGGCTCAAGTACTTGCACCCACATGGGAGACCCAGAAGAAGCTCCTGGCTTTGGCCTGGCTCAGCCTTGGATGTCATGGACATCTGGGGAGTAAACCAGTGGATGGAAGATCTCTTTTTTTCTGTCTTTTCCTTTCTCTCTCTCTCTCTCTCTCTCTCTCTCTCTCTGTAGTTCTTTTCTTTTTTATTTTATTTTATTTGAAAAACAGAGTTACAGAGAAAGGTAGAGACGGAGAGAGAGGTCTTCCATCTGCTGGTTCACTCCACAGATGGCAACAGTGGCTGGAGCTGCGCCATCAGAAGCCAGGAGCCAGGAGCTTCTTCCGGGTCTCCCACTCAGGTGCAGGGGCCCAAGGACTTGGGCCATCTTCTATTGCTATCCCAGGCCATAGCAGAGAACTGGATGGGAAGAGGAGCAGCCGGGACTAGAACCAGCGCCCATATGGGATGTCAGCACTTCAGGCCAGGGCTTTAACACTCTGCGCCACAGTGTCAGCCCCCTCTCTGTAGTTCTGACATTCAAATAAATATTTTTTAAATGTTTTATACATTTTAAGAAGTTTTTAGAAAATTATGTCAGAATGTATCTCCAAAAAGAGAATAATAGTATAATACACAATATACTGAAATCTGTTTTCCAAAGTTGGTCAACAAGTCAATTACCATACACAACTTTTATAATATAACCAGAGAAAAAACAACAAAATTAAAAATAAAGTCTTTTCCAATAGTTTATGAATTTGAACTATCACCTTGATATACCAATCTTTAAATATCCTGGACTCAAAAAAATTACTTAGTTCTACTGCACAGCAATTAGATAATGGCTACAGCTTTTAAAAACAGCATCTTTTGTTATAAATACAATAAGCTCATCAAAGATCTTCTATTAAAGAAGTGATTTTTAAAAGGTAACTTTTTAAAGATTTGTTTATTTTAAAGGCAGAGCAACAGAGAGGAGAAGAGAGAGAGAGAGATCTTCTATCAGCTGGTTCACTCCCCAAACGTCCCCGACAGCCAGAGATGGGCCAGGCTGAGGTCAGGAGCCTGCAACTCCATCCAAGTCCTCCTACCTGGGTACCAGGGACCCAAGTAGTTGAGCCATCACGTGCTGCCTTTCCAGGTCCATCAGTAGGAAGCTGGATCAGGTACAAAGGAGCCTATGTTAAACCAGCACTCTGATATGCAATGCAGGCATTCCAAGTGGGTATTTAACAGTCTGTGTCACAATATCCACCCAAGTAATTTATTTCTTAGAACCTGTACTTTATTTAAGAATGCTGAATCTCAAAATTATTATCTTCCTTCAGAAAGTAAACATATGCTAATGACATACTTAAGATCAAATCTCAAAGAACAAAATTATTACTCTAACTACAAAAATTCTGCTATCTTTATCTAATTATTTTTATTTTTATAAGCCATAAACTGACCTTCTCATTTAGGACACACAAAAAGATGAAATGTCTTTGGATGAATTTCCATAGATCCTTAGTAGAGAGGGAGAAAACATCCAATCAAGCTGGCTGTTGGTCTGTTCAATTAGCCCAATTTTGGCACTAACGAAGTCAAGACCTTTTTATTTGTGATTCTCTGGTTATCTCTGAATAGAGAAAAACAGATCTCTATAGGGCAAGTTGAACCTCAAATATACCTAAAGAAATCCATGGTTTTTCCCTGACTTCCATGGTAGTTTCAAGTGAACAGCATACATTTCAGTTTAAAAAATGTTGTTACACTAATAATTTTCAAATTAGAAGAAGCACAAATCCTAACACCATAACATGCACATGTTTTCAATACACTAGAAACCACAAACGCATGAACCTGTGTTAGCATCAATTAGCGAAACTACATAAAAACTGTTATGTTGATTTTTTGAGATGAATATAAACTAACAAAATAATAACTATAAATACAAACACTGAAGGCCCATCAAAGACTTTGAAAAAAAAAAAAACAGCTGGAGAGATTTTGTTGTTAGGAGAGTTTGAAAAATCACTGACTCAGTGTGTAACACTAACAACCTATTAGGGGGCCGGCGCTGTGGCATAGCAGGTAAAGTCGCCGCCTGCAGTGCTGGCATCCCATATGGACGCTGGTTCGAGTCCCGGCTGCTCCACTTCCGATCCAGCTCTCTGCTAAGGCCTGGGAAAACAGTGGAAGACACCCCAAGTCCTTGGGCCCCTGCACCCACATGGCAGACCCGGAAAAAGCTCCTGGTTCCTAGCTTCAGATCAGCACAGCTCCAGCCATTGTGGCCATCTCAGGAGTGAACTATCGGATGGAAGACCGATTCTCTTTCTCTCTCTCTCTCTCTGCTTTTCCTTCTCTCTCTGTGTAACTCTGCCTTTCAAATAAATAAATAAATCTTAAAAAAAAATCTCTTAGAACTGCGATATGGCTACATTATTGATACTCTTCTGGAAAAAGACTACAATACAAGCCAGCACCGCGGCTCACTAGGCTAATCCTCCGCCTTGCAGCGCCGGAACACCAGGTTCTAGTCCCGGTCGGGGCACCGGATTCTGTCCCAGTTGCCCCTCTTCCAGGCCAGCTCTCTGCTGTGGCCAGGGAGTGCAGTGGAGGATGGCCCAAGTGCTTGGGCCCTGCACCCCATGGAGACCAGGAGAAGCACCTGGCTCCTGCCTTCGGATCAGCGCAGTGCGCCAGCCGCAGCGCACCGGCCGTGGCGGCCATTGGAGGGTGAACCAATGGCAAAGGAAGACCTTTCTCTCTGTCTCTCTCTCTCTCTCACTGTCCACTCTTGCCTGTCAAAAAAAAAAAAAAAAAAAAAAAAAGACTACAATACAAAAACAGACCTTACAGCTTGAAACACTGACTTCATTTTATGTCACAAAATTAAAATTACTTCTAGGTTACTCTCAAAACTAGTATGAGTACTTGAACTCACACAGTCAAATGACTTGACAGGAGTGCCACAACCACTCACTTGGGAGAGAACATTCTTAAATGGTACAAACTGGATACCCCCATGCAAAAAAAATGTGGGGGCAGGAGGAACTGGACCCTCATACCATATACAAAAACTAACTCAAAAATGAATCAAAGATCTCAACACAAGATAGCTAAAACTATAAAACTATAAGAAGAAAACGTAAAAGAAAACCTTCGTAACATGAGTTTGGTAATGATTGGCTATGACAGCAAAATAAACAAATTAATTAATAAAAATTTAGATAAACTGGACAACATTAAAATTAAGAATTTCCAGGGTCAGTACTATGACATAGCAGGTAAGGCCACCACCTGTGAAGCTAGCACCTCATACACGTGTCAGTTCGTGTCCTGGCTGCTCCACTTTTGATCCAGCTTCCTGCTAATGGGCCTGAGAAAGCAGCTGAAGATAGCCCAAATATTTGGGAGGCCTGGATGATGCCCCTGAATCCTGGCTTCTGCCAGGCCCAGCCCTGACCGTTGCAGCCACGTAGAGGGTGAACCAGGCAATGGAAGACCTATGATTCTCCTTCTCTCTCTCTGTAACTCTGAACTGCAAATAAATAAACCCTTAAAAATATTAAGAACTTCTATAAATCAAGGGATACTACTAAGAGAGGGGGAAAAGCAACCCACAAAATGTTTCAATACTTGAAATAATATTCATGTATCTGATAAAGGACTGACAGCAGGAACACAAAGAACTCCCAATAACTCAGCAACAAAAATATTTAAGTATGAGCAAAAATGAACAGACATTTCTCAAAAGATGACTTACAAATAACACACATATTTTAAAAATGTTCATCACTATCATTAAAGAAATGCAAACCAAAACCCGAACAAGAGGCTGGACATTGTGGCACAACTGCCATGCAAGGCAGGCATCCCATATCAGAGTCCCAGCTGCTCTACTTCCAATCCAGATCCTTGTTAATGTGCTTGGGCCCCTGACACCCACGTGAGAGACCTGGATGGAGTTTCTGACTACTGGCTTCAGTCCTGACTATTGCAGCCACTTGGGAAGTGAATCAGCAAATGGAAGATCTCTCTCTCTCTCACTCCCTTTCAAATAAATCCTTAAAAGAAAATCATAATGAGATATCACCTCTCTCCTATTAGGATAGCCACTAGCAAAAACATCAAAAGTCACTCTTAAGTAGTTGGCAAGGGTGTGGAGAAACTAGAACTTTTGAACACTCTTCGTGGTTATATAAAATGGTGCAACTGGGGCTGGCACTGTGGCACAGTAGGTTAATCCTCCGCCTGCAGCACCAGCATCTCATATGGGTGCTGGTTCTAGTCCCGGCTGCTCCTCGTCAGATCCAGCTCTCTGCTACGGCCTGGGAAAGTGGTGGAAGACGGCCCCAAGTCCTTGGGCCCCTGCACCCATGTGGGAGACCTGGAAGAAGCTCCAGGTTCCTGGCTTCAGATCAGTGCAGCTCCGGCCATTGAGGCCATCTGGGGAGTGAACCAGCGGATGGAAGACCTCTCTATCTGGCTCTCCCTCTGTCTGAAACTCTGTCTCTCCCTTTCACGGTCTGTAACTCTACCTCTCAAATAAATAAATAAATCTTTTAAAAAATAAATAAATAAAATGGGGCAACTGATAACAGAAAACAGTATGGCTGTTTCTCAAGCTAAAATAGAATTACCGTATGATCCAGCAATTCTACTTCTGGGTGTATACCCAAAAGAATTGAATGCAGATCTTGAAGAGGTATTTGCACACTCTGTTTATGGCAGCACAATTCAAAACAGCCAACTCAAATGTACACTGATAATGAATGGATTAGACAAAATGCGGTATGTATGAGAAGTCTTTAAAAAGTTCATGAAAATGCATATAATAAAAAATATAAATGTATTTCAAAGTTTTTTGCACCAAAAAAACTTATCTTTTAATTTCAGTTTTCCACATGAAGTTCTCTCATACATACAATGGAATATTAACCTTAAAAAAGGAAGGAAATCCTGTCACATGCTACAACATGGATCTGCCTTAAGGACAATATATTAAATGAAACAGGCCAGTCACAGAAAGACAAAGACTGTACTATTCCACTTGTTTGTGGCACCTAGAATAGTCAAAGTCATAAAAACAAAAAACTGAATGGCAGTTACCAAGGACTAGGAAGAGGAGAAACTGGAAAGCTGTCTTATGGTCACAAGTTTTAGTTTTGCAAGATGAAAATGTTCTAGAGATCTGTTACACAGCAATGTGAATATACTTAACACTACTGAATTGCACATCTGAAAATGCTCAAGACAGTAAACTTTATGTTATAATTTACAACTTTAAAACATTGTAAGTGGCCAGTGCCATGGCCACTAGGCTAATCCTCCGTCTGTGGCACCGGCACCCCAGGTTCTAGTCCCAGCTGGGGCGCCGGGTACTAGTCCCGGTTGCTCCTCTTCCACTCCAGCTCTCTGCTGGGGCCCGGAAAGGCAGTGGAGGATGGCCCAAGTGCTTGGGTCCCCGCACCCACATGGGAGACCTGGAGGAAGCACCTGGCTCCTGGCTTCAGATCGGCGCAGCACCAGCCGTGGCAGCCATTAGGGGAGTAAACCAACGGAAGGAAGACCTTTCTCTCCATCTCTCACTGTCTATAACTCTCTCTGTCTCTCTCTCTCACTGTCTAACTCTGCCTGTCAAAAAATAAAAATAAAAAAAAACAACGTAAGTAATTACTCCAAGGGTCTTTTACAATGATTAAACAGATTATAGGACTTAGAACAGTTCCTAGCATATCAGTAATAATTAAAGTCAGCAGTCACAACAGTTATTGGTAAAATCAGTAAGACAGGTATTTATCACTGAGTCCTGAATTAATAATTCAAAAACAGGAAGACAATGAACTTGTACTTAGACTGCCAAGCAAGCACTCCTTCAATTCCATGCTTTAACCACAGAACGTCTCTGAGAATAATGCTGGATATCAGTTCAATACACAAAACGCTGTAAATCATACATATATACATACATGCATGTTTCGCAATCGCTTTTTCCCTATTAAAAATATAGTAAGGGGCCGGCTCTGCGGCACAGTGGGTAAAGCCACCTCCTGCAGTGCCAGAATCCCATATGAGCACTGGTTCAAAGCCCGGCTGTTTCACTTCCGATCCAGCTCTCTGCTGTGACCTGGGAAAGCAGTAGAGGATGGCCAAGTCCTTAGGCCCCTGCACCCACATGGGAAGACCCGGAAAAAGCTCCCAGCTCCTGGCTTCAGATCAGCACAGCTCTGGCCATTGCAGCCAATTGGGGAGTGAAACAGCAGATGGAAGACCTCTCTCTCTGCCTCTCCTCCTCTCTCTCTGTAGCTCTGACTTTCAAATAAATAAATAAACCTTTTAAAAATTATAGTAAAAATAAGCATTAACACGTTTTTTGAAAGCCTAACTAACCTTTTGCCACTCACAAAACCTTAGCATTAAATCCCTGATTCTTGGGGCATATGGCATAGCAGTTAGCATGCCCACTTCCCATATTGGAGTTCTGGCTCCTCTCCCAATTCTGGCTTCCTGCTAATGCAGATGAAGACTCAAGTAGTTGAGTTCTAGTCACCCACGTTGAAGACCGAGACAGAAGAGTTCACAACTCCCCTGCAGGCACGGGGTAGTGAAACAGCTGTTAGAAGCTTTTTCTTTTTTTTTTTTAATATTTATGTTATTTATTTGAAAGACAGAGTTACAGAAAGAGGTTGAAACACACACACACACACAGAGAGAGAGAGAGAGAGAGAGAGAGAGAGGTCTTCCATCTGCTGGTTCATTCCCAAATGGCTGCAATGGCAGGAGCTGGGCCGATCTGAGGCCAGGAGCCAGGAGCTTTTTCCGGGTCTCCCACATGGGTTCAGGGGCCCAGGCACTTGGAACATTCTCCACTGCTTTCTCAGGCACATTAGTAGGGAGCTGGGTCGGAAGTGGAGCAGCTGGGACTCAGACCAATGCCCATATGGGATGCCAGTGCTGCAGGCCAGAGCTTTAACCCGTTGCACCATCACATGGGCCCCTATTTTTCTCTTTCTCTCATTGCTTCTCAAATTACAAAAATAAATTAATTAATCCTTGATTCTCTGAAAGCAACACACAACTGAAACACATAAATGTCACTCTCTTCTCTTATTAACAACCTGTTCCTCAATAGGGATGAAGGAGAGACCAATTGCGAATATAAACTATGGTGGCCCAGCAGTGTGCCGCAGGGGGTAAAGCTGTCACCTGAGTTACAGCATTCCACATGGGCACTAGTTCATGTCCCACATGCTCTACTTCTGATTCAGCTCCTTGCTAATGACCTGGAAAAGCAGTAGAAGATGGCCCAAGTGGTTAGGCCCCTGCACTCACGTAGTAGGACTGATGAAGCTCCTGGTTCCTGGCTTCTGGCTTCAGCCTGGCCCAGCCCTGGCCGTTGTGAGCAATGAACCAGAGGATGAAAGATCCCTGTCTCTTCTTCTCTGGCTCTCTGTCTCTCTCTTTCAAATAAGTAAATAAATGTTTAAAAAGAAGACTATAAGCTATGGAGGCACAAGGAATTTGGCATCTCTCATGCATTCTAATACCAAAAACCATGATGAAGAGCTCAGATTGCTCTTTTCACTAGCTCTTTCCAAGTAAAACCATGACTACTCAAAACTCTCAGAGCAAGATTTCTCAACCTTGGTAGACATTATTGACATTTTTTGACCAGATAATAATTCTTAGTTTTCCTCAAGTAATATTAGAGAATATTATTCTAAATCTAAGAATATGAATCTTTGCCAGCCCATGTTAAGTGCTTAGGAATACCCTCACATTATTTATTAAGTAACACTCAGGAAAACACAGGCACTTTAAGATCAAACAGACTTGAATCTGAATTCTCAATCAATCTACCACCAAGCCTTGTAAACCTGGGCAAGTAAACACACCTTTCTGAGGCCCACTTTTCTTCAACACTGATAATACTGCCAAGGGTCATGTGAGATTTAAATAAAGTAACATCTGTGGCCAGCGCCGCGGCTCACTAGGCTAATCCTCCACCTGCGACGCCAGCACACCGGGGTCTAGTCCCGGTTAACGTGCCAGATTCTGTCCCGGTTGCTCCTCTTCCAATCCAGCTCTCTGTTGTGGCCCAGGAAGGCAGTGGAGGATGGCCCAAGTGCTTGGGTCCCTGCACCCACATGGGAGACCAGGAGGAAGCACCTGGCTGCTGGCTTCAGATCAGCGCAGCACGCCGGCCGTAGCAGCCATTTGGGGGTGAACCAGCAGAAAAAGGAAGACCTTTCTCTCGGTCTCTCTCTCTCTCACTGTCTATCTCTGCCTGTCAAAAATAAATAAATAATAAAGTAACATCTGTAAAGATTAGTATAAAGTGGACACTAAGAAAAGGAAATGAATTTACATTTAAGTGTCAAAATTTTATCATAACTTTCATGAAAGAAGTATTTCTAACATGTATTGCATATTTTCCTGCCTTAATATAGTCTATCCTTATATAAATGATTGGAAGAGTGAGCATTTCAGAAAAACATTACTGTAATAACTAAACATAACACTACTGTAGAGAAGAGAGCTATCAAAATGGGGAACACAGAAAAATCAAGCTTTAAGATGACAGAGCAACTGATTAAATCTCATAAAAACTGTAACATTTAATAGGGACTAAGTACAACAGTAAATATTTAGGCTAAAAAACAAAATAAAGGGAGACTGTGTAACAGAAGTTGGGATAGAAAAGATAAACAAGGTAATTGTTTGCAAGCACCCAGCACCATAGAAGTCAAACTGTCAACAACAACAACCTAGTACAGTGGTCCTCTGTACCTCTAGATTCTGCCTCCATAAGTTCCACAATGCTCCGATTGAAAAAACTTAAAAAAAAAAAAAGTGTCTCCACTGAAAGTGTACAGACTTTCTTTTCCTGTCATTATTCCCCAAACAAAAATACAATATAACAATTATTTACATAGCGACTACAATGTACCATGTAGTGGAAGTAATCTAAAGACGATTTAGACTATACTGGAGAATGTACACAGGTTATACCCTACTACTACATCATTTCAGGTAAGGGACTTAAGCATCTGCAGATTTTGTTATCTGCCAGAGGTCCTGGAACCAATCCTCCATGAATACTGAGGGACAACTGTACAAGGAACACTATTTGGGTTAGCAGAGAGAATACACTGAATAAGCCTAAGAAAAATGGAGTTCTAGTTTCAACCGGCCTACTTGAATGAGAGTATGTTGCTAGGTAAGCCATTTAACCTGGATCTCTTTCCTCATTAATAAGAAGGGCACAAAACCTACTTTGACACCTCCAATGTTGTCAGGTAGACTAAATGATATGTTCATTTGCAAATGCTCTTAAAGCTACGTGTAGAACGCTGAGTCTTGTATAGTCACCACGCATCAGTATAGAGCAGGACTTCCCAATGTATTTCACCTTATGGCACATACGGAAAATGACAGTACTGGTACAGACACCCTAGGGTAAATAGGCCACGCTGCTGAAACCCAAAACTAATCAACCTAGAAGTTCTTGACTCTGTCCCTAACAATCCTCTCTAGGGACCAAGAGAATCATTATTTCTGGCCCATCTGTAACACTTTCAGAGCGCTGCCTAGCACACCATTTAGAAAGCTCAAACTAAAATACCATGTCTAATTTGGGGCACTATGAAAGAAGTTAACATTTTCCAAAATCACCCACTCTGGCAAACAGGATCAAATCCAGAGTTTGGCCAGGACAGAAAATACTGCCTTGAATTAAGCCATAGAGACCTATCCTGGTGTCAAGCTTTAGAGGGTCAGGTACTAGCTTTCCTCTGGTCACATCCATGGCCAGGGGACCAGTTTGCACAGGGCCTAAAGAACAGCCCATCTGTAGCCTACATACGCCAGCCTTCATTCTGACCAGGACCTGAGGAATTCTTGCCTGCATCCAGGGTTTGCACAGGTCTCTTGAGTTGGTTCTCACAAGGACAGACGACTCTACCACCAGTATTTACACCCATAGGTCAAGCAATGGTTAAAGAGGAGCTTTCTTAAAGATGTGTAGAGATAAACAGGGTGGAATATCCACATTTGTGCACATGCAAAGTTCCTTAAACAAGGAGCCTAGAAAACAGAGGAGGGTCTCAAGTCAGAGGTGAGCTATCTGTACGTTATCATGTCCTGCGGCTGAAACAAGAGGGCTCTGAATTCTCCAGTTCCCTCTAGGTCATTATGAACATTTATTTGTAAGGGTAGGCAATGGAACATCCTTTATTTATGGTAGCCTGATTTATAATCTGCGAATTTTTAGGCACATGGCACATGAACCTTCATTTGTATTCAAATAAAAATTCCAGAGAAGAGCCTGGAAAAGGATTTAAAAATCTTGTCTTATAAAGACTAGTTGAAAAAAATTAGTACATTTAGTCTGGAAAGAGAAAAGACTGATGAGAAAGTAAAAGAACCAGCCAGATCTCAAGACAGCTAAGGAACCATCACATGAAAAATAAAACAGATCTGTGTGGTGCTGAAAATGCAGGAGGTAAATTCCAATTCAACAGAATGAGGAATTCTTCTAACAATTAAGAACTGTCAAAAGAGTTGATCTGTAATGGGAATAATTGAATTTCTGGACACAGAAAATACAGAAGCAGAGAGTGGGTGATCACCTCCTCAAGGAAAGTGCAGGAAGAATTCTGCTATTGGAGCAAGTAAACCACCTACTCCCAAGAGGCCTATACTGCAGCACTCAACAATCTGATGACAATACATGCAGAGACCAGGGAACTGAGGCATCAGGCAAAAGGAAATTCACTTACTAAAGTAATCAATCCCGTCAGCTTACGCTGGTGTCTTTTGTCTCCTCACAAAAATAAAGATGAATTCCTCCACTCTAAAAAATTAATTATTGAATCAAAGGCTGAAGCAGCCTTGCCTCAAAGGGTTTTTTGGGGTTTTTGTTGTTGTTGTTTTGCCCCCTACCCTCCAGCAAATTGTAACTTTCCCTATGTCTCCCAGTTAGAACCTCCGACTTGTCATTTTCAGGACAAACCTTGTTCCATTCCCACAACAGATCTCTCTGTCATCAACAAATATTTATTAGTAGAGTGCTAGGGATACAGCCGTGCCTAGACACAGAGCCCTTATGAGTAATTCATGAAAAGGGGGAATATAAACTAAACACACAGGCAAAGAAAATAATAAACTAATACAAAGAAGAGAATGGGTGTCGTAGAAGAGAGAGATGGAAGCTGCATGCATGTGGATAATCATAAAGGCCTCTTAGTACAGGAGGAAGGCAGCTGTGCGAGATCCGAGAGAAGGCTCTTCTAAGCAGAAGTGCCAGCGAGAGCGGATCACTGAGAAAACAGGAGGCTTCCTGTTCACAGAGGAAAGGAAGAACATCACCTACTACTCAACCATCAGAATGGGCAAAACCTAACACACTGACAACACGAGATGCTAACAAGCATGTGGAGCAACAGGAACTCCCGTTCGTGGCTGGTGGGAATGCAACATGGCACAGGCACTTGGGAAGGCAGTCTGGCAGTTTCTTACAAAACTACACTACTCTCACCATTTGATCCTGCAATCCTAACCCTCAGTATCTACCCAAAAAGAGTTGAAAAATCATATTCACATAAAAAACCCACACAGACACTGATAGCAGCTTTCTTCCTAATTTCCAAAACGTGGAAGTAACCATGATGTCCTTCAGCAGGTACAATATATGCAGAAAATGGGATATCTTTAGCTCTAGTAAGAAATAAGCTATCAAGCCAGGAAAAAACACACACACACACACACACACAGAGAGAAAAACTCAAATGCAAAGTCCTAAGTAAAAGAAGTTAGTCTGAAATGTTTGAGGTGACAGAGATCTAAATACCTTGATTTTATCATTACAAAACATACACAGGTACTGAAACACTGTACACACACGTGAACAACTATGTGTCAATTATAAATTTAAAAAAACTTTAAAGATGTTAACCTGAAAAGGCTACATTACTGTAAGATTCCAACTATATAACATCTGCAAAGACAAAAGTATGGAGACAATAACAAGATCAGTGGTTGCCACATACCAGGGAGAGGAAAAGAAATGTGAATCATAGAAAATCTGTACAGCACTGAAACAACCTGTGTGTTACAGGTTGAGAACACTTAATCCAAAATTCTAAAATCTGAAATGGCCCTAAATATGAAATATTTCAAGCCCCGACATAATGCCTTCAAGTAAATAATTCCATCCTTGACCTCATGTGATAGGTCACAGTCAAACCATAGGCCTAAAACATATATATATACAGGAAACATAAATGAATTTTGTGTTTAGCCTTGGATCGCAACCCCGAGATACCTCATTATTTTTATGTAAATATTCCAAAATTAAAAAAAAAAAAAACACAAGTCTCAAAACACTCTGATCCCAAGTATTCCAGATAAGGATATTCAACCTACACTACAAATGGTAAGTAGATACACATCATTATAAATTTATCCAGATTCACAGACTGTCTATCACAGGACACATCCTAATATAATCAATGAGCTTTAAGTGGCAATAAGTGCTAACACAGGTTCAACACTGCACTCTGGAAAAGGTCATTCATAATGGGAAAGCTGCGTATGCACAGGGACAGAAGTGTATGGGAAATCTCTGCACCTTCCACTCAGTTTTGCTTAGAACCTAAAAATGAAGTCTAATATAATTAAAAACAACACCACCACAACCAAGGAATGTGATTGTGACTGAAGCCTAGTGAACAAAGGAGAAGCTAGGGAAAATGAGGTCGGAGAAGAAGCCAGGAGCCAGACATGTATGACAGACATTTTGAACCACATGACTTTTTATTGCTGGGGCTATCCTGGCTACTATAGGATGATTAGCAGGGTCCCTGGCCTACATACACCAGATGCCTCACCTCCCAATTTCTGAAAAACCAAAAATGTCTGCAGATACTCCCAAACCTCCCCTAAGGACAAATTCTCCCCTTGTTGATAAGCACTGATACAAGACCTCACAGGTGACCCAGATGAAGGTCTTGTTTCCAAAACAAAATGTCAGGTTTTAGTTTTAGCAGTACATGTATCAGAAACCCAGGAAGCAGCAGTGATACAATCCGATTAACATCTAACATTATTTTGGCTCCCGAATGTGGGAAGGTGGGGGGAAGGACAGAGACTAGAGGCAAGGATGTCTCTGAATGAGGATGGAATGTCTGCTGGCAGTTTTCCAGAAAACAAAGGCAACAATCTCAGCCTAGGTTTTTAAAGGGGGAGAAGAAAAAAAAAAAAAAAAAACAGACAGGACAGTGAGGTTCAATTTACATTCTGAAGGTAGATTTAACATTAAAAAAAAAAAAATCATGGATGACTCCAGGGGTTTGGGCCTGCCCAAGTGGTGGACAAGGGTGCCACTTACTGATGAGACAGCGAAGACTTGGGAAAGCCGGAAGAAGTTGTCAGAGGCAAGAATAAGTCCAGTCCTGCTTTGTTCATGCCACCTTAAAGCTGTCTATTAGACATCCAAGTGGAAGTATGGAGTCAGGTGAGTCTAGCGTTCAAAGGAAAAGAATCAATACTAGAGATAGGAGTTGGAGCTTCATCGGCATATAAATGATACGTGAACTGATGAAATGGTTGAAATCACCTGAGAACCCAGAGACCTTACAATTTTTCAAAATGGGCAGCGAGGAAGAAACTGGCATTAAGAAAACAGAAAATGAGAATCAGTGACTAAGAGGTCAGAGGAAGTAGTCAGCTGATATGAAACAGTGGTGAAAGGTAAGATGGACGTTGAACTGACCACTAGCTAGCTAAAGGTCACTGTAGCCCTGACTAAAAGCAACTTCAGTGGAGTCATGGAACAGGAGTCAAACGGGCCAGGCTAAAGAGAGAATCGGGGGGCCGGCGCTGTGGCTCACTTCGTTAATCCTCCGCCTGCAGCGCCGCCATCCCATATGGGCACCAGGTTCTAGTCCCAGTTGCCCCTCTTCCACTCCAGCCCGGGAAGGCAGTGGAGGATGGCCCAAGTGCTTGGGCCCTGCACCCGCATGGGAGACCAGGAGGAAGCACCTGGCTCCTGGCTTCGGATTGCCACAGTGCCGGCCGTAGCCGCCATTTGGGGAGTGAACCAACGGAAGGAAGACCTTTCTCTCTCTCTCTGTCTATAATTCTACCTGTCAAATAAAAAAAAGAGAGAGAGAGAATCGGGAGGAAGAATACAGAATATAAACTCTTGAAAATTTCTACTGCAAAAGTCAACAAAGCAACTGGGAGTAGCTGAATGGGATCTTAAGGCAGAGGAGCAGACAGTTTAAGAAGAGACTTGCTTAAGGTACTACCTGCTCGAAAGACAAAATTCCATTCCTCTCTCAATCACCGAGAGATAAATGAACAATCCAAGGCCAGTACGTAACACTGCTCCACAAGATCATACAGGGATCCATTCACCTCTCCCTTAAGGTATCGCTCTCACCTGCAAAGTTGAATCATATACCCCGGCACTGTGTTAACAGCCTACATTCTGTAGGCAAAAAAAGAAAATAGAAAGTAGCTTCTGTTGGCTGGCGCCATGGCTCACTAGGCTAATCCTCTGCCTGCGGCACCGACACCCCAGGTTCTAGTCCCGGTCGGGGCACCAGATTCTGTCCTTGTTGCCCCTCTTCCAGTCCAGCTCTCTGCTGTGGCCCGGGAGTGCAGTGGAGGATGGCCCAAGTGCTTGGGCCCTGCACCCGCATGGGAAACCAGGAGGAAGCACCTGGCTCCTGGCTTCGGATTGGCGCAGCGCGCCACCCACAATGCACCAGCCATAGCGGCCACTTGGGGGGTGAACCAACAGAAAAAGGAAGACATTTCTCTCTGTCTCTCTCTCTCTCACTGTCTAACTCTGCCTGTCCAAAAAAAAAAAAAAAAAAAGATGGAAATGATAATCTCCTTGATATGGTTATAATACGTGTGTGTGTGTGTGTGTGTGTGTACAAAATTTTCACAATATGCCACCCATAAATATGTACAATTATGTGTCAATTTTTAAAAAAATAAAAAGAACGGACTGGCATTAGGCATAACAGTTAAGATGCCACTTGAGAGGTCACATCCCATGTAGGAGTACCTGGATTCCATACACAGCTATACTTCAAATTCCAGCTTCCTGTTAATGTTTTGTTTTTGTTTTTGTTTTTTGTTTTTTGTTTTTTGTTTTTTTTGACAGGCAGAGTGGACAGTGAGAGAGAGAGAGAGAGAGAGAAAGGTCTTCCTTTTGCCGTTGGTTCACACTCCAATGGCTGCCGCAGCCGGCGCACTGCGGCCGGCACACCGCGCTGACCCGATGGCAGGAGCCAGGTGCTTCTCCTGGTCTCCCATGAGGTGCAGGGCCCAAGTACTTGGGCCATCCTCCACTGCACTCCCTGGCCACAGCAGAGGGCTGGCCTGGAAGAGGGGCAACTGGGACAGAATCCGGCGCCCCGACCGGGACTAGAACCCGGTGTGCTGGCGCCACAAGGTGGAGGATTAGCCTAGTGAGCCGCGGCGTCGGCCCCTGTTAATGTTAACATACACTCTAGGAGATACCAGGTGATCGCTCAAGTACTTGGGTCCTTGGAGTCGGCACTGTGACACAGCAGGCTATGCTGCCATCTACAACACCAGCATCCCGTGTGGGCACCAGCTCAAGTCCCAACTGCTCCACTTCCAATCCAACTCCCAGCTAATGTGCCTGGGAAAGCAGTGGAAGTTGTCCCAATTGCTTGGGCCATGGTACCCACATGGGAGACCCAGGTAGAGTTCTAGGCTCCTGGCTCCTGACTTCAGCCTGGCCCAGCCTTGGCTACTGCAGCCATCTGGGGAGTGAACCAGTAGATGGTTTGTCTCTGCCTCTCCCTCTTTCAATGTAACTATTTCAATTAAATTACATAAATCTTTAAAAAAAGAAAAAAAAAAAAAGTACTTCCGTTGCTGCTACCCATGAGGAAGACATGGATTGATTTCCTGGTGCTGGTTTCAGCCCAGCCCTGGCTAACGCAAGCTCTGGTTAATGATTCACCTGGGGAGTGAATCAGTGAGTAGGAGATCTCTCTATCTGTGAGAGAGAGAAAAAGAGCGAGAGAGAGAGAGAGAGTCTGCCTTTCAAACAAAATAAATTTGTTCAATAAAGCTGCTGTCTTGAGGCAGAAGTTCTCAAAAAAAAAAAAAAAAAGCCATCACAGAGAACAGAATTTGGTGGGCAATTAGTTATTACTGCTATAAGTAATATAAAGCATGTGTGTGTCTACTGAAAGAGATGATTCCGTGAAGAGATTAACAATTTATTTTTTAAAATACTTATTTATTTAAAATCAGAGTTGCACAAAGAGAGAAGAGAGAGAGACAGAGATCTTCCATCTGCCGGTTCACTCCCCAAATGGCCACAATGGGTGGGGCTGGGCCAGGCTGAAGCCAGGAGCCAGGAGCTTCTTCAGGATCTCCCACAGGAGTGCAGGGACCCAAGCACTTGGGCCATCTTCCACTGCTTTCCCAGACACATTAGCAGGACACTGCATCGGAAGTGGAGCAGCCAGGTCTCGAACCAGCACTCCTGTGGGATGCCAGCGTCGCAGGCAGCAGCTTTACCCACTACAAAACAACACCAGTCCCTGCATTAATAATTTAAGAAAATAATAGCAGAAATAAAGCCTTTAGAAGGCAAGAAAGACTGAGGTACAGGGCACCAATTTATCGCCTCCAGGTACGGGGTCACTTCAGTCTCTGGTCACTTTTTACATATTTACTTTCCAGAAGAGAAGCTGATCCCTCTGAATGCATTTCTAGTAAATTCAAGTAACCCTTTCCTTCCAGCTAGTAAGTCAAGCAATTTACATGGAACCCGCGTAAAAATCTGGCCTTGGTCCGGCGCCGCAGCTCAATAGGGTAATCCTCCGCCTTGCGGTGCCGGCACACCAGGTTCTAGTCCCGGTCGGGACGCCGGATTCTGTCCTGGTTGCCCCTCTTCCAGGCCAGCTCTCTGCTGTGGCCAGGGAGTGCAGTGGAGGATGGCCCAAGTCCTTGGACCCTGCACCCCATGGGAGACCAGGAGAAGCAACTGGCTCCTGCCTTTGGATCAGCGCGGTGCGCTGGCCGCGGCAGCCATTGGAGGGTAAACCAACAGCAAAGGAAGACCTTTCTCTCTGTCTCTCTCTCTCTCACTGTCCACTCTGCCTGTCAAAAAAAAAAAAAAAAATCTGGCCTTGACTGAGTTCTCATCTGCTGCTGTCTACTGACAGGTTTGATTAAAAGTTGCTGCTTTTCTGTAAAAAAGAAAAAAAAAAAAAGAGAGAGAGCGCTTCAGATCTAGAGAAGCTCATTTTACACGTGTTCAGTGTTCAAGGTCACAGCACCATCCATTACCTTTCCAACAGTACATCCCAGTTCCTCAAACTGCCAGTTCATCCCACTATCTCCTTGCCTACCAGTATATATATTCTCATAATACAGCTTATCTTCCCAATCAAATGAATACCTTCTAAGGGCAGAGAGTCAATGACACCTTCCTTCATACTTTCCACTACATGTAGCTCCATGGAAAAACATGCATGGATGTACTCAAAGGATACTTTTTCACTAATATAATAAATGTGGGGCCAGTACTGTGGTCAATGGACAGAAGATCTCTCTCTCTGTTTCTCCCTCTCACTGTCTGTAACTCTACCTGTCAAATAAATAAATAAAATCTTTAAAAAAAAAAGTCTGTGACTCCAGGTTCAAAACTCCTCTTCCTGTTACTCCACTTCTTGATCAACATACTGTGTAATTACTGAACTTCACATATGTTCTTCAAAACTACTAAAAACGTTACTCATCTTAGGGGCCAGCACTGTGGCATAGAGGGTAAAGCCTCTGCCTATAGTGCCGGCATCCCATATGGGTGCCGGTTCAAGTCCTGGCTGCTCCACTTCCGATCCAGCTCTCTGCTGCGGCCTGGGAAAGCAGTAGAAGATGGCCCAAGTTCCTGGGCCCCTGCCCCTGAGTGGGAGACCCGGAAGAAGCTCCTGGCTCCCAGCTTTGGATCCACGCAGCTCCAGCCATTGTGGCCAACTGGAGAGTGAACCATCGGAAGGAAGACCCCCCCCCCCGCCCCGCCTCTCTTTTTCTCTCTGTGTAACTCTTTCAAATAAGTAAATAAATCTTAAAAAAAAAAAAAAAGAATCCTTTGACCACCTATGTCTCCAATAAAAGATCAGCAATTCCTGTTCCCATCCTTCACGCAAGGAAATGATAACAGTACAAACAGCCTACTCAAGATCACAAGGCTGAACTCCAGATAACAAAGATTTTACTACGTTAGGGGAAGTGGAGGGAATATCTAACTACTTTGGAATTATCTTGCAGAGCACAGTGCCTACCTTTGCGAACACATCATAACATTCCCATAATGGACGGGTCAGATACATGTTCCCTCCCACTACTTTCCATCTCCATAACCGCCAGCATTAACATATTTTGCAATACTTGTTATAAAACAAGCCAGTAAACATACAGATTTTCTCTGAAAACCAGAATTTTAGTTCCACTATTGAATATTCTAGTTCATGTTCTTCTCTTGAGAAATTAAATCAGATACCCTACTTCTTATTTCCTTTTAGTTGTCTTAAAACAATCTCCTTTAACCACCAGGGAAGGCCCCCTTGTCCAGCCACACTGAGGTCAGTGTGTATGTTATCAAATCCTTACATTTTACTTCTTTTGGGAATATTCCTGTTCAACCGTAATCTCTCCAGATAGGAAATCCCTGGTTTTGTTTTTTCAACGTGGAAAGACAACAGTTTGACAGCATTTCTTTAGGCCTCCAGGTCTTCAGGGGTGCTACAGCTGGAAGCGGCAGTTTTCCAGGGCCCTCCGCCCCCACCTCTCTGTTCCACAAGCACACTGTGGGAACTCAGTGTCCAGCCCTATCTCCCTGGGACCATCCTCCCACAGTCACGCATCATCCAAGGCCATGAAACTGAACAATTTGTAGGACTCCAAGAGCCACAATGACCCAATTCTGTTTTGTTTAACTCAGTCAGAACAATGGCCTTTTTTGTTTGCCCACTCTTCATTCAGAATTATCATTAAATAAACCAGCATTGGAAGCTGAGAAGCACATCAGACTTCTCAATTGTCAGATAATTTATACACAATGATTGAAAAAATGGTCTTAAAATTGAAGTCTCTAGATAATAAACTAGGTCTATCTTCAGGGAAAAAGTAACTTAATATTGTTTTAAGTCTGGAGAGGATGTTACAGAGATAATAATGCAAATCACAAGAAAGACTTGGACTATAATATACACATAGGGGAAGTTATCCAATCCTGACCTAAATACAACGGGTTTTTCTCACAAAACAAGAAACAAACAAAAAAACAGAAACAGAATTTAAAACCAACTTGCAAACATAAAAGCATTACCAGGAAATGCATCAAGAACCAGGAACTGTGAAAACTAGAGCAGAAGTATCTTTCCACCCGTTCTTAATTATCAGAAATAAAGAGGTGTTTCATAAAAATGCAGCGTAACAGATTAGAAATTTCTCCAGTTATTCCGACTGTCAGCTGATAACTAATGGCTTCAGTAAAGGAGAAAATTCCGTGACAAGTAGCAATCACTCAGGAGAATAAGTATAGTCTGGGACTCAGGCTCACAGACATGTCGCTTTGACCTATATTGGAATGCCTGGGTTCAACTCCCAGCTCCATTCGCAGCTCTAGCTTCCTGCTAATACAGCCCTTGAGAAGTGGTGGTGATGGCTCAAGGAACTGGGTTACCCGCCACCCACGTGGAAGCCCTGGTGTGAGTTCCAGCTTTCAGCCTTAGCCCTCAGTCCAGAGTTGCAAACATTCAGGGAGTAAACCAGTGCATGGGGGGAAGCACACTCATTCACTCACTGGCTCACTCGCGTTCTCACTCGCTCATGCTCTCTCTCTACCTCTCAAATAAATAAATAAATGAATACGGCATATTTTTAAGACTAAAATTGATCATCATTATCCGTCATTTACTGAATGCTAATGATATGCCAGATATTAGGCTAAGCCTGGGCATTCATCATTTCATTTAATTCTCATTCCAACTCTCTAAGGTAGACGCTACTCTCATTCCCTGGTGACAAAGCACCGAGCATCAAGATGTTAAGTTTATCCAGAATCAAAGTTTGTAAACACCATGGCTGACATCTGAATCTAAATGTATCTGGTTCCAAAGTATTTTCATATTTTTCCAAAGGTCTTAACCTTATAATGCTATGGAAGAAAATAAAATTTTTGCTAATTAAAGCAAAAAATGTCAAATTCTAAATCAGAGGTTGGCAAGCCTTCTTTATAAATGGTCAGATAATAAATATGTTATACTTTGCAGCCATAATGACTCGCTCAGAAAGCATTCAACTCCGCTACTGTACCATTGTCAAAGCAGCCCTCAACAACAAAAAACTGACTGTGTTCCAATTAAACTTTAAGGACACAAACATCTGAATCTCACATACTTTGTACCAAGCCCAAAATATTGTTCTTTTTTTTTTTCAATCATTTAAAATTTTGGATGAAGTAGGGAATATCACTATGTTCTTAGAATTCTATCAGAGCCAGTGCTGTGGCATAGTAGGCTAGGCCTCCACTTGAGGCACCGGCATCCCATGTGGGCGCCAGTTTGTGTCCCAGATACTCCTCTTCCAATTGGCTCTCTGCTATGGCCAGGGAAAGCAGTGGAGGATGGCCCAGGTGCTTGGACCCCTAACCCCGTATGGGAGATCCAGAAGAAGCTCCTGGCTCCTGGCTTCAGATCAGCTCAGCTCCAGTTGTTGTGGCCATTTGGGGAGTGAACCAGCAAGGCGAATCAGCAGATGGAATACCTTTCTCTCTGTCTCTCCCTCTCTCTCTCTCTCTAGCTCTACTTCTCAAATTATAAATAAATAAATCTTTAAAAAAATTGTATCTACAAATCACATTGAATTTGTTAAAATTAATTAAAAATTAAAATATAAAAATTCAAAAATTATTATTGGCTCCTGAGCCATTCACAAACAGGCTACAGATCGGATATGGCCAACAGGCTGTATTTAGCCAACTTCTATCCTAAATCATACACACAAATATCAAATATCTTTGGTTAAAAAAATTCTCACAATCCTACCATCCATTTATTTTTTTTAAGGATTTATTTTATTTATCTGAAAGAGTTACAGAGAAAGGTAGAAACAGAGAGAAAGGTCTTCCATCCGCTGGTTCACTCTCCAGATGGCCACAATGGCCGGAACTGTGCCGATCTGAAGCCAGAAAGTAGGAGCTTCTTCCGGGTCTCCCATATGGGTGCAGGGGCCCAAGGACTTGGGCCATTTTCTACTGCTATCTCAGGCCATAGCAGAGAGCTGGATGGGAAGAGGAGCAGCTGGGACTAGAACCACCGCCCATATGGGATGCCGGCACTTCAGGCCAGGGCTTTAACCCACTGCACCACAGCGCCGGCCTCACAATCCTATCATTTAACCACCTCTAGTATTTTAAACTGATACTTTAAAGAAGCTCCAATTGTTAATAAACTTCATCTGTCCCAGAATAATTGAAAATTCCAACTATTGTAGAACTGTAGATACTACTGTGGATTTCCTAAAGAATGAGATGGAAGGGGCCGGCACTGTGGCACAGAGAATTGAAGCCCTGGCCTGCAATCCTGGCATCACAAATGAGCACTGGTTCAAATCCCAGCTGCTCCACTTCTGATCCAGCTCCCTGCTTATGTGCTTGGGAAAGCAGCAAAAGATGGCCCAAATCCTTGGGCCCCTGCACCCACCTGGGAGACCTGGAAGAAGCTCCTGGCTTTGGATTGGCTCAGCTCTGGCCACCGCAGCCACTGTAGCCACTGAGGCTATTTGGGTAGTGAACCAGTGGATGGAAGACCTCTCTCTTTTAACTCTGTCTTTCAAATAAATAAAATAAATGTATAAAAAAAAGGAAAAATGAGATGGAATCACAAAATCTTGGAACCAGTAAAAAAAACATTTTTAAATACCACCTACATGTGCCCGGTCAATCTGCCAAGTGAAATAGGTTTGTAATTAATACTAAGTTTATATGTAACAACAGTAATACCACATGTATATAAAAACATTATACAACGCATTTTCACAGATTTTCCTCCATCTGATCCTTCGAAATGACTGTAGGAAAGACTACACAATCTTCTCAGCCTTATTTTGTAAATACGAAAAACCAAGCTCAGCACAAAAATAACCTGCCCAGGGAAGGTACAACACCACACGGCTGTTAAATAGAACTGCAGGCCGGCGCCATGGCTCAGTAGGCTAATCCTCCGCCTTGTGGCACCGGCACACCGGGTTCTAGTCCCGGTCGGGGCACCGGATTCTGTCCCGGTTGCCCCTCTTCCAGGCCAGCTCTCTGCTGTGGCCAGGGAATGCAGTGGAGGATGGCCCAAGTGCTTGGGCCCTGCACCCCATCGGAGACCAGGAGGAGCACCTGGCTCCTGCCTTCGGATAGGCGCGGTGCACCGGCCACAGCGCTCCACGGCGGCCATTGGAGGGTGAACCAATGGCAAAAGGAAGACCTTTCTCTCTGTCTCTCTCTCTCACTGTCAAAAAAAAAGAAAGAAAGAAAAAAGAAAAGAAAAAAGAAATAGAACTGCAATGGTGACCCAACTCCGAGTCCTTGCTGTCTCTTGACTGCTTCCTTGGACATCAGATTTCACATTCATAGATTAAACCCTAAAGAGTCTCAAGGATACTAGTCTTAGCCTTTAAAAATACAGCTGTGTTTAGCTCATCTTTCTTTTGCTACCATCATCCAACAAAGAAAACATTTGCCAGTCCTTGACATTTATTATATGCATCTACCATCAACAGTGATTCTATATATGCTATGCTGATAATACACCCAGGGCAGCTTGGGAAGGGAAATCACTGTTGAAAAAAAATCATCTTAAGACTGAGAACAAGCAATAATAATAAAAACATGCTTTATACAGCACCAAAGAGAGATGGAAGGAGAGAGAGAAACACAGGAGAGAAGGAGTGAAGATGAATGTACTGCCATTGAAGTTGCAGCTCAAATGCAGAAAAGGATCTGGTGGCTGGAAAATGATAGGGGGCTGGGAAAAGGAAATAAAGCGAACATAACTACTGGAATTCAAATCAACATCAAAGGCTCTAATAACAGTTGAGCCTGCCTTGCTGGTTCTTAGCCTCTCCCTAGAAAACAAAACAGTTATATAACCAAAGGAGCTTCTGCCAGCTAACGTTTCCTCTCTGTCCCACTTACGTCTCTTCTCCCCCACTACAGCACAGGACACCTGTCCCCCTTCATCCCACCCCACCCCACCCCACCCTGCAATGTGCACGATCCTACAGCAAACTGGGCTTCCACCCTAGCTGTGCCTGGACAAGTCTCTGTCCAAAGTGCTGCTTTACTTCATGGTCTGCTGTAAGGACCACAGTACAAAGATAACTAACTTAAGCAACCTCACACCATTTACCAACCTCACACCACTATAGATGCTCTACTAAGCATCTCCACATACCCAATTTTAGGTATGAATCAGACCGCAGACATTCCTGAAGATGGAAATGACACATCCTAATACCTCATTCTCACAAATAACCCTATTAAAAAGAATACACAGTAATAAACACTTGGAAAACTTTGAGGATGTGTCCTAGAAGCAATTACACCCTCTATTTCTTTCGCACTCAAGTCCAAGGGACAAATGTCAATCCAGAGTTAAGCGAATTTCCCCAACATGGACAAATATATTAATGAATCACATCGTCACTACCCAAAAATACTGCAACAAGAAATCCAATTACTGAAATCAAACTAGTCCATTTTGTGGACTCTAAGAGCCACTGTACCCCAGTACCATTTGCTTTTTCTTCCTCCACCAGAAATACAAACACAGGCAATGTTTACAAAAGCAAGCAATGTATCAGAAAAGTGATTCCCATTCAGACTAACTTAAAAGGTCTAAACCTGTGCCAAATAAAACTCTGAAAGAATGGAAAATAAAAAGAGATGCTGACAACAATGCCATGGCCCAGCTGCCAGCTATCCATGTAGCATCATGCAGTGCCCGGAGCATTTTAAACGCCTGTTGTAATTCTGCATACGGATCAAAAATCATAATTATCCAAATTCTGTTTCCTAAAGGCTAACTACTAAACTCCAACCCAAGCATCCTGCCCTAGGTCTCCTGTTCGCCTCTACCTTCTTTGGCCTCTAACAGCAAAAGGTGAACTTATAAAGGGTCCCGCAGTCTAAACATTAAGAAATCAGGTACGACTTTCCCTACTGTTTCTTGTCTGCTCTGCACCAAAATTCTTAACATCAATATTTACTCAAGTCAACTACATGAAAGGGACAGGACGTGGAGGTGGTAAGGACAGTTGAGGGGAAAACGGCACTAAGTCGCCGCTATCGTCCAACTTCGTCCCATTACAGAGATGCGAGGCAAACTCCACGGGAGTCCCGGGCAGCAGAGGCATCGGGCTCGGCTGCCCTTACCGCACCGGGGGGCGGGCCCGCGCGGCTGCCGCGGACACCCAGGGAAACGCTCGCCGGGCTCCCGGGGGAGCGCCGGGTCCCCGGAGGCCCCCGCGGGGCCATTCCCGGGGAGTCGCAGCTGCGGCCTGACTTGGAGCGCTGCAGCAGGCCAGGAATCCGTCCCGACGCCTGGATCGCCGAGGCCGTGGGGAACGCGGGATACGGCGGGCCCGCAGCACCGGCCGCCCCGGGGAGGCCGGCGACCCGAGTCCGGAGGGAGGGAAGTACGGGGGAAACCCGAGAGGGTCCCCCCGGGAACGTTCGGCCCGGAACCTTCACTTCACCAAGAATTTCTTCAAAAAAAAAAAAAAAAAAAAAGAGCGAGGCCCCCACAGCCTTCCCCGCGGCGCCTGCCCACGTCACCGGCGCCCCTGGCCCTCCCGCGCGCCCGCCTTACCGAGCCCCGCGGCCCCGCCGCGCCGCCGCGGCGTCGCTGCGCCCCGATCGCCGCTCCGTGTCTGCCCTCCGCGGGCCGGGCCCGCCGCCGCCGCCGCCGCCGCCGCCGCCGAGCCTAGCGCCTGGCCGCCGAGGGCCGCCGCGGGGGCTCGGCCGGGCGCCCCCCACGCCAGCGCCTCATCCCGCCTCGCCGCCCCGTCAGGACCGGGGGCGGGGGCGCCGGGGCCCGGGCCGCGGCCTCAAGTCGCCACCTCCTGCACGCAGCGCGCCTGCCCTCCCGCGGCAGAGTCGGCCCCCCGGGGCAGCCGATCTTCGGGCTCCGGAGCCCCCTCACCCCCGACGCCTTCGGGCCGCCCCCGCAGCGCCCCCGCCCCGCTGGCCGGCGCGCGCGCCCGCCGGAGCCCGCCGCCCGCCCTGCCTCCGCCTCCTCAGCTCCGCCTCCTCCTGCACCCGCGACGCCCGCAGCGGGGAGAAGAGGCGCGCGGCCGCGGCCGCGGGCGCGAGCACGCGCCGAGGGGGGCGGGGGGCGGAGCGGGCGGGGGCGCGCGGAGGCCTCGCCTGCTGTTGTCCCGGGAGCGCACGTGCGCGGCGGTGGGGGCCGGCCTGGGGCTCGCGGCGGGCTCTCCGGGGGGCACGGGGCGCTCCGGAGCGAGAGAAGGGCAGAGATGCACCGGAGGGCTTCGAACGAAGTCTGCTGCTTCGGCCTCCGCGCTGTGCAGTGGTGCAAAAATAAAAAAATCTGGCGCCGCCGCAGCAGCAGCAGGAACACCAGGAAGAGGCATCCTCCGAGACTCCGCAAGAGCCCCTGTCAGCTCCCAGCTGACCCCAGAACACTGTCCCCGCGCGAGGGGTACTAGGGTACTGCTGCACATCAGGAGGATGCTCGCCTCTCCGTGCTCTGCGCACTGGGGTCGAGAACCAACTCGCGCCGGTTGTTTGCGTGGGGGGCCCCGAAAGTTCCTCCGGTTGTCGTCTTCAGAGTTATGGACCAGAAAATGGAAACTGGTGTGGCGGGGGAGAGGAAGGCCAGGCAGAGTGAAGGGGTCGCTCACCTGAGGGCAGCCAGGCTTGGAAGAGGGTTTTGGAGACGGGAAGGCGCTCCCGGGGAACTCCCTGCCTTGGATGACACTGGCCATGGTTCTTCCATTAATCCTTTTGTTCAGCCTCCAAAGACTGCAGCCAGCGGCCATCTATCTGTGTGGCAGAATACAGGCGAGCTGGCTAAACATCCTGCCGTGTTCTATTTTCTTTTTTTATGTGCCTGTCGCTCCTGTTTCTGTAGCTAAATGTTGGGGGGAAGGAGGTTAACCTACATAATTCACTCTTGTTCTCAAGCCTACGGGTGCCAAATACTGCATCGTCTAATGTCAGTACAGTGATTTGAGTCCACTCAGCATTTAGTCATTTCAGTGGGAGTCATTGAATGTAAAACGTGGCCTTGACCACAATTCACAAAATTTCAAGGGCGCATGGAAATACCCTGGAGAGGGATTAGGAAGTGAATACATACAATAGTCCTCCTCTCCTTCCTGCGTCAGGACAACCAAAGTTTCTTTGGAAACCAAGATTCTAGATTCTAGCACAGATCCCCGAAGGAATGAGAAGATCCGCAGAGGTACAACTTGTGAAGATCCTACAACTTGTGAAGATCCGCAGAGGTACAACTTGTGACGGGGGGATCTAAAGTGAACTCGCACTAAATGGCACCTGGGATCCATCAGGGTCTTCATGGATACTTCCTGAGTGCTGGAGAAACAAAAGCAAATGATGAAAACTAGAGACCTTGGACCTCAACGGAAGACCACAGTTTAAAAATTCTTCTCTTACCAAACTGTGGCAGTTCCGTGGGGATCCCAGAGCCATTCCTGCCAAGGAGGGCTAGGTGTGGATGCAGGTACAGCGTTGGGTGAGCCTTAAAGCAAACATGCTGCACCACCAGGAGGAAGTCAATGTGGGATAGAAAACCAAGTCCCTATGGGAAGCAGGTTGTAGCCAAGGTCTCAGTGTCTTGGCCGCAGTCAGCTAAGATAACGACATCTACATTCTTTTGGAAAGCCTTCACATCCCAAAATGTTGCTGTCAGTGCTGAATTCCAGGGTAGTCAATGCTGATGTTTGGTGGTGGTATAGGTAGGTAACAGAAGCCAAGAGCCATCCTTTTTTACATTTTACTTTAGTGTCTCAAAACATTTTGGCTACTACCTCCCTGTTGGTATTACATCTGGTTCAGAGAAAGAACAAATGAATTGCTTACCTGTTTTCGAAATGTCAGAGATGTCTGAGCAAGTTCAAGGGTGTTGATGCCACTTGATCTGTTCTGATCTAGTACTCCCTATCCTTGGATAGAACCATCCAGATGTCCTGTGATTAAGTAGATGTTATTGCTAAACCTGCATATAAACTGGAGGTGGCCACTCTGGTGTTTCAGATCTTTGTAATCGATTACCTCTGTCCTAGCAACACCCTTAGCAATTAAATCCATAAACCACAAAAATTGCAACATTGCCTAAAAAGGAAAAGTCTGTCCAACTGTTAAAAAAAAAAAGGCTAAATAAATAACTATATTTGTTATTTATTATTTGAGTCGGTATTCACAAGGGGAGGGGCAGGAGGTGGGGGAGCCATCCCCCCCCCCCCCACCGCGAAGCTGTTGGAAGCCGTGGCCTGTCCTCCTTTCTCAGCCTTGGCACCGTCGTCTTCCAGGAGGCGGCATCTGGGCTTGCTCCCCGAGGGTGGCTCAAATCAGTTGCACTGCAGTCCCCTCCAGGCACTGAAGCAACGTCATGGTGCAGACAAGTAGCGCCAGTGAGGACAGCCTCGCAGAGAGACTGCAACACTTACCTAACCTTGAGTTTTTGACAGAGAGCCTGGGAGTTGAGCAAAGGAGACAGAAGCTGATTTGCATCCCAAAATTGAAAGCTCAACAGCTGGCTTGAGACAAGTGAGTTGCTGAAAGTGGGCCAGGTTTATTAGAGAATTTTCCCCAAGTGATAATTGACATTGCTTTGCTTATTTTTTTTTTTCCTGGCTAACGGGCCAACTCATATTGTGTCCCCATAAAGCAGGACAACAAAAGAAAGTATTGCAAAAAGTGTACTGTCTGTAGCATTCTCCTACCTAGTATTGATGCCCATGGAACAGTCTCTGGAAACAGTGAACACTGACAACCGAACGCTACTGGGCAATATATTAAGGAACATCGGTCATCCTGTCCCCTCGAATTAGACAAATCCCTGGTGCATTCAGTGAAATGATAAAATGTCCATCACATCTTGGTTCACTAGCCTCTATAACAATAGTTTAGAACTTTTCGTTATTCTCCAACTCAGATTTGTTTCAGTCTTGAAGCTTAGCACCAGCTGTACTCCACTGTGTGTCTGCCTTTGAATCATGCAGCCGGGGGAGGCCTTCTCCTCTTGCAGAATTCTAAATGTGTGCTGCCTTAGGGCTCTGAGTCTGGGCCCCTCCTAGTCTCTTTACTCCCGCCCTGGCAGCCTGCTGCTTGCGACACTGGCACCTCGTGTCAGCATGCTGGTTCGAGTCCTGGCTGCTCCCCTTCCAATCCAGTTTCCTGATGATGCACCTGGCAAAGCAGCGGCAGGTGGCCATAGTATTTGGGCCCTTGATACCCATGTGGTTGACCCAGATGGATTTCCAGGCTCCTGCTTCTGTCTGGCGCAGCCCTGGCTTGCTGCAGCCATTTCAGGGAGTAAACCAGCAGATGGAAGATCTCCCCGCCCCCCTCCTCTTTCTTTTCATTCTGCCTTTCAAATAAATAAATATTGTTTAAAGATTACTATCTACCATAGCTTTAAAAAAAGGCAAAACTAAATATTGCTTCCTCCATCTCTCCCTCTATCTCAAAACAAAAACATCTCTCAACGTGGTGACGTTCGTTTCAGCAGCAGATCCTTTTAATTCTACCTTCAAAATATATACAGAATCCAATCTGTCTCTCAACTACCAACACCCACATCTGCACCCCCATCTCTCTCCTAGGTGACCCCAACAGTCTCCTCTGAGCCTGATTGCCTCCACTCTCCCTCCTGCCCCAGCCCCTTGGCCTATTCTCAACACAGCCAGCAGAGAATATATTGCAAAACATGAGTATGATCATGTCAATCTCCTTGCTCCAAACCCTCCAGGGATCTATGCTTCTGTTCCTGCTGCAATAAAATATAAAGTCCCTTCCCCCACCTTGTAAGGTCCCACAGTCTCTCCCCAACCTCTCCAGTCTCAACTCTGTTCCAGTTGCATTAGCCTCCCGCTGTCCCCCACACCTGCCTTCTTCCTTTTCAAATTGACTCTCTAAAATGGTTCTGTCCACTGTTCTCTTGACCTGCTTTATCCTTCTTCACCCTGTGATTATGCTATGTCATTGATATTTATTACTCATCCGATGACAAACTGTAAGCCTCATGAGGGCAGGGCCCGTGTCTATTGACTGTTCCTTCAACACACTACACAAATGGCACTGCCAGGTACAATGCCTTGCCTGCTGCTGCTTGGTGCTGTGGACCTAGCTTTATACTTACTGCACGTGGGTGCCATTGCAAAGGATAAGATTATGTAATTTGTAATTCACAAACTATCCTGGGAATCTAAGAAAATGTCAAGATTCAACAAAGAAAGAATACATATTAAATGAGTAAGTTAATGCCTGTGGGACAAAAGCAGGGTCTTACCTAGCAATTAGGTTTTGATATGTAGAAGTTAAAGGCACAGAAAAATGAAAGTCAAGTTATACGAATGTAAAAAGTGCCTTTTCATTCCTAACAAAAATAGCCACCATGTTGAAAAGGCACATTTTGGGGAATGCATGTTCTCCTTTCATTTTTTTTCAAGACGTTTTGTTTATTTGAAACTCAGATTTACAGAGAGAGAGAAGGTAAGACAGAGAGAAAGGTCATCCACCTGCTGGTTCACTCCCCAGATGGCCACAACAGCTGGCTGTGCCAGACCAAAGCCAGGAGCCAGGAACTCCCTCTGGGTCTCCCATGTGGGTTCAGGGGCACAAATACTTGATCCTCTGCTGCTTCCCCTGGTGATTAGCAAGGAGCTGGACTGGAAGTGGAATAGCTGGGACCCAAACTGGCACATGGAATGCCTATGTTGCAGGTGGCAGCCCTACCCGCCACACTACAACATGGGCCTGTTTTGTTCCTCTATGTAACCTTGTACAAATCAATTAACTTCTCCATGTTCCCATCTATAAAATGAGTCTGCTCACTTTCTGAAGTTGGATAGCATAACAGCATGATTTAGGGGACAGCACTGTGGCACAGAGGGTTCAGCCTTAAATGCCGGTATCCATAGGAGCACCAATTTGAGTCCTGGATGCTCCACTTTTTTTTTCTTTAAAGATTTATTTATTTACTTGAAAGGCAGAGTTACAGAGAGGCAGAGGCAGAGAGAGAAAGAGAAGGAGAGAGAGAGGTCTTCCATCTGCTGGTTCACTCCCCAAATGGCCACAATGGCTGGAGTTTTACCAACCCAAAGCCAGGAGCCTGGTGCTTCCTCTTGGTCTCCCATGAGGGTGCAGGGGCCCAGGCACTTGGACCATCTTCTACTGCTTTCGCAGGCCATAGCAGAGAGCTGGATTGCAAGTGGAGCAGCTAGGACTTGAACTGTCGCCCAGAAGGAATGCCAGCACTGCAGGCCGCAGCAGTTTTACCTGCTACGCCACAACGCTGACCCCTGCTCCACTTCTGATCCAGGTCCTTGATAATGCACCTGGGAAGCCAGCAGCAAATGGCCCAAATACTTGCCACCGGCGTAGGAGACCCAGATGGAGTTCTAAGTCCTGGCTTTAGCCTGGCCCAGTGCTGGCTGTTACAGTCAGTCAGGGAGGATTTGGGGAGTGAACCAGTGGTTGGAAGATCCTTTTTCTCTCCCTCCCCTTTCTGTCTCTCCCTTTCTCTGTCTGCCTTCAAATAAACAAATAAATATTTTCAATAAATAAATAAATAAAATTTAGAAAGAATGATTTAATTATTCGGCAAACACTTTGGAATAAAAGAAAGTGAGAAATCAACAGTGATTATTGTGCTTTCCGAACTTCTTTGTCTACTCTTTCTAAAAAGAGGAAGAAATGCATATATTTTTAAGATACATCCAAGAACTGATGAAAATCAACAGCTCCTTGGGGGCTGGCACTATGGCATAGTGGGTAAAGCTGCCTCCTGTAGCACCGGCATCCCTCATGGGCACTGGTTCAAGTCCCAGCTGCTCCACTTGCAATCCAGCTCTCTGCTATGGCCTGGGAAAGCAGTAGAAGGTGGCCCAAGTGCTTGGGCCCCTGCACCCACGCGGGAGACCTGGAAGAAGTTTCTGGCTCCTGGCTTCAGATCAGCACAGGTCCAGGTGGTTCCTGACTTTGGATCAGCACAGCTCCAGCCATTGCGGCCATTTGGGAAGCCAACAAGCAGATGAAAGACCTCTCTCTCTCTCTTTACTCTCTCTCTCTGCCTCTACCTTTCTGTAACTCTGCCTTTCGAATAAATAAATAAATCTTTTAAAAAAAGTGTTAAAAAAAAAGAAAATCATCAGCTCCAAATCACTCAGCATTTCTAAAATCATCAGGAAAAAAAATTTCTGAGCTAACAAAGCAACTTGCAGTCAGCCAAGTCTGTGAGCTACTATTTGAGACTCAGGTCTCATGACAACAACACGTAATCCTTATTATAGGCAGAAGTGAACTTGGACCAGGAAATGAAAAGAATAGCATTGAAGTGTAAGTATTTGTATAAAGTATTAAGTTCACTTTTTATCAAGCAAAATTATGTAGAGGTTCATGAAAGAATGGACAAAGAAGCAACTATATTATATTTAATATAGTTTAAATATTTAACTATTAAATATTATATTTAATATAGTTGAAATATTTTTAAGATTTATTTATTTATTTGAAAGTCAAAGTTACACAGAAAGAAAGGAGAGGGAGAGAGAGAGAGGGAGAGAGAGACAAAGGGACAGAGAGAGAGAGGTCTTCCATCCTCTGGTTCACTCCCCAGTTGGCCGCAATGGCCGGAGCTGAGCCAATCCGAAGCCAGGAGTTTCTTCCATGTCCCATGTGGGTGCAGGGGCCCAAGGACTTGGGCCATCCTCTACTGCTTTTCCAGGCCATTAATAGAGAGCTGGATTGGAAGTGGAGCAGCTGGGACTCGAACTGGTGCCCATATGGGATGCTGGCACTGCAGGAGGCGGCTTTACCTGCTATGCCACAGCGCTGGCCCCTATAATATTTCTATACATGAGATCCTTGGCGAGTGTAAGATGTGTAGAAGAAGAATGGTGTGCAGGAGACTTTTTGAAGTGTGTGTCTCTTCGGAGTGCATGGTTGACTGAGGTGACTTGGAGGAAGCTTCTTCTCCCATTGATGGTTGTGATGGTGGGCACGCACACGCTTCACTGTGAACACATTGTGTGCTTGCCCACTCCTCCCTGCTCCCTGAGTCCTCTGACTCAGCTCTCCTCAGATGCTGGGGGATGCTTCCCATCCCAAAGCCCTTTTTTAAAGCACTGAGCCAGCCTTGAGGAAACGCATGGGAAAGTGACTTGGGAAAGCAAGAGATCAAAGAGAGGTCATTCAGCTCCGGGGCTGCTGCTTTCCCAGGGTGCTGCCTGCAACTCCCCTCCCACGACTTTGGCTTTTATGGCTTCCAGTTTCCAGCACTTAATGCATCTCAGAAGGTCTCAAACATCTGTGTTTTCCTGCTATCTTCAAGATACGTGCTGGCTCAGAATTTCCCTATGCCTCAAAAGCCGGATGCAGTAGCTGCAAGGTTTCCCGGGCAACTTGGGAAGGATGTGGCAGAGAACATGGCATGTTGTTGTTTGCAAAAATTACTTGTGCTTGGCTTGGGAAGTACTCTCATAATTTAACTTTAAGCATGGGCGATCCCTGGATATCCTGGGGGCTAAGGGTCACAATATATCCCACAAAACAATCAAACACCCCATCAAAATAAGATTCCCCTGTTCCCCCACTCAGTTTTTTCTCCTACATGCTTCATGCTAAAAACAAACAGCATTACTCCTCAGAGTGATATAAAAGACCAGCCTCAAGCAGAGCTAATAACAGACTCAAACTTACCAGTTCACACCTTCTTTCCTGGGTCACAGTCTAATTTTAAAAGTATTTCTCAGTAGTTTTTTTTTTTTTTAAGTATTTTTATTTATTTATTTATTTGACAGGTAGAGTTACAGACAGAGGGAGAGACAGAGAGAAAAGTCTTCCTTCCGTTGGTTCACTCCCCAAATGGCCGCCACAGCCGGCACTGTGCCAGTCCGAAGCCAGGAGCCAGGCGCTTCCTCCTGGTCTCCCATGGGGTGCAGATGCCCAAGCACTTGGGTCATCCTCCACTGCACTCCCGGGCCACAGCAGAGAGCTGGACTGGAAGAGGAGCAATCGGGATTAGAACCTGGCGCCCGCCCATATGGGATTCCGGCGACGCAGGTGGAGGATTAACCAAGTGAGTCATGGCGCCGGCCCCTCTCAGTAGTTTTTGATGGATTTGGGCAGGGGGGTGGATGGCGGGAGACAACAACCACCCCTTACTCAAGGCAACACCAAAATTTCTTGAATTGTACTATAGTAGTAGCTGCTTAGAAAATTAGAACTCAGGTAGTTCAGCGTTTCCTGTGCACCTTTCCACAGAAAACCTAGGCTTTGCCTATTTTGAGGTATTGTCTACATTGAGAAAATCTGACAAAATTAAGACTACACTGCATGATAAAGCAGACTATGTCTTGTTGTAAAGATATGTCTGTACTTTGGAAATTTATATTCATTAAATAACAGTTAAAAAAAAAAGATATGTCGATATCTGGGTCACACTAACCAGACAAGGATGTTATTTAAGAATGTTGTTAACCACGCACTGCTATATATCACAGCAGAGTGCTCAGCTCTCTTTCTACTCTCTTGCCTCCTCTCAACTACTGGAGGTGAGACAATAAGGGGGCCTTGCATTTGCATTCCCACCACTGCCTCCAGTTACCGTACCTCATACAGGTGGCCATGACACTTCCCATGCCCACAAGAAGAAGGCATCAAAAACAGATCCTCAGAGTGGGTGTGTAGCCTAGTGGTTAGGACACCTGTGTCCCACATCAGAGTGCCTAGGGTTCAGTTCCAAGCTCCAGTTCATAAATCTGGCTTCCTGAACATGCAGAAGCCGGGAGTCAGCAGCTGATGGCTCAAGTGATTGGATTCCTGCCACCCATGTGGGAGACCCAGGTTGAGTTCCCAGCCCCAGCTTCAGCCTGGGCCAGACCTTTAGGTAGTGGAGCAGATAATGGGAGCCTTCTCTGTCTGTCTGTCTCTCAAATAAAACGATGCACTTAATTTTTATTTATATTAATTTTATTTGAAACACAGAGACAGACCAATGGACAGATACAGGAAATGATTGTCCATGTGCTGATTTACCCTCAAATTCCTGCAACAGCCAGGGATGGGCCCAGTTGAAGCCAGGGATCTGGAACAAAACCCCCGTCTCCCACCTGGGTAGCAGAGACCAGGTACTTGAGCTACCATCCGCTGCCTTCCAGGGTGAACATTAGCAGGAAGCTGAAATCAGGATGTGGAGTTGGGACTCAAACCCAGGCACTCCAGTACAGGACGTGGGCATCCAAAGCAGCATCTTAACCCCAGCTTACTACCTGTCCCCCTCTATAAATAAGTGCATTTTAAAACAAAACAAGTCACCATTGAAATACAGTGACTCCAGTTAACCTCTGGTACATGGAGAAGCTGAACCACTGGCATCTCAAGTGCCTAGTTCTTACTGATTTTTTATGGGCAAATAAGTCTAAGAAAGCAATTTTTCTGTTCTAATCCATTCCATGATTACTACCCCCACTCCTGGGCGGGCTCTAACATCCTCCATCTTCCAGTCATCTGTTTCAGTCTCCTGAGAGAGACAAAGGCTCCTCAAGGTCACCTTGATACCATAGTGGTATCCTCTGACAGTAAAACAAAGTCCTCCATCATGTTTTCCCTGAGCAGGTCGGGAAGTTCTGGCTGCTGTTTTCACCAAGGGAGTCTTTCTAGCTTCAAGGAGGTGATGAAGTTTCACTGAGAAGCATCCTCCTCAATGAAGTTCTCCTCTGAATGTACCCACCATGCAGGCTGGGCAAAGGAAAGCCATAGGGGAGCCCCTCTCTTCTCAATGCTTCTGGTTTAAGATAGATCAAATCAGTTAAGGCTAATCTATGGGTATACAGACATCAAACAGCTGTGCAAACATTGGACAGATGCATAAATTAACCACGAAAGTAAATAAAGTATTTACATTATGTAAAAGTCATGCAGCTGCTGTTGTTATGCGCCACGAAGGCTCAGGAGGGAAGGAGGAACATTAGGCTGAACAGATTGTATTTTTCTGTTGGGATGGTGTCAGCAGGAGGGAGCAGAAAGGTCACACATGGCCTGAGGAACAAAGACAAACTGTTACATAAAGTCTTGTCTGCTGGTACACAACCTGGAAGCCTGGTCTTCAGAAAGAGCTGGTTCTATTTCTCAGAAATAACTTCTCTGTGTCACCCAGTGCCTACAGGATCTGTGTCAGTTACTCGTGTGAAAGGGTCAGAAATGACCTCAGTGGTCACTCACAGCAACAGCCCAATTTGGTGACCCGAGAGATGCTACAAGAGCTCTCCTGCCTCAATAAATAGCTTGACACTCTACATGGGTGCAGAGTGCAACAAGAGGACCCGCAGCAGCCCCCTGCTCTAGGAGAACGCTGCCCGCCTGGCACTGTGGAAATTTCCTCCTCTTCTGCGGGGAGGGCCTTGGGAAGCAGCACAGCTTTATTTAGCCTGGATTCCTACACTCGACACCTGGAACGTAGGACACATGAATGATTGATGAATTACTAAGCTGCTCATGAATCTCTCCTTACTAAGGCAGGGAAAAGCAATGTAGATTTTTGTGTTCGTTTTAAATAAAAACATTGTATTTAATTCAGACACATTATATGTAGTAGTCTGTATTTGATAACAAGTCAAGATAAAAAAAAAGGGATAAAATAATACGAGCTCCTTGTTAAAAAAATTAGAAATCGAAAATTTCACAAGCACAATTCAGAGACAATCACTATTAATATTCTGGGACGTTTCTTTTGCATGTGTTTTTTTAAATATTTATTTATTTAGTTGAAAGGCAGAGTTACAGAGAAAGAGGGAGATATATATAGAGAGAGATCTTCTCTCCACTAATTCACTCCCCAAATGGTTGCAATGGTTGGGACTGAGCCAAACAAAACCTGGAGCCAGGAACTCCATCCAGACCTCCCACGTGTACGGCAGAGGCTCAAGCACGTGGACCATCATAGGCTGTTTTCCCAGGTGCATTAGCAGGGAACTGGATTGGAAGTGGAGCAGCCAGGACTCAAACTGGTGCTCATATGTGATGCCAACCTTGTAAACTGTGGCTCAACCAGGTGTGCCACAATGCCAGCTCATGCATGTGTTTGTATACATGGATGTCTATGCAAATTTTAACAGAAACTGGATCATACTGAGATTAATGTGCACAATCTGCTCCCCTCCCCCCCCTTTTTTTTTTTGCTTTTCATGGTGATAAATACTTACCTGCATCATTTTTATGTAATCACACTTCCTTTAATAGTCCCATACTGATGGACATTTCTGACATAATTTTTTTTTCTTTGCTTTAATTAACAATGGCTGCTGGGTCATCCTTGTTGCTAGAGGTGTGTGCACATCTCTGACCTCCAGAGGCAGGAATCTTCCCTCACTTACTGGCTGGTACCAAGAACTCCATGCTGAATGCCTCAGCCCTTTGTCTTAAGGATTTTGCTCAGTTAAAACAGGAGAAACCCCAGATCATTGTTTCTTAAAACACCCCCAACACTAATTTCCCATTTCATCCTGGGAAGTCCCAAGGAATGTCTCAGAGGCTGGTTCTATGTTCAGAATTTGGGCTTTGGCCAATCAAACCAGAAAAGTTCCAAAGTTCATGCATGTTCTGGTAGAACTGTTAGACTTCTATAACTGATGAAAATCCTTAGCAGTTGCAAACACAGCTAATGCTGTGTTGTACTAATTTTTGCCTAAATTCAGTTTATGATAGGAGGCAGGTTCAGTTCTTAGCATATTCTCCTAGGATCTGGTCCAAATATTCATTAATGTTATTCCTTAGTTTCACATTCTTCACATTTGTCTGGTTTTCTGTAAATTCAAGTCTATTCACCTTAGAGTCTACCTTCCTTACTATGTAGTCATTGAATTAATGTAATTGAGACCTTAATTGTTTATTTCACCTTCAAGCAATATAACTGTGGGCGGTTGTCCTAGAATTCTCTCATGCAAATGGACCGAGAGTTCTTTTTATCTACAAATCCAGAATTTTCTTCAACCCCACAAATGTATCTCTGAGGTGTATTACTATGCTGTACTGGTTACCCTCTGGAATATAATGTAAGAGAAGTGGAGTTTCCTGTTTTATGCAACTGTGTGTGTGAGAGAGCGAGAGAGAGAGCGAGAGAGAGAGAGAGAGAGAGAGCGATAGAGCAAGCGAGCAGGCTGGGGGTGGGGGGAAAAAGAGAGAATGAATCTCCCAAGAACTGTTGTACATCTCCAGGGACTGAGGGTTGGCAATGTCAAGGACTATCAAGTACTAAGTAGCCCTAATTGCGCTGTGACTAAAGGACAGTTTCCACCGAGAGCCGCAGAGCAACCACAGGGAAATGATTGGATGCTTCCATTCTTCTAGTCTCACACCTGATAATATTTTTCAACACAGACATAAGAATACATTCGCTTACAGTTGGAGTTTCAGGATTCCACAGGAATAGCATTACTTTGTGTCATCTTTGAGGCTCCTGTGTGTGTGTGTGTGCGTGTGTGTGTGTGTGTGTATGTTCATCCAACCATTAAGGAGGGACAACTGCTCTAGGAACAGTTCTTCTCTCTCCGACTCTCTTGGGGAGAGTATCCAACTGAAACTTAATGAGTATGAAGAGAGCCGGAGAGGAGTGATCATAACCACCCACTCACACATATTTGGCACTTCAAGCTTGGAGCAATTAATAACCAACTCCTCGAGTTGGAAGCTGTCGTGCTCACAATGCTGTTTTAATTGTTCTCACTCACACACCCCACTCAGCACACCTTCCTTCCAAAAAAAGCTCAAACAAACCCACTTTTCAGTCTTGAAAAGCAAAAGAGGGGAATTGAGCTTAAAAGCAAACATAAAATGGACTGAGGACCAAAGACTCCATGTGCAGGAAGCAGTCTTGTTACCCCAGTGCCGCAGTTGTTGGCTGTTCCTCTGTATGTGTCTGCTCTCAGGGATCTGGGGCTTCTCGTGTGGTTTGTCTGGATCCCTTTCCTCTGACAAGGACTGGAGCACCTCATAGGTCCCACCACTGGGAGTTCCACAGGAAAGAGAAGGAACGAGGGAGAGTCTTTTATGGAGAAAGGGGAGTGATGCCAAAATAAAGATAGCACACAAATAGAAGAGAGGCAGAGACCATGAGCCAGAGATGGGGGCCTGGAAAGGCCACCGCGTTGAGCAAAGCAGGGGTTTTGGAAGCCAGAGAACAGAACCAGGGGCTGAGACATAGGAAGACCGCGGCAGAGAACCACGGTGTCAAGAACAACAGGGAAATGTCCTATGCTTGGGACGAGAGCTCTCGCTGCCTGCCTCTTCTTTCCTTACAGGGCAGGATGTGTGGGAGTGCTGGCTATGGAAAGGCTAGAGACAGCCCTGAAATGCACAGATCACCAACTTGCGGGCACTCGGGGGTCTGACCCTAGGTACCGACTATAGCACCGTGTTCATGGTAACAGCGAGGCATGGAACGAGTAAGTGTTCAATGTACTGTAGCAAATATAATCATTACCATTGAGGGTAATTCAAAAAGTTCATGGAAAGTGGAATAAAAAGTTTATTTGGGTGCCAAAAATTTGTGAAATCTATGCTTAGAGGGAGCTTCAAAAAGTTCATAAAAATGCATCTTATAAAAAGCTATGCATAGATTTCATAACTTTTTGCACCCAAATAAAATATTTATTTATTTTTAAAGAAACTTATATTTTAAAGATTTTATTTATTTATTTATTTATTTATTTGAAAGGGTTAACAGAGACAGATCTTTTATCCACTGGTTCATTCCTCAGATCAGATGGCTGCAATTGCCAGGGCTGAGACAGGCCGAAGCAAGGAGCCAGGAGCTTCATCTAGGTCTCCCAGATAGGTGGCAGGGGCCCAAACACTTGGACCATCCTCCATTGCTTTCCCAGGTATATTAGCATGAGCTGGATCAACACTGGTGCAGCTGGGACATGACCCAGCACCTATATGGGATGCTGGTGTCACAGGAAGTGGCCTCCTGTGCTACACAACACCAACCCCAAGAAACTTTTTCTAAATTCTGTTTTCCATGAACTTTTAGAACTCTCCTCCAATATGGAACATTTACTCTGTTCACATTAATTATAAATAAGTGTCTTTATATTTGCAACAATAGTTCTAAGTAAGCATACTTATCCCTGCTTTGCAGCTCAGAGAACTGAGACAAACATTTAAAAGTTTGCCTAACATCAGATAGAAACCACCAGCACCAGGGTTTGAACTTAGATCTTTGTCCCTTCAGAGCCCCAGTTCTTCTCAAACTTGAGAGAACGAGGTGTATACATTCCTCCTCCATCCCAGATATCCCAATTCTGGAGTTCCAGGAGTGGGAGTGTGGAGTGCTGTATTTAAAATATATATTTATGGCCGACGCCGTGGCTCACTAGGCTAATCCTCCGCCTTGCGGCACCGGCACACCAGGTTCTACTCCTGGTCGGGGCACCGGATTCTGTCCCGGTTACCCCTCTTCCAGGCCAGCTCTCTGCTGTGGCCAGGGAGTGCAGTGGAGGATGGCCCAAGTGCTTGGGCCCTGCACCCCATGGGAGACCAGGAAAAGCACCTGGCTCCTGCCTTTGGATCAGCGTGGTGCGCTGGCCGCAGTGCGCTGGCCATTGGAGGGTGAACCAACAGCAAAGGTAGACCTTTCTCTCTGTCTCTCTCTCTCACTGTCCACTCTGCCTGTCAAAAAATAAAAAATAAATAAATAAATAAAATATATTTATGTATTTACTTCCGTCTACTTGGGAGGCAGAGGGAGACGGTTTTCTGTTCACTGCTTTACTCCCCAGATGCCCACAATGGCCAGAGCTAGACCAGGCTGAAACTAGGAGCCTGGAAGGCCATACAGTCCTCCCAGATGGGTGGCAGGAACCCAATTACTGGGCCATCATCTGCCGCCTCCCAGGATGCATTTACGGGAAGCTGGGTGGCAAGCAGTCGCAGGGGCTCACCTGTGCTCAGTTATGGGATCCGGGTATCCCAAGTGGTGGCTTAGCCTGCTGAACCATGGCGCCTGCCCCAGGGGCCTGCATCCCTGGGGGTGCTGATGTAGGCACTTGGGCCTCCCTGCCAAACCTGCCAAAACACTGTCCTCCACTGCAACAAAGGCAAAAACAGATAGCAAACAAGTGTAAAAATAAAACTAGAAGAAGTTTCACCATTAAAATTATCAACCTGGTACTGTATGATGGTCCTGGTAGTCTGCTGATTTTTCTCCCAAAGCCTGTGTTTCCTGTGGTTTGGAAGCAGCCCAAAGCTAACCCACTGGTATCTGGAAGGATCAAGCTTCCTCACCAGATGTGGTCCAATCCTGCCTCCGGGCCCCAGACCCATCTCTTCTTAAGCATCCATGGGACTGTATTCTACAGGGCTCTCAAGGCAGGAACATTAGGAGCCCATTTCATTGGCTCTAATCAGGTAGAAAGTAAGGGCTTGCCTTTTGAGCTACTCCCAAAGACAACTTCAAAACAAAGGGATCAGTTCTCACAATTACGCACCAAACAAAGCACGCTGATAAACATCACTGCTGGGTTTCCCAGCATCCTTCTCGGGCAGGACCTGGCATTTCTCTTGCTTTGGTTAAACCCTTGAATTCCTGGACCAGAAATGCCTCTCACTTGTTCACCTGTGGGTTTTCTCATTTCCCAGGGTCCCCCCCTTTAGGGCTGAGTCTTTTTACCTCGATTTCCTTACAGACATTGGGAGTTGGGATTCCAGAGAAACCTCAAGAGACTGTAACGGGTTTCTTTGCAGTTTCCAATTCTCCAAATGAGAACAAACAGATCATTTGAATAACTCATAATCTACATCAGCTGGCGAAGTCTGTGTTCATTTCCTCTGAAACTGCCTAAGTCTTCCCTTCCCTTTCTGTCTGCCTGCCACTCCAGTCTGTCTAAGTGCCTTTGTGGCCTCCACTGCAGGCCTCGGGCCAAGGCAAAAAAAAAAAAAAAAAACCAGATTCTTTTCATCTATTCAAGTGCGATCTGGGGCAGACAAGCCTGCTCCACAGGCAGGAGGCACTGAGAAGTCTTCTGTATTCAGCTTTCAGCTCCACAGAGCCCATGGTGGGGGCCTTGTCCTTGGCAAGGCCAAAGCAGTCGCCAGGGCCATGGGCAGAAGCAGGAATGCTGTTTGCCTGGCCTCTCTCTTCATCTGCACAAGACAGCCCACTAGCAGGAGTTACAGGCATGGTGCATCAGGTAGACAGGCAGAGTGGACAGTGAGAGAGAGTGAGAAAGGTCTTCCTTTACTGTTGGTTCACCCACACCAAGTGGCCGCTACGGCCAGCGCCCTGAGCTGATCCAAAGCCAGGAGCCAGGTGCTTCTTCTGGTCTCCCATGGGGTGCAGGGCCCAAGCACTTGGGCCATCCTCCACTGCACTCCCTGGCCACAGCAGAGAGCTGGCCTGGAAGAGGGGCAACCGGGACAGAATCCGGTGCCCCGACCGGGACTAGAACCCGGTGTTCCGGCGCTGCAAGGTGGAGGATTAGCCTAGTGAGCCGCGACACCGGCTTGCTTCCAACTTTAAAAAGCACTTTCTTTACCTCTCAAAATGGCAAATGCTTTGTTTGTTTTCTTGAGACGCCAGATAAATTCAGAGAACATTACCACTGCTGCACAGGGAGATGATTAATACCATCATAACTAAATGGCATGAGCTATATAACTGTAGTTAGTATCTGGCTCCCTTCTGGTCTTGGATATCACAGGACCCAAGACTTGAAGTAAGTTGGTAGGAGAAGGGAACTGGGTGAAAAAAATGAGATTGGTTTATCAAAACATACCTGGCCTTGTGTCTAATTCACTAAAATTATGCTTTTTTTCCTGGTGTCTTTTGAAAATTTCACTTCATGTTATTATGATGCAATTATGCAAAACATGGCACACACCATTCAGAATGTACTTGTAAGAATAAAACAGGAATTATAAATATTAGTAAAGGGGCAGCACAATAATCAAGTATTGATTATAATACAAATATTTTATCATAATCAAATATCAATAATAATAAAATAATTGAAAAAAAAACTAGAAAAAACTATCAGAAAGAATATGAAAACTCACTAAAATGTAAGTTATAGGATAAGTATATAAGCATGCAACCAGAAAGTAACAATGGGAATAATTTCTATGTAAAGTAGAAAAATGTTAAACTACCCAAGAGTAAACTGAATAAAAAGTGTGTAGTAGCAAAATGAAAGAAATTATAAGATTCCAGGGGCCAGCACTGTGGCTTAGCAGGTAAAGACACCACCTGCAGTGCCAGCATCCCATATGGGAACCTGTTCAAGACCCAGCTGCTCCACTTCCGATCCAGGTCTCTGCTATGGCCTGGGAAAACAGTAGAAGATTGCCCAAGTCCTTGAGCCCCTGCACCTGCGTTTGAGACCAGGAAGAAGCTCATGGCTCCTGGCTTCGGATTGGTGTAGCCCTGGGCGTTGGCGGCCAATTGGGGAGTGAAACAGTGGATGGAAGACCTTTCTCTCTCTCTCTCTGCCTCTCTTCTCTCTCTGTAACTCTGCCTTTCAAATAAATAAATAAATCTTAAAAAAAAAAAAAAGAATCCAAGGAAAGGGAAAAAAGACTAGTTTTGGTCTAGTAGATCTCAGTATTGTAAAGATGTCAGTTTTCCACAAAATAATCCATCAATAGAATGAATGCCAACCAAAATCCCAATAAGATGTATTTAGGGTAGTACTAGCCAAGAAAATGGTCTGTTAAAGGATAATTTTCAAAATCCAGAAAATACTCCATGTGCACATGCCAAAGATTTTATTTAACTTAATGAATAAGCCAGTAAATGTTATGACTGATTCAGAGAGCATCTGAAAAATTTGGTATATATAAGCAGTCTAACAAAGCGATGTTAGGATAAGATTGCCAAGTTTGATTAGGAAAAACAAAAAAAAAAAGTTAATGCCCATCAGACCATAAGTCTTTCAGATGATCTATTGCACACCACAGAAATTAAATGCATCTCTACCAGACAAAAATCTACAATTTACCAAACAATATCACTGAGTCTGGACTATTTAACCAATAGTAAACAACAAACTAAGTACATTTCTCTACAATTCTCAAGTAGCCTTTATCTGCATATATCATTAAAAGGATGCATTGCCCACCTTGCCTTATTTCCAAGATTTAGATAATTTTTCTACAAATTCCAAAGTTCATTAAAAAAATAAACATGAGAGTAACTAGGCAATTGAGAAAAGAAATGAAAACAAAACAAAAACAAGGGGAGAGGAATTTGCCTTACCTCTTAGAACAGAGCCTGTGCTCAAGAGGAGGACGAGAGCCTTCCCTGTGTGGAGAGATGAGTGAGAATCTGACATCCATCTTCACCAACTGTCCCTGCCTTGATTACAGGAGCAGTGCGTGCTTGCCCAGGCATAGCTGGCATTTCCAATCTAGCTCAAATCATGCTTATGCTTTCACTCCCACTTAGTCCGATGCTTTGTCTTGGTATGCTCTCGGCCAGCACCCTGCAGGCAGGGAGGCGTGAATGGCATTTCTTACAGTGATCCTGATGTTTGCAGTGGTCCTTTCCATCCAAGTGAGACTGTTATTTTGGGGAATGCTTTGGTATTTTTGAAGTCTTTTCTTAGATTTAGAGACCTGAAGCAAATTCCTTGTTATTTTCCTTTGCTCCTAGAAGCAATTTCATCTGTGTCATTGACACACAAAGCTGCAGCATCCCCTCTTTCCTTTCTTGGTAGCCCTTTGGTCAAAGGGTGCACTGAATAGCACAGAGCCAGAAGTACGAGGAGACCTGGGCTTTCTTCCAGACTCTGTCAATAATGAACAACCCTTGGGTGTGTTTTGTCATTTGTGAGTTCAGATCCTTCAGCTCCTTGGGCTCTTGTGTTGAGAGTCTGTGACCATCATTGTTCAGGTATGTGTTCACCTGTGCTCTGGGTACTGCTAAGATGCACATGGCGTTCTCAGAAGTCCTTCTTTGTCCCATACCTCCTGAACTGTGTAATAATGGCAATGTCATTGTTGGGGGCTGGGGCCCGGGTTGAACAGGAGTGCTCACCCCTCTCCCTGGGGTTCTTGCTAATAGAATAAAAATCAAAGGGTAGCCTGAATAGGGATACTGATGCCTAGTAGTAACCACACAAAGAATTTATCTAATTCTTTAGACCACAGTTGGTTTCCTACTGACTTAGAATCCCAGCCTAACCCACTCTTTCTCCACCAAACCGAGTAATCTCCTCTAAAAGAGAATTCTCCAATCTCTCTTTAGCAGTCTTGGGATATTTTTGGAATACCATTTCATCACCCAGGAAGCTTAACATCCTTGGTAGCAAAGATTGGTTATAATATTAAAAATACCAGGGCTGGCGCTGTGGCATAGCAGACAAAGCCACTGCCTGCAGTGCTGGCATTCCATATGGTCGACAGTTCAAGACTTGGCAGCTCCACTTCCAATCCAGCTCTCTGCTGATGACCTGAAAGAGCAGTGGAAGATGGCCCAAGGACTTGGGCCCCTGCGCCCACATGGGAAACCCAAAAGAAGCTCCTGGCTCCTGGCTTTAGATCAGTCTAGCTCCAACTGTTGCAGCCATTTGGGGAGTGAACCAGTGGATGGAAGACCTTTCCATCTCTCTCACTCTCTCTGTCTGTAACTCTATCTCTCAAATAAATAAATAAATCTTTAAAAAATACCTAGGTTTGTTTTCCCTAATTAGAACAGAGATTACCCCTTGGACAGTCAATATCCTTTTCAGAAAAATAAGTAAGTGATACTGTATCTTTGTCTCTGTTCAGTCATCCCCATACTTTCCTATGGTTGCAACATTCAGTGTTTGACATTAGCACTTTTCACGAAAATATTTTGTGTGAACCAGCGAGAGCTGGAGTCATTCATTTTAGAATTGACCACCTAAGCAGCATTCGGGGCTAAGGAACTGAGGATCTTGACTGAGAGAGGGAGAACTAGACATGGTGGCCAGCTCTATTTCATCATCCCTCTGTCAGTTAGAATTCTTTCACGTGTCAGTAATAGAACATCCTCAAAAGAGGTGTAAACAGTAGGCAGATGTTCAAGGGCAGTCCAGAGTCCCGTGTCCAGGGTCGGTGATGTGACTCCGAGATGTGTCAAGGGCCCAGATGCTTTCCCAGGTTGCTCTGCCAAACATGACTCAGCATTTCCAGGCAGTATTTCCAGTGAAGAAGAAAGGGCATTTGTGTTCCTGTGTCCTTGCGTCCCTTTTTATTGGGTCCCTCCCAGTCGCCTTTCCCTTCAGGTATCTCAGGTAGGATTAGATCACGTGTTCACACCACACCACACAGGAAACTAAGAAAGTGAGTGTGTGGCATTTTCCATCTGTATCGTGGAGGAAGTCTGTACCAGTGTGGAAGAACGAGTGTTCCACAGACCTCTAAACATTGGGTGATATCTTGCCACCCGCAGAAAGTCTGTTTTACGGAAGCAAGGCAGAGTGCCTGTGTTTTCCAAGGGTGCACTTGAGGTCTGGCCTGGAGAACTGCCGGGCTTTCCTTAGGGACAGTCAGATGGCTTTCCTATCCAGCTGCTTTGAACCAGTGCAAGACTCTTAGGGAGAGGAGGTTTGTCAAAAGCAAACAGTCAGCATTTGAGTTTGACTGCATGTAACAGACAACGTGCAAAAAGCGTGGTAGAATCACTTAGAAGTTTTATTTATTTATTTATTTTTGACATTAGAAAGCACTCAGGAAAAGATAAGCCAAATTGCTTGCATGATGCTGTCAGGGACCCAAACACTAAATACCTTTCCATTTAGCCATTCTAAGAGAATGTTGTCTTCAACCTCATGATTCCAAAATGGCACCTGTTCTACCCCTAGTCCCATGTATCATGGCAACATTTTAGGCAAGAAGAAAGGATGATGGCAAAGGGACTGACAACTGGGTTATTTCCCTTTAAAGAACATTCTTGAGAGTCATACAAAGTAACCTTGGCTTTCGTGTTTTTAAATGTTTTTAAAAATTTATTTATTTATTTGAAAGTCAGAGTTACAAATACAGAGAGAGAGCATGAGATCTTCCACCTGCTGGTTTACTCTGCAAATGGCTGCAATGGCCAGAGCTGGGTTGATTTGAAGCCAGGAGCCAGGAGCTTCCTCCAGGTCTCCAATGTGGGTGTAGGGGCCCAAGGACTTGGGACATTCTCTGTTGTTTTTCCAGGCACTTTAGCAGGGAGCTGGATCAGAAGTGGAGCAGCCGGGACCCAAACCAGCTCCCATAGGAGATGCTGGCACTGCAAAAGGTGTCTTTACCTGCTGTGCCACAGCACCGGCCCCTCTGCTTTCATTTTTATGGCAATTGTCATGTGAACCTCCTGCTGTCAAACAGATTGGGAAATGTAGTTTTGTAGCTACATCCATGCAATCCTGAATAATGTCAAAGTTCTGGTTGTAAGAAAGTAGGCAAAAGTGGATTTTGGTTAAGCACTATTAATTTCTGTTACAAGGTTGGGTTTTTATGTGAAAACAAGGAGTGGAAATAGTATCGTGTAACAGTGGTGGAGATTTCTCCCATTCATAGCATTTTGGTGTATGGATTATAGGAAGGAGATGAGGGAAGATCATTTTCTGCTAGTTTTCCTGGTTGTTCAGGGGAGAGGAGGTGCTTGCTGAAGGATCAGTGATGACAGCCCCTGCTGGGAACAGGCTGAAGAGCGACAGAGTTCCTCCACAGACTCTGAGTCAGTAGGAACGTATAAACAGTGAGAAGGGGATTTTGCAAGCCTGCCTGGATATGCACTTTGCAAATGTCATTCTTGTTACGTGTTGCTAACATTTGTGACCTCTTTCTGAAATCATAGGGAAGATGGACTTGAAGTAGGAGGTAAGACTGCCTTGTCTGTACATCTGATTTTCCCACAGGTGCTGGGAGAGTGTGAGTCTAATGAAGGCTGTGTGTGGTCTGATACTAGTGACCTTGGGGAAGAATGAGGCTGACCCAACATGGTGTATTTCATTGGCCTGATCTACTCCGTTGGAAACAATATAGAACATAATAGAGAGTTCAATGGAATATAAGCAAATCCCTAAAATGTGAGAAATAGAGTCAAAATGAGAAGCAACAAGCATAAGCTAGAGCCGTTAGAGAGGTATTCTTGGAAGAACTAGGTCTATAAACAGGACTCACAGAAGAGAAAAGTTAGAATAGAGACAGGGAGAACACTCAGTTAAGATGTGGTAAAACCTCCAATGAGAAGGAAGGAGGCACTTCCGGGAGGCGAAATTCCCTCCAGCAGATTCTGAAATAATCTGAAGGGAATAAGGAATGTAGGATAGGAGAGAATGAAAGAAGTGAATTATTGAGGACCAAGAGAGTTACAACTCACTTAACACCTCCCTTCTTTTGTTAATATTTCTGATCAATTACCCAGCCACACAAAGGCTTGAGAATATCAGAAGATCAAATTAAATAGAACTTTGATGAACAATAGCAAGAATGTGGTGTGCAGGGCTGATGTTATGGTGTAGTGGGTTAAGCCACCGCCTACAATACTATGTTGTATTGGGCCATTGAATCGGGATGTCGGTTCAAGTCCTGGCTGCTCCAATTCTGATTTAGCTCCCTGCTAATACAGCTGGGAAAGCAAGTGCTTAGACCCCTGTACCCACGTGGGAGACCCAGAAGAAGCTCCTGGATCCTGGGGAGTGAACCAGTGGCTGGAAGATCTTTCTGTGTCTCTCTCCCTCTCTCTGTGTAACTCTGCCTTTCAAATAAATAAAATCAATCTTAAAAAAAAAGAAGAAGAAGAATGTGGTGTGCATTACAACCATCTGGAAAGCCATCTGGCAGGGCTTAGTCCCACATACATTGACAGGATATATACAATATATGTACACATAATAATCGTGTATGATTAGCATACTGGTGGCCATAACTATGGAATAAGCTGCTATAATTCAAACCAATGAATAGAATGTACATGAGTACTTCAGAAAGTTCATGAAAAATGGAATTAAAATATAGTGGTTGTTGGGGGCTGGCGCTGTGGCACAGTAGGTTAATCCTCCGCCTGCTGTGCTGGTATGCCATATGGGTGCTGGTTCTAGTCCTGGCTGCTCATCTTCTGATCCAGCTCTCTGCTATGGCCCGAGAAAGCAGTAGAAGATGGCCCAATTGCCTGTGCCCCTGCACCTGCATGGGAGACCTAGAGGAAGGTCCAGCTCCTGGCTTTGGATTGACCTAGCTCTGGCTTTTGCAGCCATTTGGGGAATGAACCAGCTTGGAAGATCTTTCTCTCTGTCTCTCCCTCTCACTGTCTGTAACTCTACTTCTCAAATAAATAAATAAAATCTTAAACAAAAACAAAAAAAAAGATAGGGGTTGTCTTGATGCAAAAAAGAATCTTGAAATTCATGTGTATTTTTTTTTCCTAACATGCATTTTCATGAACTTTGTGAAGACCCCTCTATGCATGGATTTCAGTGTTTTTGCATCAAAGTAACCTTATTTTTTAATTCCATTTTCCATGACCATTTTGAAGTACCCAGAAACCTGGAAGGACAGTCAAGGCATAGTTTTGAGTTTAAGAAGTAAGTGGAGTGGGCATGTAGCCTTGTAGTTAACATGCATGTTTCCCATATCAGAGTACCTGGGTTCAATACCTGGCTCTGGATCCTGGTTCCAACTTCTTGCTAATACAAACCCTGGGAGGCAGCAGCAGTGCCTCAAGTAATTGCGCTCCTGCCACCCCTGTGAGAGTCCTGGATTCCATTCTGGCCCCTGGCTTTAGTCTGCCCTCATCCAAGCCATTGTGAGCATTAAGGGAAGTGAATCAATGGATGGGAGCTGTCTCTCTTGCTCTCTCTCTTTCTCTGTCTCTCGGATTAAAAAAAATTAAAAAGAATGCAAATGAAATGCAAGCATGATGTCATTTATGTAAGTTAAAAACACATACACACAGAATACTACATTTCCAAGAATCATTTCCAAGAATTCATGGAGGAAGGGAATGAAAATGGAGATTGGGAATGAAGGAAGAACTTCAACCGTCAATTTATAGGAGAGTCTTTACAAACTCATGATGATGGGCATACTGCAAACTCACCTCTCTATGCCCTGAAGTTTGTCCTCTACTCTCCTCCCCAGAAAATAAACTGTTGAAGGGAAAGCACGTAGGCCTTAGTAGCTTTCCAAGTATTTTTGTGTGTGAATATCACTAAAACATACAATTCTGCAGTGTGAAAATGGTGATAACAGTAAGAGTCACACCAGGCTACTGAGAAAATTAAATAAGATAGTATGTTAGATACCCAAATGGAGCCATGTCCAGGTGCTGAGTATTTGGCTGGGCTCATTGGCTGACCAGGTGACCTACTGTGAACTTGATATCACTCTCACAGAATTTACACTCACTTCCTACCTCAGCACAATGATAACTCTTTCCATCACAGACTTTCAGTTCAAGCAAATATTCACAACCATATACAGTACACTAAACACAAGGGTATGCAGTCCTGCTTCCTGTTGACCTCAGCCCTACAGAGAAAATAATACCTCTGTTCATCTCAGCTTGGGGAAACTCATTTCCACCAATGTTCTCCCCACCATCAGTGTTAGCCCAATTCAACATTCCTTTATGACCATTACTCACCCGAGAAAGCAGCCCTGCCAACTCCGTGATTACCAGGCAGCATGAGCTGGCGGTGAAGCTAACGTGGCCAACTGACACCGCAGGGAGGAGAAGACTGGCCAAAGTGTAATGACCTAAACTGGCACTTGGTCAGTTCATGGGGATTCTGCTGGCCTATAGTCAAAGGTCTGGTGCTCTGCACTTGGGTCTTTGGGAAATAGCATCACGCCACACTAGAGTCTGCAAAAGTAACTTAGAGACACCTACTGGGGGTAATGTACTGCTTGTCACCAAACTGACAAAAAATAGAGGTCTGAGAAGCATTCTGGTGGCCTCTCTGTTACAAGTACCCAAGCTAGAACACAATCTGAGTGTCTTAAAATCAAGCTGAAATACAGTCAGAATGTTCTTCGCTACAAAAACCCTGTCCCTGCAGGGGGAAAGCATGTCACCTTTCTATCTTACAAAGGACTTTCTGGAACATGCTATCTCTCCTGCTACAGTACATCATCCATAAGCTCCACATCATCTACTCCTTAGCCTCAAAAAGTGGGACATCCCAAAGGACCTGATAACCTAAAAGAATTCTCGTGGACCTACTGTAGGTGAAAGACTGGTTAAATTCCAAGATTCCATCACACAGATCTAAGCTAAAGCTTATTTAGTATATGGGCTGGGACAAAATATATTTTCTATAGTTCAGAGTTTTAAAGTCTCTTAGAGGTCTGCTAGTTCATCTTCTTTTGATCTTTGAAGAAATATGACTCAGAATAACTCGCCCAGTGTTGAGCACCTAGCTCATTTCCACTCAACATGCATTTATTGAATACCTGCTACACTCTAGGCATTGTATTAAACACTGGCAATATAGGATAGAGTGAATAGTAATAAAATATGGCACATTGGTAAGCATGCACACTAAAGTCAGTCTCCTTGGATTCCGTTTCAACTTCACTGCTTTGGAGCTGGGTCACCTTGGGCAAGCTGCCTAACCTCTCCAGGCTGCAATGTTTCTGAAAGGATGCAATGAAAAAAATAAGGTTCTTTTGCTGCAGTATATTTGAAATCCACACATAGGTTTTTCATATACATTTTTCATTAACTTTATCAGAGACATGCATAGATTAAAAAAATTTTATGGCCGGCACCGTGGTTCAATAGGCTATTCCTCCGCCTGCAGTGCCGGTACACCAGGTTCTAGTCCCAGTCAGGGCGTCGGATTCTGTCCCGGTTGCCCCTCTTCCAGGCCAGCTCTCTGCTGTGGCCAGGGAGTGCAGTGGAGGATGACCCAAGTGCTTGGGCCCTGCACCCCATGGGAGACCAGGAGAAGTACCTGGCTCCTGCCATCGGATCAGCGTGGTGCGCCGGCCGCAGCGCGCCAGCCGCAGTGGCCATTGGAGGGTGAACCAACGGCAAAGGAAGACCTTTCTCTCTGTCTCTCTCTCTCACTGTCCACTCTGCCTGTCAAAAAAAAAATAAAAATAAAAAAATAAAAAAAAACAGTAACTTTTTCCTCTTCCCTTTATAATCGCTCTTCTGGGTGGAATATGAATGTGATGCTAGAGCTACACCAGTCATCTCAGACCTTATGATGTGACCTTGGGAATGGAAAAAATGCCCAAGGGGGCCTGAGTCCCTGATACTCTATGGAGTACGTATGGGAGCACCTACCTCCATACTTTTCTTAAGATTTTTTTTTAAAGATGAATAATAGAGAGGAATGGGGCAGACAGAGAGAAAGAGAATCTTCACTCTGCTGGTCCAAGTCTCCCCTGCCAAAAACCCACAATAGCTGGGGCTGGGTCAGGCAAAAACCCGGAGCCAGGGACTCCATCCAGATCTCCCACATGGGTGGCAGAGACCCAGGCCATGATCTGCCATCTTCAAAGCGCACCAGGAAGAAGCTGGGTCAGAAGTGCAAAGTAGCCAGGGCTCAGACCAGGCGCTCCAACATAGGATGTGGGTGTCCCAATCTGTAGCCTCGCCTGCTGCACCACAACACCGGTCCTAGCTGCAGACTTTACAGGGAAACCAATTTCTGTCTTATTTACTATGAGCCTGCTGCTGCTGTTTGCTTCTTGCAGCCGTGTCTCACCCTCACTGCCACCTACCCTGCTGTCTCTTTTGCCTCCTCCACATCAGTTATCACAACTCAGAGAAAGAACTAAAATTTAGCAAGCAAATAAGAATAACAATAATTATAATGATGACTACATGGTAAACACTTTGCTTCTTTCTTCCCCATCCAAAAATATCACATTGTGAATTTCGTGACCATATTTATTATTTTGGGATTATCTCATTTACATTCTATGAATGTAGATGATTAAGAGTCGGTCTGAGTGGAAGAGGAAGTAAGTGGTAAAATATGGAAAAAAGGAGGAAAGATGTTATTGAAGCACTTTAGGTGGAAGAAGATAGTAGATGTTCAACAGTAAGTGAATTATAGTACATTCAGAATGCAATTTTTTGAAAGATTTATTTGAAAGAGTTACAGAGAGAGGCAGAGACAGAGAATGAGACAAGTCTTCCATCCACTGGTTCACTCCCCAAATGGCCGCAACAGTCAGAGCTGAGCCGATCTGAGCCAGGAGCTAGGAGTTTCTTCCAGGTCTCCTGTGTGGGTGCAGGGGCCCAAGGACTCAGACCATCTGCTGCTGTTTTCCCAGCCACATTAGCAGGGAGCTGGATCGGAAGTGGAGCAGCTGGGACTTGAACCTGAGCCCATATAGGATGCTGGTGCTACAGGCTGGGGCTTTAACCCGCTGTGTCACAGTGATAACCCCCTTAATGCAATGTTATGAAATAATTAAAGATTGTGTTCTGGAATATTTACTTCTTTGAGAAATGAGCAAGAAAGTTTGACAAATAAAAAAGTAGATTCCCAAATAACATGAAATATAGATATACATACATGTATTTCTGCATACAGAGACAAAACTTGGAATACAAACACCAAGATGCTAATAGTAGTTATTTCTGTCTAAAAGAATTATAGATACTTTACTTTCCTCTGTTTATTAATTCAACATTATAATTTTGCATAATAATCAAATATGGTTTATATATAATTTTAAGTTATTGAAAGAGCAATTATTTTTATTTATTTAAGAGGGAGCAAGACAGACTCAGAACTCTCATCCACTGGTTCCACTCTCCAAATTCCCAGCATCTAGGGATCAAACCAGATCTGGGACCCAAGTACTTGAGCCACCACCTGCTGCCTCCTAGACTGTGCAATAGCAGGAATTGGGAATTGGGAATAGATCCAAGACTCGAACACCTGCACTCTTGATATGGGATGCAGGCATCCCAAGTCTGTCTTTACCACCAACCGCCTGCCCTGGAAAAGCAGTTCCTGAGTAGTAGCAGAAGCAGGATTCATTCCCACATGTGGCTAAGGTTTCTATATTGCATTTTTTTCAGAGAAAAATGTTGTTATGCAGTGATAAACAAGCTAAAAACTCAGTGACTTACAGCCAAGGTGTATTTCTTTTTTGTTTTTAAAAGACATTTATTTATTTGGAAGGCAGAATTACAGAGATAGGAGGAGAGAGAGATAGAGAGAGAGAGAGAGAGAATCTTCCGTCCACTGGTTCACTCCCCAAATGACCACAATGGCCAAGGCTGAGCCAGGCCGAAGCCAGGAACCAGGAGCTTCATCCAAATCTCCCATGTTGGTGCAGGGGCCCAAGTACTTGGCCCATCCCCTGCTGCCTTCCCAGGCATATTAGCAGAGAGGTGGATCAGAAGTAGAGCAACCAGGATTTGAATTGGCACCCACATGGGTTGCTCATGTTGTGGGCAGTGGCTTAACCCACTGTGCTACAATCACGGCCCCCAAGGTATCTTTCTTCATGTAAAATCCTCCCATAAAATCCACCTGATGGCTCAGGGGTCCATTTTGATATTGAGCTGTAAAGGCCACTGTAAACAAGAGAGGGATGGAGAAGACACCTCCATTGGTGGATTATTGGTGAGAACTGGTGCAGGATCCTTACCTGATAGCAAGGGAGGATGCTGGGAAATGCGAGAGGAGGAGGATATGGGATATTTGGTGAGTAGTGTCACATATACTGGGGGAGATCATGTTCTTTCAAACCAACATCAAAATTCATAGTAAGGAAGTAACCAATTGAATTTAGGACTGATTTTTAAAAACATATATACAATGGAATATACAGTTGTATGTTTGCTACAGTTTTAAAACTAATCAACACTGGCCATGGTGGTGAGGAAGGACAAACAAATGGGCAAAGATGAAGCCAAAATGAGTGGTTTCTGGCCCTCCCTCCTGGCTCTTTCAGTTAGGGCACCTACCCATGTATCACACTCCTGTTAATGCCTAAAGGCAAGTTTCAAACCATCATTGCAGAGAGGACATGGGAGACTGAGGACTGAGACACGACAAGGAGAGAGAACGAGTGTTTCTGAAGGTCTTGGAAGTGCAACATGACCTCTTCCCTGAGACCATGGGAACAGCAGGCCAAAGGGTGGGCTGGTCCGAAAGCAGAAACAAAAGCCAGGGTCCAAACAGGATGGAAGAAAGCTAGGAAAACTGCAAGATTTGGGCAGTGCCAACTGCAGAATAACTAGCCAGGAAGGGAGGTGGGAATGGGAGTGGGATTTGAGCGATTTGTGTCAAATGTGAGCCATTGTTTAAATCTTGCTCTTAAGATACAGTGGGGGGGCCGGTGCCGCAGCTCACTAGGCTAATCCTCCACCTAGCGGCGCCGGCACACCGGGTTCTAGTCCCGGTCGGGGTGTCAGATTCTGTCCTGGTTGCCCCTCTTCCAGGCCAGCTCTCTGCTATGGGCTGGGAAAGCCATAGAAAAGGGCCCAAGTCCTTGGGCCCCTGCACCTGTGTGGGAGACCCAGAAGAAGCTCCTGGTTCCTGGCTTTGGATCAGTGCAGCTCCAGCCATTGCGGCCACTGGGGAGTGAACCAGCAGATGGAAGACCTCTCTCTCTGTCTCTACCTTTCTTTGTAACTCTGTCTTTCAAATAAATAAAATAAATCTTTAAAAAAAAGATACAGCAGGTTGTGAACTGTAGTACATTTGATTTAAGTGGTCGTGGGTAAAACAGACAACAGAAATTGACCCAGAAAGTACCATGGCTCACAGAAAGAGCTCCCAGTCCATGAGGAACCAGGACTACATGGAAAACCCCAGACTGAACAGGCATCAGTCCAGACTGGGTACAAGCTACGGATCCATGGTGGGGCTGATTGACCTCAGGAAGGCACAACTATTCCAGGATCCTGATCCAAACAACTGAGTCAGGATCCCAGCAAGCAAGAGTAGAATTCAGCTCCGAGAGAGAAGAATCCAGCAAAAGATACTGAGATTGGGACCCTACCCAGAGATGGGGCTTCAGATCAGGTGCCACCCAAGGACTGGAATACAAATGAGGAACCCAAGGAAAATACTAGGTCATTTTAGGCAAGAACAAAGGCGGAAGAGAGATTGCAGCTTTGGTGGGGGTGGATGGATGCCTGAAAGCTTGCCTTCCAAAAGCTGCTGAGAAGTGAGGTGGTTGGAGGGCTGTGTGTAGCTCCATGGATGGAGTTCCTGTGGTTTGGCCTCCTGGCAGCAAACTAAAGGGTGCCAGTGAGGAGCAGGGGCAGGAGGTGACTCTTGCTGACTATTCTTGCCCGAGAAACCCATCTGCAGCCAGAGCTGCCCCTGCATCCCAGGCAGTAGGGTGAGCAGCCCCTCCTGCCTGATCTCAAGGCAGATGCTTCCTGGGGGCCTGCAGACCGCTTCCATCTCTTGGCTGCCACTTTGCAGGTGCAACAGAAGGCCTAGCAAGACAGGGCGGGCTGGACCCGTGCACCCTTGTCAGCTGATGCTTATCAGCCTTCTCCATGAACACTGCGTGGGATATCAGCTGAAAGGAAGAAGGGGTGGAAGAGGAGAGGAAACAGGAAGCCCAACAGGTAGGAACATCACGAGGTGCCTGTGGCAGTTTTGCTTGTGTTGGCCCTGGACGTGCTTGGATGAGAGTAGCGCTCACACCCCATAACCTCTGCAGCCGGAGGAGGCCAGGGCTGTCATCAAATGCCGTTAGCGTGTTGTCGTTGTCATGGGTTGGTGCCCCCAGATTGCACATTTGCTAAGGATTCCTGATTCAAAAGGGCTTGCTAACAATTAAAGGGTTTCAGTTGGTGTTAATGCACGTCCATATCCTCAGAGGGACTAAGCACTGGGGAGAATAAAAAAATAACTGCTCCTACATAAGGAAAGCAGAACACTTAAACGGTTCACATTCTACAATTTAGAGCCAACTCATCCTTACCAAGCTCCCATGTGCCAAGTATACCAGGGGACTTCCAAAGGTCATGGAAAATTGAATTAAAAGGTTTTTTTTTGGGGGGGGGGGTGCAGAAAGTTTCTGCAATCCATGCATAGATTGTTTTATAAGATAATATTTCCATGAACTTTTTGAAGACCTGGTATGCATTATTTCATTTCATCTTACAAAAATCCCACCCATATATATTTTATCATAATTTTGATTTTGATTTCCAGCGCATTATACTGGACCACACATAGTGGCATGTCTGCTGTCCCCAGGGCTCTGGGGCTGGGGATGCCACGCGTCAACTTGATGTGAGTCACTGACACAGTTGGAAACAGCCATAGTCACGTGCCACATATTTGGGAAAAGGGTGGCAAAAGTAAAAGGTGGGAGGAGAGAACTGACCAGAGGAATGGGAAGATTTGAGGCCAGGTGGAGCACTCTGAGGTTTCCTGGATTTGGTGAGGGTGGGGCGGATTATCTAGTGGGGAGGGCCGTAGTGTTGTGGAGAGGTGGTGGGGGCAGGAACAGCTTGCTGTCTGAAATAACAGAGTGAGTGAGTGAGTCAGTCGATGATATCGTTTTAATTCATGGGTAAGGGCGGAGCACCCTGCCTCCTGGTACAGGTAACCAAAGGCCACGACTGCGGGGAGAGTTGAACTTACCAGCGTCAGCCTCCCCCCTGGCAGGGATGCTGGGCTGCTCGCACACGGTGTGCTAATTCCAGCCCAGACTGGCAGACAGCAGGGGCTCTGTCTGGGGGCGGAAAGGCACCAGAGCTGGGGAGGACACGTTGGAAAGGAGGGAAATAAGCTCTGAGCTATTTTTAGTGCAGCATCTCTGTGCCTAGTGGCCTCACGGCCTGCGCGTGCCTGGGAATTCATCAGATGGAAACACGGGCATGCGCAGCCAGCGCTCCAACTTCCTTTCCATCCAAGGTTGCTTTTGACAGCCTCACCAGTGCTGGCCTGGCTTCCTACTCACGGTCCTGTCCTGAGGCACTGGCGGTCAGCTTCCCAAGGCCTCTGTCCAGGACACCTCCAGCGGTGAGGTGATGGCACCAGGAAAAAGCACACATCGAGGAACCAGTAGCTTTGGACATCAGAGCGGGGAAAAAAGTTTCCCGATTCCGCAGTCTTTAACCAGTGCCAAATACAAGCTCAGCTTGGTTGGAAATATAAGCAGAATGGAATTCAGTAGAAACTTAAGTGAAGCCACAGACAATTTTCCCTGAGCTACAGTGGAAACTCGACACCCTCACAACACCTAAGAACTTTCCCACCAATAAAGCATGTTTGCAAAAAGCATTACATCATCAGAAGAAACGCTGATTGGCTGAGTCTGTCTTCAAGGAGAGATTCATCTCTGACAGCAAAAACTTTTCCAGGAGCCTCTTTGGGGCATCAGACCTCATATTTACTTTTTCTTCCATTAGTGCAATTACTTGAAAACAGCAGGGGACTGCAAGGTCGGTAGGAGTTGCTTGGGCCAGAACTTGAGTTCCAAACTGAGTTTGCTTGGCCCTAAGCATCGTAGTGCTGTCAGCCCTTGCTTGGCTAGATGGGGAGACACAGAAAGGTTTCATGGGGAAACACGCTGCTGCCTCTGTGCTGGCTCCCAGCTTAGACAGAGCCGTGGTGGTTTTGCGCAGCTGCCAAGGAATGTCCTCACTGAGACCACGGAGAAGCCCGAGCAAAGTGACCTGAGCAGCAAGGCAAAGCCTTCGAGGGAGACCTGCTTGTTAATTGCTGGCCTGCAATGTGGGAGGTCAGACAGGTGGGCCTTTGCCTTCTGGGAAATCCCGAACTCTCATTCCGGTTGCTTGCCTATGTTTTAGTGACATGAGATGAAGAAACAGAAAGACCTGAACCCCTAGGACAGCAGAGCAGACGGTACACTTTTCCTACCACATGAACAAAAGAGTTTTACCCACTGGTGTTTGCCTGGGAAGTAAGGAAAGAGAAAGGATGAGGGGACATCAAAGATGTGGGAAAAATGGAATCAAAAGACAGGCTTATTTGGGTGCAATGCATTCTTGAAATCAGAGCAGATTTCGTAATACACCTTTTCCATAAATGTTTTGAAGACCCCTTGTGTGTTGGGGCCGGTGCTCTGGCTCAGCGGGTGAACGCCCTGGCCTGAAGCATCGGCATCCCATATGGGCGCCAGTTTGAGACCCGGCTGCTCCACTTCTGATCCAGCTCTCTGATGTGGCCTGGGAAAGCAGAGAAGATGGCCCAAGTCCTTGGGCCCCTGCACCCATGTGGGAGACCCCGGAAGAAGCTCCTGGCTCCTGGCTTCGGATCGGCACAGCTCCAGCGGTTGCAGCCAATTGGAGAGTGAACCAGAGGATGGAAGACCTCCTCTCTCTCTCTCTCTCTCTCTCTGCCTCTCCTCTCTCTGTGTAACTCTGACTTTCAAATAAATAAATACATTTAAAAAAAAAAAAAGACCCCTTGTGTGCATGTGTACACAAGGCTTCAAACTGATTTTTGCAGCCAAATGAACTCAGCTTTTGATTTCCATGAACTTTTGAAGTGCCCTCTTCTAACCTCATCATCTCAGCCACAGTTCTCCACCCTCCCCCCTTTCCCCACCCTATTTAGTTCCTACGTCTGCTTGAATGGGCGAAAGCCCCAGCTTGAGGAAAGGTAGGCGCTGCCACTCCCACTGCCTTATCACTCTTTATGCTTCCCCACTTCCTCCTTTCTTTCTGCAAGAAATTACAATAGATCGACGTGGTTGTCCCTTAGAGATCATGAGAGCAGGAGATGGAGCCACAGTGCCAGTCTGGTGCCAGCCAGAGACTCTGGGAGCACCCCTCTCCCTTCTTCTGGCTGGATTCTCACCTGACTACAGCTTTGGTCAAGACAGGCATTTTCTAGAACAGATCTGTGCCTATTATCCCCAAATGAAAGTCCCTCCCGGAGGTCCCAGGGCAGGAAGAGGGTGGGGCAGCTTCCCAGGAGGCCAATCTGTCTGTTCACTTCTGAACGGCATGGTTCCTCCAGGCTGTTCCCAGGTTGACTCGGTACCCTCTGCAGTGAGTCTCTGAACCAGGAAATGGTTTCCAAACACCCAGTGTCCAAAGTGAGAGGAGGGAAGGAGCTCATAAATCTTACTCCAGGAAGTAGGAGGTGATTACCGCCCTATGGACAAAGTGAGGGTAAAGTGTGGCCTTTAATGTGGTTAAATCTTTCTGTCGTCACAGTTTGGGTTTCAGAGCAATGAAAACAAGAAGGGGCCGGTGCTATGGTATAGCAGGTTAAGCCTCTACCTGCAGCACCGGCATCCCATGTGGGTGCTGGTTCCAGTCCCGGCTGCTCCACTTCCCATCCAGCTCTCTGCTGTGGCCTGGGAAGGCAGTGGGTGTGGCTCAAGTGCTTGTTCTCCTGCACCCACATGGGAGACCATGTGCTTCTGACTCTTGGCTTCAGATTGGTCCAGCTCCAGCTGCTATGGCCGTTTGGGGAGTGAACCAGCAGATGGAAAATCTTTCTCTTTGGGTCTCCCTCTCTCTGTAACTCTACCTCTCAAATAAAATAAATAAATTTCTGTCATAGGGAAGAATCGCTCTTGGGGGTGGGCAAAAATGAGAGGGGTCTCAGAGATAAACCGAGAGCATGGCTGCAGGCGCCCCATGCCTTCCTGGCGCTGAGGGTGAGGGAGCAGAAGGTTTACTTGGTGCCAGCCCCAGATACCCAGAGAGAGAGGCTGCCAGGGCCTGTGGTCAGGTCTTGCTTCTTCTTTCAAACAGAATCATCAGAGGCCACTGCAGGCAGTTAGCCTTTGTTAAGAAGGGACCATCACCCACAGTGCTCCAACCTGCACCCCGCATTATTCCTCTATCTGCCCTAGCCCCTTGCCTGTTCCAGGTCCCACCAGCTCCTGCCCTCTGTTTTGGGATGAAACTCAGGTTCATTGCCACGGTCTGTTCCTTGTAGGACTAAGCCTAGCTTGCCTTTGTGAGCCCATAACTGGCCCTTTAAACGTGGTCAGCTCAGCAGGCCCAGGCTGGCACAGAAATCCGCGGCAGACAATAGCGTTTATTCCAGGCAATTGTCTCAGCCTGGTCACTGCTTGCTTCCTCCCCACCTGCTGCTGTGGCCTATCTTTTGCTCCTGGAATCTGAATTCATCCTTATAAACACTGGCTAAGAGGCAATCCCTGGATCCCCTGCCCTCTTTGGGAGGGGTCACTGACTGGGTCACACCCAGCCCCTTTGGGAGAGAGAACATGAACAGCAGGGCAGGGGTGATTGGCAGTTGTTTGCTCAGCTCATTCTTTGCTGCTGGTCCTTCCAGGTCAGGGCAGTTCTCCGGGCTCCGCCCAGCACTAACCTGCTCGGCCAGGTTCACCTCAGCCCGCTCAGAAAGGATAGCCACGTCCTGCCCCTGCAAGGTGATCTGTTCAGGAAGCACAGGACAAAAGGGCAGGACTTCAAAGCAGCCTGGGCTAAACGCGGGGCTCCTGGTTTACGGCCCACAGGGGTGGAGAGTCAGGAGAGGCAGCCAGCTCAGAGGCTCTTCCGGACTGTGATCCTTTCAGCCCCACACTGCAGTGTCCTGGCCCCGGGGAAGGCACCTGTCAGAGTGAGTTCCCAGCACCAGCTCTGGAAGCCACGCTGCTGTTTGCTCCTCCCAGTCTCCTGAAAGGGCCCCGCCCAGTGCTCCTGCTGTAGGTACTAAACACTAGCAGGCTCTGGTCTGGCAGTCTCTCAGTCTCTCCCTTAGCTTAAAGGGTCTTTGTAAACGAACCTCTCCCTAAAATTAACTCAGGAAACCAAGGGAACACTGTGTTAGGTGCAACAGGCCCCCAGGGTCCCAGATGGTAAGACTGAGGTCATTATCTCCTCTAGAGATAACATCTTGGTGTTAGATCCTGCCTTGAGGGTTGTTTTTGTTTGGTACTGTTGTTGTTGTTGTTTAGGAATCTCAAGACCTCAGCAAAAAGTAATCCCCACCTGCACACAGCCCTTAGACTGACTACAACCCACTTTGCTTTCTTCAAAATTCCCAAAAGAACACCATGGCCATCCTAGTTCTGACCAGTCGAAAGGGGGGCCATAGGCATTGTGGACCAACGGGAGACTCGCACGGGCACCTCTCAACCCCGACTTCAATCAGTAAGATGTCTTACTCTCAGCCTCAAGGAGTCGGAAATTAAGCCGTCGGGACTTGTACACCTTGCTCTGTGTTTTGGGAATAAACTCCTACTTTCTTCCACCACCCCAGTGTCAGTGATTAGCTTCCTGTGCTTTGGGTGAGCAGACCCAGGTTTGGGGTTCTACAACAAGAGCCTGAGTCGTGGGGGCCGGAGCTGTGTGGCAGCATAAGCCACCACTCGTGATGCCAGCATCCCATATCAGAATGCCAATTCAAGTCCCAGCTGTGGTGCCTCTGATTCAGTTTCCTGATAACCCACCTGAGAAGGTAGCAGATGATGGCTCAAGTGCTTGGGCCCCTGCAGTCCATGTGGGAGACCAGGCTCCCAACTTCACCCTGGCCCAGACCCTGCTGTTGTATCTATTTGGAGAGTGAAGCAACAGTTGAAGGATCTCTCTCTCTCTCTCTCTCTCTCTCAACTTATTGTGATGCCTTCGTGGGCACTGCCTTGAGGCCTAGTGGGTAAAACTGCTGCATGTGATGCCTGCATTGCATAAAGGCCGGTTCAAGTCTCAGTTGTTCCACTTCTGATCCAGAGCCCTGCTAATGGCCTGGGAAAAGCAGCAGAAGATGGCCCAAGTGCTTGGGTCTCTGCCATCTAAGTGGGAGACCTGGATGAAGCATCCAGCTCCTGGCTTTGGCCTGGCCCAATGTTGGCCATTGCGGCCATCTGGGGAGTGAACCAGTGGATGGAAGATCTCTCTCTTTATCTCTGACTCTGATTTTCAAAGTAAATAAATAAATAAATAAAAAAGAGGGAGAGAGAGAGATTCCTCCCTCCCCTTCCCTTCTCAACAACATAGAGAGATAAAAGTAGTACTAGTCGGGGCAGAGGAAGGCTGAGGCACGGGGCACTGGGAGGTAAATGGAGGGGTGAAAACAGCAACAGCAAAGAAATGGAACACCTGAGTCTGTTTGAATTGCCAGGCAGCAAATGGGGAGCTTTGAAGCTATGCAGCGATGGTGATGGTAGAGGAAGGAAAGTTAGGGCACAGGAGCTTCTTGCTATGTCTCTATGACACGTACAGCTGTCTTTATAGCATGGTTAGCGTATGTCGATAGAATGCGTGTCTTGGGGCTCCAGGAAGTGGTGTGGGCTGGTAGAACTTGACCACCTCGTGCTTACGCAGCTGCAAGACGTCGCTCATGCTCCATGAAGCTCAGCTTCTTCCTTTGAAAAGCACGCTTACTAATAACCCTATTTTATAGGGGTCTGCGGACTGCACTGGAGAAACATCAAATCCCTGCCAACATCATACACAATAAAAAGTTGCCATTAAGTTCATGCTTCAGTCTCCTCATCTGTAAAATAGGGATAATAAAATACTCATAGCACTGACTTGTTTTGAAGATTAACCAAGTTTATAGTTACAAGGTTCTTAGAAAGGTGTCTCGCACACAGCAAACTTCGTGCGAGTGTTATTAAATAAAATTAATCATTCCGCTATTTTTCACAGTACCTCGACGCTGCCTGGCCCTGGTAGGTGCTTTGTCAGGATTGCTGAAATTAGTCTAAAGTGTGCAGTAGGGCTAGGAAGAGTTGAGGGCAGACACTCACATGAGGACGGTGTTGGTTAGGCTCGGTAGCATGCTTCTGCTCTTTCCTTCTCCAGGTTAGTGTCCTGTGGCTGAGTTCCCAGTTTGGAGTCTGCTCTGGTTTGAATTTTTGTGTCCCCTCCAAAATCCATGCTGAAGTTAATTCCCAGTGCGACAGGAGGTAATTAGGCCACTTTGTAGGTTGGATTGGTGTCTTACAAGAGTGGAGGGAACAAGTTACCCTTTTTGCCTTTCGGCCTTTCACCATGGGAGGACACAGTAGTCCTTCTTTCTGGAGGACATCGTTTCAGAAGCAAAGACCAAGGCCTCAGCAGACACGAACCTGAGGGCACCTTGATCTTGGACGTCAGCCTTCAGAACCACAAGAAATAAATTGCCCAGTGTCAGGTATTTTATTGTACAGCCTGAACAGACTCAGGCACACCCATGTCCATGGACCCTCTCCCTACTCTCTCTGCTCAGTGCTTCTTTCAGAAACTGCTGTGGGGATCCAGCGCTCCGGCTGGGCTCAGGCAGACTGCCTGCTTCACTCAGCCCAAGTTCTGGTCTTCCGGCGTGTAAGAATACAACTAGAGGGCACAGATGGAGGTGAGCAGAAGAGCAGGAATTATTGAAAGGCATAGGGAGGGGTCGGTGCTGTGGCACAGTAGGTACAGCTGCCGCCTGCAGTGCCAGCATCACCTATGGGCACTGGTTCGAGACCCGGCTGCTCCACTTCCCATCCAGCTCTCTGCTATGGCCTGGGAAAGCAGTAGAAGATGGCTCTGGTCCTTGGGCCCCTGCATGCATGTGGAAGACCTGGAGGAAGCTCCTGGCTCCTGGCATTGGATCGGTGCAACTCCGGCTGTTGCAGCCATTTGGGGAGTTAACCAGTGGATGGAAGACCTCTCTGCCTCTGCCTCTCTGTAACTCTGCCTTTTAAATAAATGAATAAAGATTTTTTTAAAAAAAGGCAGAAGGATAATACACACTCAGACATGAGAGCAGGCAACTTCTTGAGGCAGGGTTTGGGGCTGGGGTGCAGTGCCTGTGGTCATCTCCAGGAAAGTGTCATGGAGTCTGGTGTCTGAAGGAAAGTGAGGCTTTTTTTTTTTTTTAATTTATTCTAAAGGCAGAGTTACAGAGAGAGAGGGAGAGACAGAGAGATGTGATCAATCTTCCTTCTGCTGGTTTACTCCCCAGATGGCTACAACAGCCAGGGATGGGCCAGACTGCAGCCAGGAGCCAGGAGCTGTTTCCGGGTCCCCCATGAAGGTGCAGGGGCCCAAACACTTGGGTCATCTTCAGCTGCTTTCCCAAGTGCATTAGCAGGGAGCTGGATTGCAAGTGGAGCAGCCAAGTCTCAAACCTGCGCCCACTTGGGTTGCTGGCGCCATAGCTTTACCTGCTATGTCACAGCGCCAGCCCTGGAAAGCAAGGCTTAACTGTCACTAGTGGGTGTGCAAGTCTTTGGCAATGCACAAGACGTCTTCTCTGCTCCTCGCTGGTTCCCTGTCAGGACCACATCAGAAGGAACAGAGCTGATTCCCGGACCCCAAGCCCCCCGGTTTGCTGGGGAAGCTTGTGAGCAGACACCACAGCTCTGCCTGCACCTTTTGTCTCTCCCCTTGTGTGTAGCTTCCATTTGAATTTCCCTTTGTGATCTCTCACTACAAGATCCAGAGGTTCCACTGGACGCAGGGTCTAATCCCAATTCAGAACATATTTATTACATTTGTGTAAGGAATTTGCATGTTTATTCCAGGATGGGGAGCCTGGCAGGGAAGTGAATCCATGAGAAACAGTGTTAGAACTGTCGGTCACTCTGCTGCCTTTCTTCTCAGTAATTCAGGGCATATTCATTTCTGGCACAACGTGTCCTGTGTACTTACTGTGCCCTCTATCCTGGCTAAGCTCTTACTTCTACCCCTGTTGCATCCTCAAATCACCTTTATGTCTGTTTGACAGAACACACTGAAGGTCAAGTTAGTTAAAAAACTCGTCCTTGATTGCACAGGTAGTAAGTGGCAGAGCCAGTCCTTATACCTGACTCCAAATCTCATGCCCCATATGCTGTGCTCAGTGGCCCCAGCAGGTGCCCTCAATATCAGATTTGACTGTTCTCTCTTTAATACATAAGGTGTCTTTTCTGACATTTTTGGCTGGCACAGCCAAAAAGTGTGCATAACTTTCTTCCAAACAAAGAGTCTTTTGCATCACTTTTTTTTTTTTTTTTTACATCTAAAAGCATCTTTGCTGCTGTACCTTCTCAACAATACCAGCTCCTTCCTACTGAGAGCCGCAGCCTGTCGCTGTCTCTAAGAGGGTTCTTAACAAAAGAACTGGAACAGGAAGTGTTTTTAAACAGGCTGTCCCTTTCTTTGAATAATTAAAGAAGATGCTATCAGGGAGATCAGGTTTTCATGAGCTCTTCTCAAGTTCACTGTCACTTGCTGTCATCTAAGCAGGATTGAAGGGTGGACAGTGGACACAGGAAAGTGCTCCAGTTTGAAGGGTGGGTTGGGAACACGTTGCAGAGCCGGGCCATTCACTTCCCATCTGCACTCTCTGCCGGCAGAATAGAGCGTGAGCTTGAATGGCAGGTTACGGTTCTTTGGGAACAAATTTAGAGGAAATGAATGAACGAAGTAATGAATGAAATCATTGTTGAACCCTAATAATAGAGGGTGTCTCGTGGGCAGCGAGGCTTTGAGAACACTAGCTCCAGGCCCTTGCGGGGAGCAGAGCAACCAGACCAGTGGAAAACAAGCATCAGGGGGGAACACATGGCTACAGGGGGGACTTGGAACACGACTCCCATTCAAACGTGTCTGGTCTCAGCAGCAAGTTCTTGCCAATTCACTCTCTGGGCAGAATACGCAGGCCGGGAGCCCACCCCGCACAGCAGGGAGTGTTGAAGCAGCCTCTAGGACAATAAGGAGGAAATTGGTTTTCCGGGAAGCGATTTCTCTATCAGCAGAGTGGTTCTGCATTTGCACAGAGGAGGGGATAGGCTGACAGCTGGAAGGAGTCCATCTGCTATTTGGAGTGTTGATCTGGATGGCTGTAGTGTTGAAAGGACTCGAGGAACTGCACTTCTAATACAGGCAGGAGCGTTGATCTACAGACCCGGGGGGCCTGCAGGCCAAAGGCACTGTGTGCAAGTGGACCTGCCCTGAACCCTTGAGCGGATTCTTGAGAAAATCTGTCTTTTCTCTTACTAAATATAAAATGAGGTCAAACAGGGCATGGAGTAGGGGTTAGGGGCAAACTGATGACTTAATAATAAAAATTTATGGTGCCCAGCTCATTACAGGGTTTATATGGATCGGTATTACATGTCTGTCAGTCTGACTTGTTGCCTTGATTCGCACTGGAACTTAGAATGCCAGAGGGGCTAGTAGCTTATCTCTTGTCATTCTAGCGTCCTGTTTCTTGGTGGGGGAGAGGAAAGCTTTGCAAAATAGCATCTACTTTGCACAGAATGCTATGCTCTGGAATAAAAAGTGCTCCGAGTTCACCAAATTCCATTTATTTATTTTTTACAGCTCTGCTCAGGTCTGCAAGAACCTAAGACCCTGAGCTGTTGCTGGTTTCAAAGGATTTCTCCGGTGCTGGGGGACAGCCGCACCCCTTCTGGCTGAGCTCAGTTACAGCAGGCTCTGTGGGTTCAGGCCAGTCCCTTTGAGGGAAAGCGGCTGAACAATGGCCCCTTCTTGTCCTCCCCTACCCACGCCCTGTTGACTCAACCTTCTGAGTTGAGAAAACAGAAAACATTTCTGCCTACGACCTCCAGCGAGTCAGTTCGCCTCTCTTTGGACTTCAGTTGCCTCTACTGTGAAACGAGGGGGGTGGGGACGGGATGATCTCACAGCCAGAGCTACAAAATCCCCTTTTCTGGGGCAGCACCAGTTCAAATAATCTCTTCGCTGTCCCTGTAAATGCACTTGGGGTTGTCAGGCTAAATGTCCTAGTTTTGGATTCTGAAAATATGGTCACTGTATTTATAAGATCAGTTTCCACACTGACATTCTATGCCACTAGGATTCTAAGTAGGTAATAGCCTTAAGTACTGTTCTAATTATCTTGCTGTATGACCTTGGGCAAGTTGGTTAACCTTGCTGAGAATCAGGCCCTTATCTGGAATAGTAGAGATAATAAAATCTTATCTCAAGGCAGGGAGCTAGACTAGAAAGAGGTCTCTCTGGCAAGAGATTTATGCTTCTGTGACTTGGGGCGCATCTGTTGATGGGCGGAGGCAGTAGCTGGACTCCTGGAAGTCTAAAGGAGGCCTGCAGCCTGTTCCCCAGATGATGCACAGAGACCTGGATGGTGTCCCTTTACGACCCTGAGAAAGACCAGGAAGCACTCTCCTAGCTGCCTGCTGTGCATCGGGGAAGGCTGGCTCAGAAATGTCAGTGGCCTCTTAAGGAGAGCTTCCGGCCCAATCCTTCTCTGGGGAACAGAAGCAAGCCTCAGGAATTCCCCCCAGGGTCTTAGGAATGCCACAGTATGGCCTTTCCTTGCCTCCAGTATTGCACTATCAAGGGAGATTCTCAAAAGCTGAACTTAAGAACTTGCCTCCTAGGTCCAGTAATAAGCTGTGTGATGCGGGACAAATCACTTAAGCTCTCTGGGCACCAAATAGTCCCTGACTCATGATGGCTAGACTTAAGATTTTTCAACTTCATGATGGGTGTCAAAGTGAGACATGTTTGGTTTAAATGCTACTTGGAATATTGCAGGCTGGTGCCAGGTAGTCCAATCATCTCTCCAATGCTGGGCAGCGGCAGCCGCCACGACCATCAGTCATCCCCGCCAACAGGAGGGGAAACAACCAATACTCTATGGTGCACCATGCTGTGAGCTCTGAGGATCCATAGGCTGGGGGTATTAAATGCATTTGCAACTTGGGATATTTTCAACTTACCAGGGGGTAGATCAGGGCAAGCCTAATGGAGAAATATGTGTGACTACAGGAACTACAGGATCACCTCTCTGGGGTTTTAAGGAATCTCCTATGGTGGATTTCAGGTTCCAATAGAGGGCTATTTGGGTAGGAGTGGGAGAGCTCCTTTTCCTCTCCAGTCATAAGTAGGCAACCATGTCTCCCACTGCCCTTGCAAGTTATCAGTGATGTGGATGAGTTTTGATCTGCTTTTATCCTTATCTCCATCCCTTGTGTCTCTTTCCTAGCTCTGAGCCAGGCACATGACAGAATGCCTGCTGGTAATTTGGGTGTCCCTTAGAAGACATGTTGTGAGTATTTCTAGTTGACCTTTCATTTGCCTTAAGCAAGTAATTTCTCCTTAATCAGCACCCCCCTGTCAGTTTTCTCCCTTTAGGTGAAGACAAAGCTATCAGTAGTGGGCACACATGAATGTCGATTAAAGAACTGGGAGTCAGGCAGCCTGGCCTAATCCACACAAGGCGATGGAACCTGGGAATCTCACTGAGTTTTCTAAACTGAACACTGGGATTATTTTTTATCTTCTTTTCTGGAACCTGGGAATCTCACTGAGTTTTCTAAACTGAACACTGGGATTATTTTTTATCTTCTTTTCTGCCGTATTCCTCATAGTTCATTCAGTCCTGTGGGCTCTCTCCCATGGATCACTCTCACACAGTCCGTTTTTTTACATCTTCCCTGTTTCGGCCTAGACTGAAGATACAGTGAGGGTTCACCTAGATGGCACACCTGCAGCAGTTTCCTTTGAGGCCTCGTGGTATGCATTCTGTCTCCCTCCCAGTTCACCTTAAAACAATTGTGAAGGGGCAACTATTCTGGTGTTGTGTGTTAAGCCACCGACTATAAAACCGGCATCCTACAAGGGCACTGGATCAAGAAAGACCCAGATGCTCCTTTTCCAATCCAGCTCCCTGCTAATGGCCTGGGAAAGCAGTGGAAGATGTTCCAAGCGCTTGGGCCCCTGCCATCCACATGGGTGACCCAGATGAAACTTCTTGCTCCTGGCTCAGCCCGGCCCAGCACAGGTCATTGTGGCTCCATCTGGGGAGTGAACCAGTTGGATGGAGGATCTCTCTCTTTCTCTGTCTCTGAAACTTCGCCTTTCAAATAAATAAATACATCTTCAAAAAATGTAAAACAATTGTGGAATATTTTAAGAACAGGGAAAAGTCAAGAGAATTGCATAAAAACACTCAGGAGATGCAGAAATCCCCACTTTTTGGAACTATTAAGAGAGCGTCTTTTGGACCAGCACTGTGGTGTAGTAGGCTAAACTTCTACCCATGGCACCAGCATTCTATATGGGCACTGGTTCTAGTCCCGGCTGCTCCTCTTCCCATCCAGCTCTCTGCTATGGCCTGGGAAAGCAGTAGAAGATGAACTCATTGCTTGGACCCCTGCACCCATGTGGGAGATCTGGAAGAAAGCTCCTGGCTCCTGGTTTCAGATGGGCCCAGCTCTGTCTGCTGCAGCCGTTTGGGAAGTGAAGAAGTGGATGGAAGACCTCTCTTTCCGTCTCTCCCTCTCTCTGTAACTCTACCTCTTAAATATATATATATATATATATATATATATATATTTTGAGAAAGCATCTTTTTAAAGATAATCAGTTTCAGGGCAAATCCTGGTTCAGTCACTTTTTAGCAAGTGGCTTTGGGCAACTTCCCTACCCTCTCTGTTCTTTATTTCCTCATTGGTAAAATGGGAGTGATGAGAGCAGAGCATGGACTTCATAGGGTCTTTGTCAGAATTGAATGAACCTGTTCATTTAAGGGCTGTATGTGTTGTCTTTCTTTTAAAATTAATTAATTAATTTATTTGAAAGGCAGAATTACAGAGACAGAGGCAGAGAGAGGTCTTCCATCCGCTGGTTCAATCCCCAGATGGCTGTAACGGCCAGAGCTGTGCTGATCTGAAGTCAGGAACTGGGAGCTTCTTCTAGGTCCCCCATGCGGGTGAAGGGGCCCAAGGCCTTGGGCCATCTTCCACTGCTTTCCCAGGCCATAGCAGAGAGCTGGATCAGAAGTGGAGCAGCCAGGCCTCGAACCGGCACCTATATGGGATGCTGGTGCCCATATGGGATGCTGGCACCACAGGTAGCGGCTTTACCTGCTATGCCACAATGCCGCCCTCTATATAAAGTCTTCATTATCATTCTTCTCTAATCTTTGTCAAACTTAGATCAATCTACTCTGCAGTCTTTCTAAGAGAGTTTTCAACAACACAAATCTAATCCTGTCACACACCTTCATAAATCTGCTAATGGCTCCCTGTTGACCTCAAGACAGAGTTCAGACTCCTTCACAGGCCTTCCAGAACCTTCCAGAACCTTCACGTCTGGCCCAGTCTAACCCCCGACTTGCAGTGTAATGAGGCACCAGGAGGAGGACAGTCCCGGCTGAGGAAATGTCAAGGGCTGGACAATAGGACTGAGGGAGGTGGGCCCCAGGCCAACGTGCAGAGGCGTGAAAGGGCGTGGCTGGGGCTTAGTGGGTATGGGCCACGGCCTGCAATGTCTGCATCCCATATGAGTGCTGGTGCGAGCCCCGGCTGCTTCACTTCTGAATGAGCTATCAAAGCGGGCCCTCCTTACCTGTGGGTTCCAGCTCCATTTCAACTATGGAACATTTTTGAAAAAGAAGATTATGCTTGTACTGCACACATGCAGAAGTTTTCCTTGTCATTAGTCCCTACACAGCCAAGTACAGCAACTACTTAACATAGCATTTATACTGTAGCAGGTGTCATCCAAAGAGGACTCAAAGGATGCAGAAGTGGGAAAGCACTTGGCCCAGCAACTGTGACTCAGGTTAAGGTGCCCTTATCCCCTGTCACAGTGCCTGGGTTCAATTCCTGGCTCTGGCTCCTGACTCCAGCTTCCTGCCCATGCAGACTTTGGGAGGCGCAAGTGTTCGGCTTCCTGCCACCCACATGAGAGACATGGCCTGGTTCATGGCTTCTGCCCTGGTCTAGCCAAAGCTGTTGCAGGCATCTGGGGGAGTGAACCAGCGAATGGGATTGCTCTCTTACCTCTCACAAATTTTGAAGTATGTAAGAGGATGTACATAAATTATATGAAAATACAATGTTATTTCATATAAGGCATTTGAGCATTTGCAGATTTGAGTATGTGCAAGGGGTTCTGGAACCAATCTTCTGTGAATACCAAGGGACAATTGTGTAAGTTAAGGGCTTAGAACAGTTCCATGGTCATTCCTGGGACTCCAGAAATGGTCATTTTTGTTTGGGGGACGAGTAGAGGTCTCCTGGTGCAGATTCTGTGACATCCCAGAGGTAGCAGAGGAGACAGACTGGGTCAAGGTGATTGGCAGTTGGCGCTGTGGCATGATGGGTAAAGCCACTGCCTGCAGTGCCGGCATCCCATATGGGCATCGGTTCGAGTCCCAGCTGCTCCATTTTTGATCCAGCTCTCTGCTATGGCCTTGGGAAGCAGTAGAAGATGGCCCAAGTCCTTAGGCCCCTGTACCTGCTTGGGAGATCTGGAAGAAGCTCCTGGCTCCTGGCTTCTGATTGGCATAGCTCTGGCCATTGCAGCCATCTGGGGAGTGAACCAGTGGATGGAAGACCTCTCTCTCTCTGCCTCTCCTTCTCTCTCTAACCCTAACTTTCAAGTAAATAAATAAATAAATCTTAAAAAAAGAAAGATGATTGGCAGTACCCAGAAGAGAATTCAGGGTGGGGTCCCAAGCCGCACAGCCCAGCCACAAGGCCGCTGATGGGACCAGGGTAGTGGGGATGGCAGCAGAAGAAGACACTGGAGAAAGATCTCAGACTGAATGACAGATTAGATACAGGGGTCAGCGACAGCTCCAAGGCAGCATTACTGAAACATTAGCTCCAGAAAGCGCTCTGTGAGAAGTATGCATTCATCTACATTTGGAAAATGATACATTTTCCTCATTTTAAAAAGTGTCATTGGGTTTTTTAAAAAGATTTATTTATTTTTTATTTGAAAGGGAGAGTGAGAGAAAGAGAGGAGAGAAGGAGTGGGGGAGAGAGACAGAGAGATGTCTTTGATCTACTGGTTCACTGCCCCTAATGGCTGTAACAGCCGGGGCTGGTCCAGACAGAAGTCAGGAGCCTGGAGTTCCATCCAGGTCTCCCACATGGGCAGCAGGGTCCCCTGTATTTGAGCCATCCTCTGCTACTTTCCCAGGCACATTAGCAGAGAACTAGATTGGAAGCAGAGCAGTCAGGACCCAAACTGTTGCTCATATGAGCTGTCAGCATTGTACCTGGCTGTTTAGCCCACTGTGCCACAGTGCCAGCCCCAAATTTCCCTTTATAAACTTTTAAAAAAGTGTTATTAATTTAGTTGAGAGGCAGAGAGATTAGAGATACAGACGGGAGCTTCTATTCACCGGCTTGCTCCTTTAACGCCCCGCAGCAGTCCCTGGCTGGGGCCAAGGCACCAGGACTGAGAACTCAACCAGATGAGCCACCGTTACTGCCTCCCAGGGTCTGCATCAGCTAGAACCAGGAGCCAGAGGCAGGCATTGACCATAGGTTCTCCCATATGGGGTGTGGGCGTCTTTGCCTTCAGGCCAAATGCTGTCTGCAGATGTCGCCTTTTTGTATAGTCATAATTGCACACTAGACGGTTAAAGGAACCTAGAACTCCTGTAGCAAAGAAACAGCGAACATTCTGATAAATCCAGTCATTCCAAAACAGTTTAGCCACAGGGACACCCCTGCCTCCCTCCCCCAACAATAGCACAGATAGAAATCTCCCAGAACCAGTGCTCAGTAGGACCCCCTCTGGAACTCACAGCCCCGAGCGAACATGTGCAAGTCATCGACAGAGCACGGGGCAGACAAGGACACACACAGAGCGCACCGCGTTACGCTTTTCCTCCCTCCCTTCTCTGGCGGGGCTCTGGCGGTGGGGAGCCCAGGAGGACAGTTGAAAATTAAATGCACATTTCCCGTCCTTGCCTGGTGTGAACGAACGCCGTCCCTCTCACCCGGCCTCCCATCCACTTCCCTCTCCCGCGGCGTTCGCCTGCCCTAGAGAGCGAGCCATCTGGAGGAGAGTAACTAACGCTGCAACTTCGGCTCTCTCAAGGGAACGCCTTTTAGTCCAGAGTGTTTTACTTCTGCCTCTGTTATAAAAGGCTAAGCGGCTTCTTTGGGAGTGGTATCATTGTGACAGTCTTTCCTTTTCTCTGGGCTCAAGGCTGTCTCTCCCTCGAGGACTCCTTGGCATTTCCGTGAGGTTTAGTATTCTGCTGTGCTGCAAGCATGTGGCATCCTGTTTGTGCTGCGAGCAGTAAAATCAAATCCCCCTCAGGATCCCTCGCGGAGCCCCAGGGTCCCCTCGACTGGAGGACTCCCATCTGTCCTAGATCAGCATCCTGGCCCGGACACAGGACTGAGACTGGAAGGGAAATCCACCAGCAGAGGCCGTGCCAACCTTGCGGGCTTGTGTGTGAGTTGTGAACGTGAACAAACGCCAGTGACAGCAATGCGCAGAGGGCCAGAGACAGTGACACTGTTAACCATCGAGTGTCAGGAACGTGGAATGGACAGCTCAGGTGGCCCCACCTGCGAGTTGTATCCAGTCACTTCTCTCTCTCTCTCTCTCTCCTTCTCTCTTTCTCTTTCTTTCCTTCTTTCTTTCCTTCCTTCCTTCCTTCCTTCCTTCTTGCTTTCTTGCTTTCTTGCTTTCTCGCTTTCTCTCTCCTTCTCTTTCCTCTCTCTCTCTTCCCCCTCCCTCCCTCCCTCCCTCCCTCCCTCCTTCCCTTCTTTCCTTCCTTTCTTCCTCCCTCTCTTTCTCTCTTTCAGATTTATTTATTAATTTGAGAGGCAGAGTTATATATATAGAGAGAGAGACAGAGAGGTCTTCTATCTGCTGATTCACTCCCCAAATGGCCACAATAGCTAGATCTGGGATGATCCGAAGCCAGGAGCCAGGAGCTTCTTCCAGGTCTCCCTTGAGAGTGCAGGGGCCCAAGCACTTGAGTCATCTTCCACTTCTTTCCCAGGCCATTAGCAGAGAGCTGCATTGGAAGAAGAGCAGCCAGGACTTGAACCGGTGCCCATATGGGATGCTGGCGCCACAGACAGAGGCTTAGCCTACTACACCACAGTGCCGGCCCCACATTAAGTCACTTTCATCCATCAAGGACAGTCCCTAGGAGTGGGCATTTGGCTTAGTAGTTAAGATGCTACTAATCAGAGGGCCCGGGTTTGATACCAGTTTCTTGCTCCTGATTGTAGCTTTCTGCCAGTGCACAGACACTGGGAGGCAGCAAGTAAAGCCTCAGGTAACTGGATTCTTGCCACCCATGTAGGAGGCTTCGATTGGAATCCCTGTTCCCAGCTTCAGCCCCAGCCAGGGGTTAGCGCAGGCATTTGGTGAGTGAACTAGCAGATGGGAATCCTCTGTTTCTCTCCCTCTCTCACTGCCACTCAGATAAACAAAGATTTTAAAGGATCTTTTTGTTTATTGTAAAGGCAGAGCTGGTTTACTTCTCAAATGGCTGCAAAAGCCAGGCCTGGGCCAGACTGAAGCCAAGAGCCAGGAACTCCATCCCGGTCTCCCACAGGGGTGCCAGGTACCCGTGGACTTGGGTCCTCATCTGCTGCCTTCTCAGGCGCGTTAGCAGGAAGCTGGATCCCAAGTCCGGGGACTCAGACCGGCACTCTGATATGAGATGCTAATGTTTAAGCAGTGCTGTGCCGCAATACCAGCCTCATCCAATCAATATATATTATTTTAAATTTAAGAGAAGCCCCAGAGAATTCCTCTGAACATTCAAGCTATCTCAAATGGCAGCAGGCTGGCTTCCTCCTGTGGTCTCCGGCCAATTTTGCTGCCGTTGGAGTTGGGGCCTCATTAGTCTCGGACCTTCAAACACGCCTATTCTCTTCATCCCCTCCCATATCCTTTCCTAGCAGAATGGGGTCATCAGTGCATTTCTGCTCAGTCAACTGTTAACACATGCATAAAAAAGAGAGGCATCTGGCATTGACATAGCTTAACACATGCAGGTGCCGTCCCCCTCCCAGCAATGCCAACGTTTCTCTCTTGCTCACTCCCAGCCTGCCAGTGTTCTCAGCCCAGTTTTCCAGGGCAAACCAGGTCCTTTAGGGTTGGAATTCAGATAGCATACCCAGTTCCAGGTCAAAATGATCTTCCAGCCACTACATTCCAAATCTGTTTTTCTACCTGCAGTCTCTGGATTGGCCTCACCCAGTATAGTCGCTTCCAACCCTGCACCAAGTTCTACAAGGCTCCGCTCCAGTTGTGCCTGTAACCGTGTGGCTTGCTCTGCAAGGACTGCCATAGTTTCCTGCCCTTAATCCTGTCCTTTCCCTTGTTGGTCGGGTAAGAAGATTTCACCCCAGGAGGCTGAAAAACAACAGCAAGGCTCTGAAAGAAGAGTGACTTCTGGAATTTAGATGGGTGGAAGTTAGTGTTGACAGCTTTTCTTTTTCTAAAGATTTATTTATTTGAAAGGCAGAATTGGGGCCGGCCTTGTGGTGTAGCAGGTTAAACCTCCCCTTGTGATACCAGCATCCCATATGCACACCCATTTGAGACCCAGATGCTCCACTTCAGTTCCAGCTCCCTGCTAATGTGCCTGAGAAAGCGGTGGAACATGGCCCAAGTGCTTGGGCCCCTGCACCAATGTAGAGTGGAAGACCTGGAAGAAACTCCGAGCTCCTAGCTTCAGCCTGGCCTAGCCCTGGCCAGTGCAATCATTTGAGGATGGAACCAGTGGGTGGAAGAGTGCTCTCTCTCTCTCTCTGTAACTCTGCCTTTCAAATAAATAGATAAATAAAAACTTAAAACAAAAGGCAGAGTTATAGAAGGAGGGGAGAGAGAGAGAGAAAGAGAGAGAGAGAGAGATCTTCCATCCATTGGTTCATTCCCCAAATGGCCAAAATGACTTGGGTTTCCCAGGTGGATGGCAGGGTCCCAAAGCACTTGGGCCATCTCTGCTACTTTCTCAGGTGTATTAGCAAGGAGCTGGATAGGAAGGGGAGCAGGTGGTATTCCATACGGAATACCAGCAACACAGGCAGTAGTTTAAACCCCTGTGCAACAACACTTGCCCCTGAAAACTTTTTAATATATAAAAAGAAAGTTGAGGGGCTGGCACTGTGGTATAGAATATTAAGCCACCACCTGCAGCACTGGCATCCCCTGTGGGTGCTGGTTTGAATCCCAGTTGCTCCACTTTGGATCTTGCTCCCTGCTAATATGCCTGGGAAAGCAGCAGAAGATGGCCCAAATCCTTGGGCCTCTGCACCCACATGGGAGACCTGGATGAAGCTCCTGGCTCCTGGCTTTGATCTAGCCCAGCCTTGGCCATGGTGGCCATTTGGGGAGTGAACCACGGATGAAAGATTCTCTCTTTCTCTATACCTCTGCCTCTCCTTTTCTGTAACTCTGACTTTCAAATAAATAAATAAACCTTAAAAAAAAGTACCTCCACCTGTGGTGCTGGCATCCTAGGTTGTAGTCTCGGTCCGGGCGCTGGATTCTGTCCCGGTTGCCCCTCTTCTAGGCCGGCTCTCTGCTGTGGCCCGGGAGTGCAGTGTAGGATGGCCCAAGTGCTTGGGCCCTGCATCCATGGGAGACCAGGATAAGCACCTGGCTCCTGCCTTCGGTTCAGTGCAGTGCGCCGGCCACAGCATGCTGGCCACGGCGGCCATTGGGGGGTGAACCAACGGCAAAGGAAGACCTTTCTCTTTGTCTCTCTCTCTCTCACTGTCCACTCTGCCTGTCAAAAAAAAAAAAAAAAAAGTAATCTTCTTTTATTGTCTTAAGCTTGTGAGACCAAAGGCATATGAGTCACTTGTATTGTTGCTACTGGTTGATAGCTTTTTCCTGTCTAATTAAGACCACAATATATTCAGCTTTATGTCCCCAGAACCCAGTCCAGCATTTAAATATAGAGTGTGTTCAGTGAATTGTCATTGGACAAATTTCTCTTTTCAAAAATAATTCCTCCAGGTGACTGGTTAGCCTCTGCTTGATCCTTCTCAGCAAAGAGCGGCTGTTGAACCATAGACCAGCCCAAATTCATCAACCTACACACTTGGGGCAGGTGTTGTGGCACAGTGGGCTGAACTGCCACGTAGCATGCCTGCATCCCATCTTGGAGACCTGGTTCAAGTCCTGGCTACTCCATGCTTCCAAGCCAGCTTCTTGTTACTGCACCTGGGAGGCAGGAATGAAGGCCTCAGTTCTTGCATTCCTGCCACCCACTTAGAGACCTGGCCTTGGTGTGGCCCAGCCCTGGCTGTTGCAGGCATTCGGAGCGTAAATTAGCAGATGGAAGATTTCCTCTCTGTCTCTGTTTCTCTCTGTCACTTTGCCTTTCAAATAAATAAATAAACACGTTTTTTAATAGACACTTAGATTTTAGGAGATGTTTCTTACATGAAGTTGAAATTTTCCTTTTACAAATTTAAAATATTTTTCCTATTTCACCCTCAAGGGTTAGGACAACAAATCGCCTGTGTCTTCCTATGTGACATTTGGGCTTTTTTCTTTTTTATTTGAAAGGCAAAGAGACCGGGAGGGGAGAGAGAGAGAGAAAGACAGCAAGAGAGATAGAGACAGAGATCTCTTAGACGCTGCTTCACTCCCCAAATGCCTGCAACAGTCATGGGTAGGCCAGGCCAAAGCCAGCAGCCCAGAATTCAATCCAGGTCTCCCATGTGGGTGTCAGGGACCCAGATACTTGAGCCATCACCTGGTGCCTCCCATGGCACATATTAGCAGGAATCTGAAACTAGTAGGGGAGCTGGACTCACACTGGGCACTGCAACATGGGATGAAGGCGTTGCAAGCGGCATCTTAGCCACTCTTCGGAACACCCATCCCTTAGTATTGGTTTTCTTAAGTATCTTCTTTTCCATGTCAAACATTTCTAATTCATTGAATTTTCCCTTAAATGACATTTTCCCTTTTTAATGTAAATTTTTATTAAAAAACTATTTTTTTAATTTGAGAAAGAGAGAGAGAGAGATCTCTGCCATCTGTTGGTTCACTCCTCAAATGCCCATGATGGTCAGGGTTAGGCCAAACTGGGAGCTGGCAGATCTTGAAAACCTGTTCCTACTATTTACCTAGAGATTTTGATCCTCTGGCCAGCTTTTCCTCATTCACGACACCTCCCTCCACCCTCTAGATTTCCTTAATGGCCTGATGACTCTGAAAACCTCTGCTCAGCTGAATAAGCATGTGTCAGAAGACTCTCCCCTGAAACCCACGCCAGTTGATCACCACTCCTGGCAAGGAGCGCTCCAGGGTGGCCCTCTAAGCTTCAGGGCAGGCCGCCCAGGCCGGCCGTCTCTCCTCCTCTGCACTGCGCCTTCGGCTTCTCTGGGTCTCCATGAAGAGCGCTTAGACTTTCAGGAGGCCAACACAAGAGGGCTGCAAATGGGGGCCAGGGCAGCCTGTTTTTGACAGAAGTAGGTTGAATAAAGGGCCGGGGAATTGGATATTTTGAGGAAAGCAACATTGAGTTGAGAATTGTAACAGGTGGAGAAATGGAAGAAGGCAACCAGATGAGGGCACGGGTGTTTGGAGGGGTGAATAGATGAAGCTGCGGAAGAGGAGGCTGGGGTGTGGCAGGAAAGGGGTAGAGCTCACATTTTTCCTCCATTGTCCATGGTCCAATGCTTAAAATTCCTTGAAATGGCAGCTTCTGAACTAAATCTAAGACTCAAGTTACTGAATTTAGCTGTCAAAGAAAAATATTCCTTTCAAATTTCATTTTAATATGCTTCTATTCTGAATTTTTCATCAAAATGTTTTATATTTTCACTTATACAAAATGTATGATTAAATTCAGAATAAAATGTTATACGATAGAGGTATCAGTTATATCTTTTTTTTAAAGGTTCATTTTATTTATTTGAAAGACGGAGTTACAGAGAGAGGTAGAGAGAGAGAGGTCTTCCATCCACTGGTTCACTCCCCAGATGGCTGCAACAGCCAGAGATGTGCCGATCTGAAGTCAGGAGCCAGGAGCTTCTTTCAGTCTCCCACGCAGGTGCAGGGGCCCAAGGACTTGGGCCATCCCCCACTGCTTTCTCAGGCCACAGCAGAGAACTGGTTCAGAAGAGGAGCAGCCAGGAATATGGCACCCATATGGATGGCCGGCGCTTCAGGCCAGGGGGTTAACCCGCTGAGCCACAGTGCCGGCCCCCAGTTATATCTTTTAATCTCATGTTAGCCTATTAACAAAATTCAGTAGCTGAGCAAATTCAGTCTTCTATGTATTTAATAGAAATGAGAATTTTCACTAGCAAAAAGCTGAAATACAAATATTTTCTCATCTATAGCTCTTTCCCAAATGACTTGGTAGGGTAATCTATGAATCTGGTTGTTTTTGTCAAGTGAAAGCAGTCAAACTTTAATTCTTTTTTTAAAAAACATTTATTTATTTATTTAAGAGACAGAACTACAGACAGAGAGCAGGAGAGAGAGGTTTTTCATCCACTGGTTCACTCCCCAAATGGTTGCAGTGGCCAGAGCTGAGCAGATCTGAAGCCAGGAGCCGGGAGCTTCTTCCGGCTCTCCCACGCAAGTGCAGTGGCCCAAGCACTTGGGTCACCTTCCACTGCTTTCCCAAGCCATTAGCAGGGAGCTGAATTGGAAGTGGAGCAGCTGGGATGTGAACCAGCATCCATGTGGGATGCTGGCACCACAGCCAGAGGCTTAGCCTACTATGCCACCGTGCTGGCCCTGAAACTAGAATTCTCTACCTACAGTTTCTTTTTTTTTTTCTTTCTTTTTTATTTATTTGAAAGGTAGAGTTACATAGAGAGGAGGAGACACAGAGAGAGGGAGAGACAGAGAGAGGTCTTCCATCTGCTGGTTCGCTTTCCAAGTGGCTGCAATGGCTGGAGCTGGGTCAGTCTGAAGCCAGGAGCCAGGAGCTTCTTCCAGATCTGCCACGTGAGCACAGGGACCCAAGCATTCAGACCATTTTCTGCTGCTTTCCCAGGCACATTAGCAGGGAATTGGATCGGAAGTGGGGCAGCTGGTGCCCATATGGGATGCTGGTGCTGCAGATGGTGGCTTAACCTGCTGTGCCACAGCGTGGGCCCCCCGCCTACAGTTCTTTTCCTTTCCCTTTTCTTTCTTTGAAGGTTTTCTTCATAAAAATGTTCCTGTGATGGATTAGCAGAATCCGGCTGCAGAGCTCAAGCGAATATTCTGGAGCCCTGATTTCACTGCAGAGGAGAGAGCCTGTGACTTGCTTGCAGTCACAGAGCTGCTGGCCAACTGTTAGTCCCGTAGAGAACGTGCTACTGCCAGTTCTCGGACGTCTGGCGTTTAAATTTGGATGTTTCGTCTTCTGGATCAGAACACGGTCCCCCATTTCTCCTCTGGAGCTTGGGGTTGCCCTTCCCAATGGTCACAACCATACACACCCTGAACAAACCGCAGCTCTGCCTCCTCCCTGAGAGCTGTGAAGACCACACAGCCCAGACACAAGACCCGCTTCTTGGGGCCGGCGCGGTGGCGTAGCGGGCAAAGCTGACGCCCACAACTCCGGCATCCCATATGGGTGCCAGTTCAATTCTTGGCTGCTTCACTTTTGATCCAGCGCCCTGCTGATATCCCTGGGAAAGTGATGGAAGGGGGAAGGGGAAAGGGGAATGGGGGGGGGGGAGGGGGAGGGGAAATCTATCTCTGACTGGGTCCAAAGCTGGGAGCAAGGAATGTAAACAGTCAAGGTCTCCCACTTGGGTGGCAGGAACCCAATCACTTGAGCCATCACCAGCTGCCTCCCAGAATTAATTAGCAGGAAGCTGGAGTAAGGAACGGAGCTAGATCTTGAACCTGGGTGTTGCAATATGGGATGTGGGCATCCCAAAGGGCATTTACCTACAAGGTCAAAGGTGTCCTTGGCTTATTCCAAAATAAAGCAAGACTAGCCTCTGGGATGGAACTGAAGCATACAGCCCTGAGTGATAACTGATAGATGTTGGTTAGTGAGGCCGGGCCAGGATTGGATACTTGCTGGCCTAAACATTGAGGGCTACCACAGTAGCTAAAGAGTCCTGTTAGGTGAACAAATATAGGAAATTTATGAAAAACAACTGCCTAGGCCCATCCATTCAGCACTGCTGATGGCTACTACAAGTTGAGCATCCCTAGTTCACACACTCAAAATCTTAAATGCTCCAAAATCTGCAATTTTTCAGCACTGATATGATGCCACAAGTGGAAAATCCTACAACTGACCTCCCATAAGAGGTGGCAGTCAAAATGCAGAAACACTGAAAATACTGTGTAAAATTACTTTCAGGTTATATGTATAAGCTGTATATAAAACATAACTGGATTTTGTGTCTAGACATAGGATCCAGCCTTAAGATAGCTCATTATTTATATGAAAACGTTTTTAAAAAATCTGCAATCTAAAACATGTCTGGTCCCAAGTCTTTCAGGTAGAAAATACTTTATCCATCTTAGTTATTACAGAAACATACACCATGTGCTATATTGGAGAGTAAGGAGCAGACAGCTCTTTTGGGGAGATCAGGGTTTTATGGAGAAGGTGATGGATGAGTTGAGCTTTCATATAGTTTTTCATCCTGCAGAGACAGGAGAGAGCAGGTGCAGGAGTGGGTAGTTCATGAAAAGAGAACATTACACCCATAGGTAAGGATTCAAGAGGAAGAACAAGTAGACTGATAACTTGTGGGGACCTTAAGTATTTTTTTTTCCTTCAAAGATTGAATAGAGGTAAATTTACCAACTTCCTTGGAGAAAAGACATTTTATTGTGTTTTTTTTTTTTCTGATATTTTCCTTAAAGCACCAAGGCATGTGTGTGTATGCATCAGATTGCCTCCTTAAGTTGATGGAAGTTGTTTTTATGGATACAAGAGTGCATAGAAACATGTTCTGTGAATATACATGCAGATTCCACACACACAGACAAATGTCCTTTGTGGCAAGTTTGGAAATCATCCAGCTCCTGGTCTTGCAAAATTCAGACTCGTATTGATGGTAGCCATAATGGACAGAGAGATGATGTAATGCAACAGCCTCATTTTTATAGCCAGTAAGCCCGAGGCTCAGGGAGTGAGCTGTTTAGCATTAGTACATCATCCACTTAGTCAGTGGGAGAACCAGGACAAGAATTTGGGTGTTGCTATGCACTGAGATGTATCCCTTCAAAATGCATACACTGAAGACCCAAGCCCCAGCACCTCAGAATATCACTACATTTGGAGTAGAATCTTTAAAGAATTATTAAGTAAAAGTAAGGCCATCACGGTGGGCCCTGGTGTAATCTGACTGATGTCCTTATAAAAAGGGCTGAGCGGGAGCAGGCCTTTGGTCCTGGTTAAGATGCCTGTGTCTCGTATCTGGATTCAACCCGATTGTGCTCTGATGGCAGCTTAGTGCCAATGCAGACCCTGGGAGATAGCAGTGATGGCTGACGTCATTGGGTTCCTGCCACCATGTGGGAGACCTGGATTGAGTTCTCAACGCCTGGCTTTGACCCCAGCCATTGGCCATTGCATGCATTTGCAGGGAACTAGTGGATAGGAGCACTGTCTCTCTCTCAAAAAAAAAAAAAAAAAAATCCCCCAAAAGGAAACAAAACAGAAAAGAAAAAAAAAAAGCAGTGAGTGACACAAGGCACTAAAGAGGAGCAGATGAAGACACAGGAAGCAGACAGTTCTCTGGATGCCAGGGGAAAGGTCTTAGAAGTGACCTGTCTCACCAGCATCTTCATCTTGGACTTGCAGCCTCCGGAATTGTGAGAAAATGAATCTCCGTTGCTTCAGTCTGCGTAGGCTGTTATGGCAGTCTGGGCAAATGGAGACAGGCATGCTGAGGACCAGGCCCTGCTCTTGTTACTACCTGGCAACCCCCACGGTGAGTAGGAGGAGGCTGTGAGGCCTGTGGTTGGCCACAAGGCCTGGCCTCCGACCCTGAGGCATGGCTCCTGCCCTCTTGGGGAATATTCTTGGAAGACTAGCCCAGGCTGTGCTTCTAAGTTACAACCTCACTCGGTCAATTTATTTCCACCTCTGAGACTCGGAAGAAATTCACCAAGGTCAACTCAACATCCATGGCCTTTTGCAAGTGATACTAGTGATAGTGTAACGATGATGAGGATGTGATTGTGCCTGGTGACCCCCCAAAAACTGTGACTGGTTTATTTGCATGCCTTAACTCCCTGTCTTGATTGCAGTAGTCTCACTTTGAGCAAGGACTATAACAGCATACGCATTTTTGCATTCTTTGCTGTTAATTAAAAAACTCCCATTAGATAATGAGGAGAAAAATGATCAGCATTAACACAAACAAACAGTTCCCTGCGCTGGCACCAGCACAAGGTCATTAGATGGGGGCTCTCGGAGAGGCTCAGTGGGACTCCCCATTGACATACCGCCATCTGGTGGAGCCGCGCCCATGGCCTGGCTTTCACAGTCTGGTGTTGCCTGTGTTTTGACATATGTTTGTTCCAGTTTCCTGCTGATTTTCCTGTCAGCTGTCCAAACCCAGGGGCGGGAATCACGCAGGCCCAGGCCTCAGCAAAATATTGAAGGAGGCAACATTTTATCTGCTTTTCTCTGGTTTCCCTTGCCAGTGATACCCACAGCCTGGTGTTCTCATCCAGATGAAATCTCAAGTTCCTTTCCCCAAATGAACAGCGCTCCCTTCCCCAAGTCCTTTAATCTGCATAAAGCTCACAGTGTATAAGTTGCGTCTGAAACTCCTCTCCTATTTGATTCTCAAGCAACTTTTTGGAGCAGGTTGGTCTAGAATATTACTGGCATTCAAGAAGAATTCATTGAATAAAAATCGTGCTCCGCCTGCGAAGGGACAACTTAATCCACTGGCTCAGTTCCTGGAGCCCACATATTTTTAGAGCCCATATATTTTAGGGTCTATAAAATGTTTTTTTTAAGAGTTTTATTTATTTATTTGACAGGTAGAGTTACAGACAGTGAGAGAGAGACAGAGAGAAAGGTCTTCCTTCCATTGGTTCGCTCCCCAAATGGCCGCCACGGCTGGAGCTACACCGATCTGAAGCCAGGAGCCAGGAGCTTCTCCTGGTCTCCCATGGGGTGCAGGGCCCAAGCACTTGGGCAATCCTCCACTGCCCTCCCAGGCCACAGCAGAGAGCTGGACTGGAAGAGGAGCAACCGGGACTAGAACCCGGCACCCATATGAGATGCCAGCACTGAAGGCGGAGGATTAACCTTGTGTGCCACTGCGCTGGCCCCTATAAAATGTCTTAATTAAAATTTGTTTTTTGAAATTTATTTTCATTTTACTTGAAAGGCAGAGAGACAAATGTGTCATCTCCTGGTTCACTCCCCAAATGCCAGCAGCAGCACGGCTGGGCCAGGTCAAAGTCACGAGCCTGGAGTTCAAGCTGGGTCTCCCACATGGGTGGCAGGGACCCAAGCACTTGAGCCATCATCTGCTGCCTCCCGAGTGCACATTAGCAAGAAGCTGGAATTGAAAGCAGAGCTGGGACTCGAACTCAGACACTCCAGTATGGGATGTGCATATGTCCTGAATAGCGTTTTAACTGCTGCACCCCTGACATTACTTGTAAAACTAGAAGAGGGCTGGGCTGGTGTGATGGCATGGTGGGCTTAGTCATCTTCTGCGATGCTGGCATCCCATGTCAGAGCGCTGGTTTGAGTCCTGGCTGCTCTGCTTCCAGCCCAGCTCCTTGCTAGTGTGCCTAGGAAAGCAGTGGAAGATAACCCCTATGACTGCTCACATAGGAGACCCAGATGGAGTTCAGGCTGCTGGCTTCAGCGTGGCCCAGCCCCAGCTGTTGTGGCCACTTGGGGAGTGAATTATGGATGGAAGATCTCCCTCTGTCTCTCTCTCTGTGTAAGCTTGCCTTTCAAATAAGTAAATAAATCTTTAAAATTTAGAAGAGGGGATGGGTGTTATGGTGAAGTGGGTTAGGCCACCACTTGGGATGCCCACACCTGATATTGGAGTGCCTGGGACCAAGTTTCCCAACCACTTTCCTTCTAGCTTCCTGCCTTGGCACACCCTGTGAGGCAGGATTTGAGGCAGATAAGGGCTCAAATACTTGGGTTCCTCCCAACTACGTGGGAGATCCAGATGGAGTTCTTGGCTCCTGGCTTTGGCCTGAAAGAATTCTGGCAATGGTGAGCATTTGGGCGGTGAACCAGTGGATGGAAGATTCTCTCTCTCTCTGTGTCACTCTACCTTTGAAATACATAAATTTAAAATCAGATGAGAAATGGCTGGCACTGTGGTGTAGCAGGTAAAGCCACCAGCATCCCATATGGGCACTGGTTCAAGTCTAAGGTGTTCCACTTCTGATCCAGCTTTCTGCAATGGTCTGGGAAAGCAATAGGAGATGGCCCAAGTCTTTGGGTCCCTGCACCCACATGGGAGACCTGGAAGAATCTCCTGGCTCCTGGCTTTGGATCAGTGCAGCTCTGGCTGTTGCAGCCATCTGGGAAGTGAACCAGTGGAGAGCTGACACACCTCCCCCCCACCCCGCCACTCCACCTCTGTGTAACTCTGCCTTTAAAATAAATCAATACATCATTTAAAAAAAATCAAATGAGAAGAAAAAAATGAACTTTTAGGCAGAACAAACTGAATAGCTTTGTGCCAATGGAAATATTTAGTATACTTTTAATACCATTAAAATATAATTTTCAATATTTTTATGGAGGAAGAAGTCTATACAGGCAAAATTGCCCAGGACTCACAAAAATGATAGTGGAGCCCCAGAAAAAGGAGAATGAAATTAGTCACTCATGCATATAAAAGTAGCATGGGACCATGGAGTGGGGGAGTTTTAGTTTGTCTCTAAATGGGATTGAAACATGTTTGATTGAACACACCAGGAAAACCAGAAAGTCACTGTATGGGGTGTAGGAAGCTCCCGGGAAAGTAGGGGAGCTATGGCTGCTCTTAGAATTCACAGGTGCTGGGAGCCTTGGTGAGCTGGTGGCAAGATCTAACAGAAATTTATTTATCTAGGGCAAGTGTGCAGGGCGCTTACTTATAAGGGGTTTCCTAGTGGAGAGGTAATCCTAAGAAAGAGGTAAACAGTCTCAATGTACTTGACCCTATGGGAAAACCCCATAGACTGTGAACAGAGAATTCTGTCTGGATGCAAAATGTGGTCAATGCCATGAAAACTGCCCTGCTTCCTTTCTGGATGTAGGACTCATTCCCTCAACTGCCGGAAGATTGCCCTCCCCTGTCAGCTCTCTTCAGGGGCTGAAGAAATTTCTTTTCCCACCCAAGAGCAAGCCTCCTTCAGCGGGCAGCCTGCCTCCACCGGCTGCTGATAGTGGAAGAGTGTGAAAGTCTGGTCCCTTCCCCCAACTCAAGACGGCTTTGAAGCACTGTCCCAGCTCCAGAGCCCTCCATGGACTCGGTTGAGACTTCCACTGGTAGACACTGCAGCTCTGCTTCTCTTTCATACACACCTGCTTCTTCCCCTCCACGCCACAGGTGCTGACCCCAGATGTATTCCCTCAAAAAATTCCTGCACCCCAATCTCCATCTAAAGTCTGACTCCTGGGAGAGCCAGCTGGCAGCCATAATCTTTAAACATGTTGAGGGTAGCTTTATTTTCTACATGTATTTTGTAAGTGCTCCATGCATACTTGAAAAGAACTGTGTTGTCCTTGGAGTGAGAGTCTTTAGCCTAGTGGTTAAGATGCCAGAGTCCCAGGTCAGAGTACCTATGTTTGTTACCTGGCTTGAGCTCCTGACTCCACTTTCCTGATAATGCAGAGCGGGAGGCAGTGGTGACTGCTCAGTTGGGTTCTTGCCAGACACATGGGAGACCTGGATTGTATTTCCAGCTCCTGGCTTTGTTCTTGGCCCAGTTTTGGCTATTCTGGGCATTTAGGGAGTGAAACAGTAGATGGGAGTTCTGTGTTTCTCTCTCTCTCTCTCTTTTTTTAAAAGATTTATTTACTTATTTGAAAGTCAGAGTTACACAGAGAGAGGAGAGAGAGAGAGGTCTTCCATCCACTGGTTCACTCCCCAGATGGCTGCAATGGCTAGAGCTGGGCCAATCCGAAGCCAGGAGCCAGGAGCTTCTTCCAGGTCTCCCACGTGGGTGCAGGCTATCCCAGGCCATAGCAGAGAGCTGGATGGGAAGAGGAGCAGCCAGGACTAGAACCGCCACCCATATGGGATGCCAGCACAGCAGGAGGCGGCTTCATCCATTACACCACATTGCCGGCCCCTGAGTGTCTTTATGGTGCTCTCAAAGGACCATACAATGATTATCTCTTAGCACATTAAACATGTGCTCTGGCTTCCACTGATTACAGTGAAAAGCCAGCTTGTAAATCTGATTAATGGTTGTTTGGAGATCATATTTTTTCTCTGGTGCTGTCAAATCTTTGCTCTCCCTCTTTTTGATATTTCACAATTTACTCTGATGTCTCTGGATGTGAATTTCTTTTTATGTAACATATATGGGATTCACTGGGCTTCTTGGATCTGAGGTTTGGTAAAAAGTCCATAGAATTATTGGCCATTGTATCTTCATGTATTTCCTGTAAACTCATTGTATTATCTCTCTTTAGAACTCTGAATAAATGTACATTAAGGCCTCTCACTATTCTTCTAGATAGTCCTTTAACTCTACCTACCAATTTACTGATCCTATCTTTGGCTGTGTCTACTTCATTAGTCAATCTGTCCACTGAGTTTCAAATCTCAAATATTACTTTTTTTAATATAGCTTTTATTTTTTTAATTTATTTTTAAGGCAAGTACAACTGTAGGAATATAGTTATTCTTCCCACCATACCCGCCTTCCCACCCTCACTCCTACCCTCTTCCTCCTCCCTCTCCCCTTGCCTGTTTCATTCTCCATTAAGATTCATTTTTCAATTAGCTTTGAACACAGAAGACCAACTCCATACTAAGTAAAGATTTCAACAATTTGTGCACATACACATACACACAAACTGTTTGAGAACTGGTTTTACAGTTAACTCTCAATACAGTTAAATCTCAATACAGGTCTTGCATGGGGAGTTAGTGCACAGTGACTCCTGTTGTTAATAATTAACACTCTTATGTATGACGTTAGTGACCACCCAAGGCTCTTGAAATGAGCTGCCTTGGCTATGGAAGCCTTTTGAGTCCACAAACTGTCAGTATCAAATATTACATTTTCAACTCTCTTAAGTTTTGTTCTCTTCGAATCTTGCTGTTCCTTACAGGCTGTTATTGCCTGCTCATATTTTCAAACTTTAATTTGTTTAAAAACAGAAAAATTGTTATTATAAATTATTTTGGCATCTGCATGTTATTTTCAAATCCAAAGGGTTTAAGGATCTATTTCTATTGTCTCTTATTTCTGCTGGTTCTATTTCTTTCTTGTAGAGTTTACTACTTGGTTCGTGATAAGCTGTTCATTTCCTCCGGAGCTTGATTTCTGTAAGGCTGACATTGTACTTTAGCTCCTCACAGCAGGGTTAGAGTTCCTTTCCACGTGCTGGCTTGGGGCACTATCAAGCAGGGACCCCTTTAAGTTAAGGTCTCAGCTTTAGTTCTTATGAACTATACAAGGAGCATGAATTCGAACTGAAAACCATGCGGAGGTCAGCGTGTGATTGCACATTCTCAGGGAGACGTTTTTTCTTTACATTCAAAGTCTAGGTTAGGGCAGGCAGATTTCCTTTCTGTTTGCTCCTGCAAGGTGAGAGTTACTTTATTATTCCCAGCCCTCTGGACATAGACATTTTGGGTTATCCTTTTAAGGAGTCTCCTATGACTCCCTCCACTTTAACTCCTATTCCTTGCTTCTTATGTACCATTAGGAAAACAATGCCAGAGTCTCCAAAGACTTTTACCGTGGCTTCTCTATGGAGAGTGATCATTTTCTGCACTTAATGAAATTCTGCAATGCATCAAAAAATGTGATGGTGGGGGGAGGGTGCTGTGGTGCAATGAGTTAAACCATCACTTGGGATGCCCACATCCCATATTGGAGTGCCTGGGATACAGTCCTGTCTCTGCTTCTAACCCAGCTTCCTGCTAATGTAGCTGGGAGGTGTCAGATGATGGCCCAAGTACTTGGGCTCCTGCCACTCATGTGGGAGGCCTGCACGGAATTCCTGGTTCCTAGTTTTGGCTTGGCTCAGTGCTGGTTGTTGCAGGCCTTTGGGGAGTGATCCTGCAGATGGATGTTCTCTCCTTCTACCTTCTCTTCCTCCCCATCATGCTGTTTTTCAAATAAATAAATAAATTCATGATTTTAAAAGTGAAGGGGGTTAAAATATTTTATAAAACATTTTATTTATAATCAAGGGAATTATTAAAGGTATCAAATCTGGCAGAATGCTAAAGAAAGAAATTCTTTTTTTTAAAGATTTATTTATTTATTTGAAGGATGAGTTACAGAGAGGCAGAGATGGGGGGAGGGGGAGAGAGAGAGAGAGAGAGAGAGAGAGAATCTTCCATCTGCTGGTTCACTCCCCAAATGGCTACAACAACCAGGGTTGGGCTAGGCTGCACCAAGCACTTGGGACATCTTCTGCTGCTTTCCCAGGTGATTAGCAGGGAGTTGGTTAGGAAGCAGAGAAGCCGGGACTTGAACTGGCACTATACGGGGTGCTGGCATCACAGGCTGCGGCTTTAACCCATTACACCACAGCGCTGGCTCCCAAGAGAGAAATTCTGAGAAGTTTCCAGAACTTACTTTTTGGGTTTCCCATTCTTCCCCTTTAACACACACTTTTAACACGCTGTGTCATTGTGGGTTGCTGTGACCGTCCCTGCACAGCCTTCTCAAGGGTCAGGAGGAAGTGGAAGCTCCACGTTCCCAGCCCTGATGAGGCCATGAAATAAAGCAGGCGCTTGAGAGATGAGTGGAGGTAGCTGAGTATCTGAAAGAACGAACATGACCTCTAACCCCCTTCACCCGCACCACCTACGAACTTCCAGCAAACCAGTGCCCCAAGCCTGTCTGTGGTCTCTCGCATGTCGGGGAAAAAGGATGGCCTTTGTGCAGGGTCTTTTCGCACCATCCGCTGCTATCACAGTTTCCCTTCTGCACTGAGAACCACAAACATCTGTGATAGGGTCACAGAAAGCATCAAATCCGACCTGTAAAAAAATTAGTTTTAATGCCACAAAATCAAAACTCTTCTTGCCAGTCGGATCTCGCCCACAAGTGTGACGCCTGTGGATCTCAGCAGCCCTGAACAGAAGGCTCAGATGACGTGCATCGAGGGCCTGGCACACAATACGCTGGGCAGGTTGATGGGGCGCAGGCGCCTCGACCCTCCTCTTTCTCCAAACGAGCACAACACTGGTCCCAGAGCCTTGCTCATTGTCCCCTCCCTTCACACTTCTGACTTAAGGGGGAACAAATAACTCTCCAGCAATTCCTCATCTTCAGGTGTTGCCAGCAAGCTTATAACATTTTTTTTTTCACAGCTGAATTATTTCTGCTCTTAGTACTGGAATAAAGAATGTAGAGTAGTAGCGGCTGGGAGACATCAGGAAGCTGTGCCAAGACCAACAGTGTCTAAACGTCTGCGTGTGAGTCACCAACCTTGAGGAAGTGTGTTTTCTCTTTACAAAACACCTTCAAATACTCACACTGTAAAACAAGTTCAAATTGAAGGTCAGGGGTCAGTGTTGTGGCTGTGATGCCAGCATCCCATATGTGCGCCAGTTCAAGTCCCAGCAGTTCCACCTCTGATCCCATTCCCTGCTAATGTGACTGGGAAAGCAGCAGAAGATGGTCCAAGTGTTTGTATCCCTGCACCCGCATGGGAGATCTGGAAGAAGCTCATGGCTTCTGATCAGCCCAGCTCTGGCCATTTTGGCCATTTGGGGAGTGAGCCAGTGGATAGAAGATCTCTCTCTCTCTCTGTCTCTCTCTGTGTGTATCTCTGCCTTTTTTTTTCTTTTTTCAGGTTTTTTATTTATTTATTTGAGAGGCAGAGTTACAGACAGAGAGAGGGAGAGACAGAGAGAAGTCTTCCATCCACTGGTTCACTTCTCAAATGGCCACAGTGGCCAGGGTTGGGCTGATCAATGACAGGAGTTAGGGGCTTCTTCTGGGTCTCCCATATGGGTTCAGGGGCCCAAGCACTTGGGCCATTCTCCGCTGCTTTCCCAGGCCACAGGCCACAGCAGAGAGTTGGATCAGAAGAGGAACAGCCAGTATATGAACTGGTGCCCATATGTGATGCTGGTGCAGCAGGTGGAGGCTAAGCCTACTACGCCACAGCGCCAACCCAGTGACACGGCCTTGCAAATAAATAAATAAATATTTAAAAAATAAAAAAAAGAAGGCCAGGAAAGAAACTCACAGTGTGAGGCAGCCTCTCCACTCCTGGATGAATGATCTCCTCCACCTGTTCTGAGGGCACCGAAAGCTTCTGAGATGGACAAAACTCACTTTCAGGCCTTTCCCGCCTCTTCCCAACTGAGTCATTTGATTGGCGCCTCCATCCTCTGAACTGTAAGACAAGGATGATACTAGTAAGCCTGCCCCATAGAACTACCGATGTAATACATAATCCCCGCGCTTAGCAGGTCTCTCATGCTCGCGATGACAAATGCCATTTGGCAGAGTGGACAGTGAGAGAGACAGAGAGAGAGACAGAGCAAAAGGTCTTCCTTTTTGCCGTTGGTTTACCCTCCAATGGCCACCGCGGTGGGCGCGCTGCAGCCAGCGCACCACGCTGATCCGAAGCCAGGAGCCAGGTACTTCTCCTGGTCTCCCATGCGGGTGCAGGGCCCAAGCACTTGGGCCATCCTCCACTGCACTCCCGGGCCATAGCAGAGAGCTGGCCTGGAAGAGGGGCATCTGGGACAGAATCAGGCACCCCGACCGGGACTAGAACCCGGTGTGCCGGCGCCTCAAGGAGGAAGATTAGCCTATTGAGCCATGGCGCCGGCCAACAAATGCCGTATTTTTATTGTGCGTTTCCACTTACGATGGCAGAGGACCTAGAAGAAACTGAACCTGAGAGGGAAAGGGATATGATTAAAGGACCAGTGAGTGCTCAAAGCAGGATAACAGCCTCACTTTCTGACTTCAAGTCCTGTAGTCTTTCTCCCTTGCCTGTTCCTAACACTGAAGTCACACTTTCACTGTTAACTGCTAACATCTCTACAGCGGTTTAATGCTTGCTCAGTGCTCCCTAACACATATTGCTTCTGTTTTCTATCACCTTTGTGAGGTAATTTGGATAAAATGATTTTTTTAAAGATTTATTTATTTATTTTTTGTTCAAAAGGCAGAGTTAGAGAGAGAGAGAGTTCCATCTTTCATCAGTGGGTTCACTTCCATAGGGCTGCAATGGCTGGGACTAGGTCAGGCAGAAGTCAGGAGCCAGGGTGGTGGCTGGCTTCCATATGGATGGCAGGAACCCAAGTACTTGGGCCATCTTCCATTGCTTTTCCAGAGAGCTGGGCTAGAAGTGGAGTAGTGAGGACTTGAACCGTGTCATAAGGGATGATGGTGTTGGCGGGCAGTGGCTTAACTCACTGCACTAAATGCCGGCCCCCGCCCCTGCCCCACCCCACCCCCTCCCGCCGATTTAAACACATTTTGCAGATGAAAGAGCTGAAATGCAGAAAAAGAAAATGACTTGTCCAATTTCAGCAAGTCAGTAGCAGCCTGGGCTCTGTGCTCGGGCCTCCTGGCTTAAGACCTGCCTCCTTTGAGGAGAGGTCAACCCTGACTTTATCTTCTAAAATACCAAGCTGTTATTCACTGAGGCCAGACCCCTCTGCTTGCTCAGAAATGTATTCAACCTGTTCTTTGTCCTGATGATGATCTCAGGCTATTGGGTCCGACAGATACTGAAAAATATATAGAAGCTTCCAATACAGCTGGCAGATTCAACATCTGCATCTTTTCTCCCTCCGAGCCCTATTAAAAGAGTAGCAAAGGGATTTCTTTGGAAGTCAGAAATGCAGAAGAATGCAGAGGTTGGGAGTGGAGACAGTAGCAACCAAATCTTAGAGGTTCAAGAGCAGAGGCACTGATTTTGCAGGTGTGGAAGTTGATCCAAGGCCGGTGACATGGAAAGTTAAGACCCAGCTGGGGGCCGGTGCAGTGGTGTAGTGGGTTAAGCAGGAATCCCACATGGGCTCCTTTCAAGTCCCGGATGCTTCACTTCTGATCTAGCTCCTTGCTAGTGAGATTGGGAAGGTGGTAGAGGATGGCCCAATGCCAAGGCCCAAGCTTCTGGCTTCAGCCTGGCATAGCCCCTGCCATTGTGGCCATTTGGGGAGTGAACCAGTGGAGAGAAGACCTCTCTCTGTCTCTGCCTCTCTCTCTCTAACTCTGTCTTTCAAAATAAATAAAAACAAACCTTTAAGAAACCAACTAGATTTGGAGGCGGCGCTGTGGTGTAGCAGGTAAAGCCGCTGCCTGCAGTGCTGGCATCCCATATGGGTGCCGGTTCGAGTCCCGGCTGCTCTACTTCCAATCCAGCTCTCTGCTGTGGCCTGGGAAGGCAGTAGAAGATGGCCCAAGTGCTTGGGCCCTTGGGAGAAGCTCCTGCCTTCGGATTGGCGCAGCTCTGGCTGTTGCGGCCATCTGGGGGAATGAACTAATGGATGGAAGACCTCTCTCTCTGTCTCTCCCTTTCTCTCTCTTACTCTGCCTTTCAAAATAATAAAATAAACTTTTAAAAAACCAACTGGATTTATATCATAAATCCCCCAAAAAGTTGAGGAGATGCACTATCCCAGGAAGTGAATGGAGCTGGGCCGACTGGTCATCTCAGGAACAGTTAGGACTTGAGCAATCAAATGATATGCCCCACAATCGCTTTCTGGAGAAAGCCTGGATGGAGGGTTATGCCCTGCAGAGAGTGAGACAGAGGCCCTCTGGATAGGTGCACATGGAATGCTAATAATCCTAGAATTTCTCTTCTACCCATGTCCTAGAACACTAATAGTCAGGCAAGGCATTGGAAGAGCTTTTTCCAGGAATCTCACCAACCCAAGGGAAAAAAAAATCTTTGGATACAGACATTACATTTCCCAAATCAATCTTCCTATCCAAACCCCATCACCACCAACCCCCATCACCCACCCCACAGGAAGACCAATTAGCTCTTAATTCCTGTTAACAGATAACTAGGCATTGTCAGCTGTGAGAGGAGAGCGACACCCACGAAGCCTTCAGAGAAAAGCAACTTGGAGGAAATAGAGACTATTTGGATAGAGAAAACTTTAAAAAGTCTGTCATTGACATTATTAAAGAAGAGAAAATATTGTACCTATGGGAAAAAAGGACACTACAAAAATTGAACATTATGGAATTTTAAGAACAGCCCTTAGAAATTAAAAAGTGCAATACTCAGTAGATGGACTGGAATATAAATTTGAGGAAATACAGTAGGAAGTAGAGCAAAAGGACACAGAGAAAAATTGGTGTAATGATTAATTGCATGCATCAACTTGACTGGATCATAGAGTGCCCAGATATGTGGCTAATCATGATTTCAGAGTGTGTATGTGAGAGTGTTTCCCGACGACATAAGTATCTGAGTTGGTAGACTGAGTAAATGAGAGTGCCCTCCCCAATGGGAGTGGGTTCCATTCAATCCCTGAGAGCCTGACTAGAACAAAAAGATGGAGGAAAGAGAAATTTTCTCTCTGCGTGACTGCTTGAGCTGGCACACTGTCTTTCTCCTGGCCTTAGACTAGGACTTACACTATCAGCCCTTGGGTTCTCAGAACTACATTACCAGCTTTTCCTGGGTCTCCAACTTGTACAGAGAACGTGGAATTCTCATCCTTCATAATCTTATAAGTCAAGTCAAGCCCTGCCAAACTAGGACTCCATCCATATGACCTTTGCTGGGTTTCTCACAGTTTCTGGAATATACTTCATAATTACAATTATATTTAGTTATATTTGGTGTATGTGCAATGTATTTATTCTCCTGTTGGTTCTGTTCCTTTGGAGAATTTCTGACACCAGGAAGAAAACAACAGAGCAGTCCAAGAGGTCTGACATCCAGTTAATAAAAGTTCCAGAAAGATACACCAAAGGAAGTAGACAAAAGAGGTTCATTAACAAGTGGAGGAATTTTTCAAAACGAAAGGTCTTAAATGTATAGATTTCAAGGATCCACCAAGTATTCCTCTGGGGAAACGCATATACTGAGATCTATGCTAGAACACATCTTTATGCAACTTGGGTCTTTGGAACAAAGAGACGTTTCTGTGAGCTTCCAGGAGAGGAGTCCCACACAATGATCAGGAATAGCTCTGCACTTCCTGACAACACTGGTAGCTGGCAGGCATGTGCACAATACCTGCAGAATACTGAGGAAAAGCGTTTCCAATCCAGATTTCTTTTCCCAGCCAAGCTGTCAATCAAATGTGAGGACAGAATGAAGATATTTTTAGACGTGGAGGGTCTGAAACACTTAACTCAGAGCTCATTATTTTCAGAGTACACATTTGCCAGTTTATCTACTTGCTAAAAACTGTGGCCTCAAAGCCAACACGCACATGACGCTTTTGCCATCATTCAGATATACGCAGGGAGCAAAAACGTGGAGTCGCTGGATGTGTGTGGTTCCAGCCGAGGTTCAACAATGAGACCATCTGCCTTCCTGTTTCAGCTCATCCTGTAAACAGTGTGGCCTGTTTAGTGGCACATTTCCTCACTTTTCTGCTTTTTTTGCTCGTTTTGCTGTTTCAAATGACCTCCATACACAGTGCTGAAGGGCTTTTTTGGGTTCCCAAGTGAAAGAAGGCTGGGGTTTGCCTTCGGGAGACAATCTGTGGGCTAGAGAAACTCTATTCAGGCATGACCATGAATTCAGTATTAATGCGTCAATAGCATCTATTAAATGTCTTCAAACAAAAACACACACAAAGCAAGGTTTTGTCATCCTCAGAAGTGCTGTGACTGCAGGTGCATAGAAACCGGCCCCCATATTTCACCTCTGAGCAAAGGCTCAGTATTGACTAGTGCAGTGGCTTTGGTCACTTATAGAACACAATGCTTGTGGACAATGAGAACAGATTCTATGGCCCTGAAGTCCTTTGTTGGGAAATTTCTATTTTTATTAAAAGATTTATTTGGAAGTCATGAGAGAGAGAGAGAGAGAGAGAGAGAGAGAGAGAGAGAGGGAGGGAGCGCGTGCGCGTCTATCTGCTGGTTTACACCCCAGATGGCCCCAATGGCCAGGGCTGGGCCAGGCCAAAGTCAGGAGCCTCATTAGGTTTCTCTCTCTCTCTCTCTCTCTCTCTCTCTCAAGATTTATTTACTTATTTGAAAGGCAGAATTACAGAGGCAGAGGCAGAGGCAGAGGGGAGAGGGGGAGAGAGAGAGATCGTCCATTCCTGGTTCACTCCCCAAATGGCCAAAATGGCCAGGGGTTGGCCAAGCTGAAGCCAGAAGCCAGGAGCCTCTTCTGGGTCTCCCATATGGCTGGTGGGGTGCAAACACTTGGGCCATCTTTTGCTATTTTTCCAGGCCATTTGTAGGGAACTGGATTGGAAGTGGAGCAGCTGGGACACGAACCTGTGCCCATATGGGATGCTAGCATTATAGGTGGTGGCTCTGCCACCATGCTGGGCCCTGTGTCTCTTTCTTCAGCAGATTTCTAAAGATTTGTTACTTAAAACAAGGTTGGGGCTGTTCACCACTCAAAAGCCAATACTCGAGAGACCCAAGTAGATGCAAGGAAACCAGGTTTATTCAAGAGGCTGGTATCGCAAATTCTCAAGTTATCAGGAAGGCTTTTGAAGGGAGTGGCAGGGGGAGATGAAAGAGAAGGGAGGACTCAGGAGGGACAGGACAGGGCCAGCTGCATTGTGGCCCGGTGAGGTGATAACGGGCTGGTCAGAGTGACAGTGATTATTTTCAGCTTGCAGCCATAAATCCAGTCCTCTGGTCACACTGACTGAAGCCGGATCACTCTGCAACTTCAGGCGGCTTTGTCAAGGCCAGTTTTTTTGGAATTCACAAGCAAGAATTATTTATCTGTGAAGTTACATGTGAGTCTGGTTTGTTGCAAAGCCAGCAGCTGAAGCAATTGTTTGTACAATGGGAGAATGAAAGAAAGGACCCATTCTGATTACTGTTGGAGAATGGGGGAGTACATAGAGGAGAATACAGGAAATAGGAGGAGAGCCAGGGGAGTTCCCAGGCTGCTGGGGAGGGAGATGGCAGGATGGCAGCTGGGTCAAGGGCACGGGCTCCCAAAGCCTCATGAGAGTGGAGATGAGCTGGTGCTTCTGGAAGTCCTGCCAAGGAAGATTTGGGGCTGAATGAATGACAGCCGTGTAGAAAATGAAGCAAAGGGCCGGCGCCGCGGTTCACTAGGCTAATCCTCCGCCTAGCGGCGCCGGCACACCGGGTTCTAGTCCCGGTTGGGGCGCCGGATTCTGTCCCGGTTGCCCCTCTTCCAGGCCAGCTCTCTGCTGTGGCCCACGAGTGCAGTGGAGGATGGCCCAAGTGCTTGGGCCCTGCACCCCATGGGAGACCAGGAGAAGCACCTGGCTCCTGCTTTCGGATCAGTGCGGTGCGCCGGCCGTGGCGGCCATTGGAGGGTGAACCAGCGGCAAAGGAAGACCTTTCTCTCTGTCTCTCTCTCACTGTCCACTCTACCTGTCAAAAAAAAGAAAAAAAGAAAATGAAGCAAAGAAATAACCAAGCGTTAGCCGGGGCAACGGTACCACTGTTCCCAGGGTTTTACATGAATTGACTCATGTTTGGCCGGGTGGGCGGCAGAGGGAGCACTGGGACCTGGACAGGGGCTCTGACTCCAGGCCGGCAGTCACTGAAAATGGAGGTCGCCACGCTTCCATGGAGGAGTCCGAGGGTGTGGGAAGGTGTAGCCAGCAACAGGCTCACCTTCCAGGATGAGGGGTTGGCCCACGGGCTGGCAGCTGAAGGAAATCAAGATGTAGTCTCAGGGGCACATTAAGGGCACAGAGGGAAAAATAAAATAATTACTTAGAGGAGGCGAACAATAACAAAATAACTTAAAAAGGGAGAGATAGGTACAGGGAATTGCTGATTTTCTTTTTTTTAAATTTCTTTCCTTCTTTCCTTCCTCTCCTCCTTCCTTCCTCTTCCCCAGAATTTATTTATTTATTTGAAAGGCAGAGTTACAGAGAGAGAGAAGGAGAGACAGCCAGAGATCTTCTATCTGCTGGTTCACTCCCCAAATAGTCACAATAGGGAGGGCTGGGCCAGGCTGAAGTCAGGAGCCAGGAGCTTCTTCCAGGTCTCCCATGTGGGTTAAGGGGCCCAAGCACTTGGGCTGTCCTCTGCTGCTTTCCCAGGCACATTATCAGGGAGCTGGGTCAGAAGTGGAGCATCCAGGACTCAAAAGGTACCCATATGGGATGCTGGAGTCACAGGAGGTGGTTTTCCCCTGCTATGCCACAATGCCAGCCCCAGGTCACTGCCTCCTTGAGTGATGGGTGCTACCTTGGCTCTGTGATCTCAGGTACTCAGGGTGTGTCTCGAGAGACTGCTGTGTCAGTCTGTGTCCTCACTGTGTGCAGTGACAGCCCTTGGCAGCCCCAGCTTCTCTTGTGGAGCATGGGTTTGGGAAGAGGGGCCGGTTCGACAGCCCTGGGAGGGTCCCTCATTTGTAGTTGGCATCAACAGATCAATACCAGCAGCTGCAGAAAGAGTAGGGAGGTTGAGTCTGGGGCCTTAACTCGGCCAGAGGTGAATACCCGCTTCCCCACCTGCATGTTGCTGGAGGGGCCCACAGGCTGTCTACCAGGCCAAATACAGTCAGGAGGGGACACAGGAAAGCTGAGGACTCCCCCACCCCTTCCCTGGCTTGCAGGCTCTATCTAGAATCGGGAAACATTATTTCTGTTGTTTATTTTTAGCTTTATCAAAGTACACAGGCAAAGAGTTCTACAAAGTTTAAGAAAATGAGCCATCCAGGCGGAGCTGTGGCTCAGTGGGTTAAAGCCCTGGCCTGGCTCCTGGCTGTTGTGGCCATCTGGGGAGTGAGCCAGCAGATGGAAGATCTCTCTCCTGCATGCTCTTTGTAATGCTTTCAAAATAAATCGTAAGGAAAAAAAGAAAAAAGGATGTGGTGACCTCAGGGATGTGGAAGACCCTTATCCTCCAATTCCACACTATTGCCCTCACCCCCGAGCAGATGGGACAGCCTGTCTCCTCTCTCTGATTTCCCTCCCGCTGGCTCTCAGGGCACAGCTTCTGATACTGAGTAGGGGATACTTCTGCATACGCACACCCCTCCTTCTCTGCTTCATGACGAACACAAAAACCAAAGTTGTTGCTGAACCTGCTGGGAACTGAGACCCTAAAATGCACACCTTTCCCACTGCATCTGTGTGTGTGTGTGTCCCTTACTCATTCTTTTTTAAGATTTATTTATTTATTTGAAAGTCAGAGTTATACACAGAGAGGAGAGGCAGAGAGAGAAAGAGAGAGAGAGAGAGAGAGAGAGAGAGAGAGAGGTCTTTTGTCCACTGGTTCACTCCCCAATTGGCTGCAACGGCTGGAGCCGCACTGATCCAAAGCCAGGAGGCAGGAGTTTCTTCCAGGTCTCCCACGCTGGTGCAGGGGCCCAAGGACTTGCGTCATCTTCTACTGTTTTCCCAGGCCATAGCAGAGAGCTGGATCGCAAGTGGAGCAGTTGGGTCTCGAACTGGTGCCCATATGGGATGCTGGCACCGCAGGTGGTGGCTTTACCGGCTAAGCCACAGCGCTGCCCCCCACCCCCCTTACTCATTCTTCAGCACCTGCTGACCCTCAGCTAATGGAACAGCCAGTTCTCACCTACTGCACAGGGTTCCTGGGTGAGGGCTCCATGAATCATGCAGCTGGGGCATTGTGTGTGTGTGTGTGTGTGTGTGTGTGTGTAGGGAAAGGTGAGAAATCCGAAGAATATTTTGAGAAACACCAGCAATCAGCCTTCTGGCATGTTGAAGCAGATGACTAAGCCCCTGACTAAGCCGCAGAACGGGCATGAATGGAACGGAAAGGGGAGCAGAGAACTGCTCTCACGGAAGAGGGCAAAGTTGTCTTTGGTGGATGAGGAACAATGGCGGGCGTCGGCACGCATTCTTCTCCGCTTTCACAGAGGCTGGAAAACGCACATTCACAGAGCCAAGGAAATCTGACAAGATGGGACAGAGCTGTAACTGCTTCTGACGGAAAGGGAAGAGTCCAAGCTTCAGGATCGCCCAGGAGAGTTTTTCAAGAGGCAAGCAGGGGGCGGGCAGGCCAGCGCTTGGCACCTTAAAGCTGCTGCCTGGAACGCCCACGTCCACTATCAGAGTGATTGGTTCAATCCACTTCTGATTGAGCTTCCTGCTAACGGGGTTCTGGGATGCGACAGGTGATTGTTCAAGTAACCGGGTCTCTGCCACCCACGTGGGAGGTCCGGATGGAGTTCTGGGCTCCTGACATCAGCCTGGTACAGCTCTGACTGCTGCAGGCATATAGGGAGTGAGCCAGTAGATGGAGGATCTCACTCTCTGTCTCTTTGCCCTTCAAATAAAATGGAGAGAGAGAGAGAGAGAGAGAGAGAGAGAGAGAGAAACTGATTTGACTATATAAAAATAAACTTCCTGTTATCATAGAAAAAATTGGAAACTAAACTGACCACCATGTGAAAGGCAATAATCTGTGAGATCTCCATATTTACTGTTAAGAAATGTCTTAAACCAATGGCTTCTTAAATTTTAATTTTATATTTTGGGACTCAACAAAATGATACAAATTTCACCTGCAAAAGTAAAAATAGAAGACAAGTCAGGGAAATTTGAGGAAAAACAAAAGTCAGGAAGGAGGGTTGGCTTTACCAGATGTTAAATCACATCATGACGGTGCAACAATTATAAGAAGAAGAATCACTATGTTCCTAAAGTTGTACTTATGAAATGTACAAAGTTTGTATTCCTTAAATAAAAGGTTTCTGGGAAAAAACTAGTAGTAAAATGTGGCGTTCTAGACTAGGGGCTTTTCAAGCTGTCATTTACAATGCATAGTCACAGTTTCAGCTTAGTGGATTGACACGTTTTATTTTAATGAATTAGAATAAAAAATACCAGCATGTCACATGTGGTTAAAAAAAAAAGTTTAGTACTAGAAAAGAAATAGCTTAATCCAGAGAAGAGCCCAGAAATGCGTGGACACGTGGAAACTCAGCATCAAACAAAAGCAGGTGTTTCCTGTCAGAGAATAGGGATGCGGTGTTCCAAGCTTGGCACTGAGATAAGTGGGTACTCAGCCACCTGGGAAAAATAGCACCCAGTCCCCGCCTCACCCCTCAGACCCAAATACATTCTAGATAAATCTGAGAACTAAACAACAAAATAAATTTAACTTATAGCAGAAAAGATATTTTGTAATCTTGGGAAGGAAAGATCCTTCCAAGCAGAACACGGAACCCAGAAGTCATCATAAAATTTATTTGGGAAAATAAGTGGGTGACAAACCCAAGGAAGAGTGTGAAGAAGATGAGAAATAAGTCTTTTCTGGTGTTAAAACGCATGGTTAATGAGGGCAGAGAAGCAGGCTTTCTTTCCTACGCAAAATAACTGAGAACACATAATGGTGCCTCTCCCAGGCAATGAACAATGGGAAGAATGTTAAACCAGTAGAACTGGGATGCCAGGTTAAGAGAAATGTATTTTCACAGAGACTGAAATATAAATTAGATAGCAAGAAAAAAAAAAAGGGATAATAGAATGAAAGCAAGTCAAATCCCAGAAACCCTGGTCGAATTATAAGGGAATACGGACCAGATTTCTGGAGGAATGAGACTCTTCTGAGGAAGCCCAGAGGATGTAGGGACACTGATCCAGGTGTTTAAAACCTACCTTCTGGGGCTGGCGCTGTGACGGAGCGGCTAAGGCCTCTGCCTGCAGTGCCAGCATACCATATATGGGTGCCAGTTTGGGACCCAGCTGTTCCACTTCCGATCCAGCTCTCTGCTATGGCCTGGGAAAGCAGTAGAAGATGGCCCAAGTCCTTGGGCCCCTGCACCCATGTGGGAGACCCAGAAGAAGCTCCTGGCTCCTGGCTGCGGATCAGCACAGCTCTGGCCACTCCTGCCATTTGAGGAGTGAACCAGCGGATGGAAGATCTCTCTGCCTCTCGGTAACTCTGCCTTTCAAATAAATATTTAAAAAAGATCACCCATAGTGCATGGGCTGCAGGCCCACAATTCCTAACTGACCTCTACTTTTTACTGTGTTTTTAAGTGAGCTGACCAAACTTTAATTTTCCCCTTCTCTCTCCCAAGTTCCCTAAATTGGCTCACGCTTCGATTAGGTGGGACTACGGCCTTTAAATAACACGTGTCATTGATAACTTAAAAACCTTTGGAGGAGTTGGAGGTGGGAGAGTGGAGAGGTGGGTTCTGCCTGAAAGACAGCGTGGGAGGAGGGGGCTGTGGGAGGAAAGGGGCCTGAATGATGTCTACTTTGGTCCTACCATCTGCTTGGTTTGTGAACCTGCAACTTTTTTTTTTTTTAATTTACTTATGTATTTGAAAGCCAGAGCAACACACACACACACACAGAGAGAGAGAGAGAGAGCATGAATCTTCCATTTATTGTATCAAATGACTGTAACAGTCAGGGTTGGGCCAGGCTGAAGCCAGGAACCTCAGCCAGGTCTCCCACACAGGTGTTAGGGGCCCAAGCATTTCAGTCAATTTTGCTGCCTTCCCAGGTGCAGTAGGAGGAAGCTGGATCAGAAGCAGGGTAGCCATGGCCCAAACTGGCACTCTGATATGGGCTGCTGGCTCTCAAGTCGCAGCTTAACCCCCTGTGCCACAACTCCAGGTCCGTTATGGGCCAGCCCCTCAGCCAGAATTCTTGAAACCTCACCACTCACCCATAGCACACGAGAAAGAGTGCCAGATTGCTCTAAATTTTGTATTTTCTTTCTTTTTTTTAAAAAAAGATTTATTTATTTCTTTGAAAGTCAGAATTACAGAGAGAGGAGAGAGGAGAGCAGAGAGAGAGAGAGAGAAAGAAAGAGAGAAAAGAGAAACTTCCATCCTATTGGTTCACTTCTCCACATGGCCACAACAGCTGGGCCTGAGCAAGGCCAAAGCCAGGAGCCAGGAGCTTCTTCTGGGTCTCCATGTGGGTGCAGGGGCCCAAGGACTTGGGCCATCTTCTGCTGCTCTCCCAGGTCCATTATCAGGGAGGAGCAGGATCGGAAGTGGAGCAGCCGGGACTCATAGGGGCACCTGTATTATGGGATGCCAGCACTACAGACAGCGGCTTAATCCTCTTTGCCACAGTGCTGGACTTTCTTTCTTTCTTTCTTTTTTTTAAATCGTCCCACAAATAAAAACTTATGCCAGCCTTAAAAATTACAGCAAGCTTCCATGATGTCTATTCCAGCAACACCCCAAATGGCACAATCTGAGGGGGAAGGCACTGCTGTGTAAAGACAGTGCAATCTGCCTGTAAGAAATCATTTGGTGAGTACTAACTGTGGATTCATTTTATCATTATGACTTTCAAAAATTTTTCATTAAGGTTATTCAAAAATTTTTTTTAATTGCAGAAGCAGTGAATGTTGATTGCAAAACAATTCCATGACACAATTATGTGTTCAATAAAAAGTAAAGTCCCCAGTAGGGAGCTCTAACCCCACTCCTGGAAGGAAGCCACTGTTCACATTTGGAAGTCACTCTTCGGGATTTTCTTTATACAAACACAGAGACACAGATGCACTCTCACGGAGCAGGAGCGGAGAGGGTTTTCTTGTCAAATTATAAAGCTAGTTTTGCTGCACAGATTGTCATTTTTAAAAAATGGCTAAGAGGGATTAGACCGCTGGAGAAGCACAGGCTCAGCAGTTCCCACACTGGGTCCCTAGAGCACAGCTAGGCCGTGAGACATTAGCTTTATCTAAATTAAAGTAGGTGTTGGAGTTCTTTTTGTCATCTAAAGTTCATTTTGGAAATATTTTTACTCACCAAGAATTCTCTTGACAGAGTTCCTATTTCTTCAGGAAATGATCTTGATAAATATTTGAAGTAGAAAGGGAGATCTGCAGGGCGAGACAAGGTGGAGGTTTGTTTCTCTGGAGGGAAAGGCTGGAAGGAATAGCCACTCTAGGCCGCACAGTGGCAATGGGACCATTCCCAAAACCCCCAAGGCTTCTTTGTAGACATCATGGGGCACAGGAAGTGGCTGTCTGCAGGGCAGTTAACTTGGGAGAAAGGGACCTTTTGTCTATGGGAATCCTCCAAGACATGGAGCAGGGGGTTCACGACAACTCAGTGTAGATACTGGATGATACCTACTTTCCATTTAGAAGGAAAACACTTAACACGTTTATTACGCTGATTTATATATTTTCAAAAAATATTTATTTATTTTTGAAAGAGAGAGAGAAAAAGAGAGAGAGAGAAAGAGAGAGAGAGAGAATCTTCTATCCACGGGTTTACTCCCCAGATGGCTACATTGGCCAGGGCTGGGCTGGGCCAGGCCAAAGCCAGGAGCCAGAAGTTTCATCCAGGTTTTCCACACGGGTGACAGGGGCCCACACACTTGGGCCATCATCCGCTGCTTTCCCAGGCCATTAGCAGGGAGCTGGATTGGAAGCTCAAGCCAGAACTTGAACTGGTGCCCACGTGGGATTCTAGCATTGCGGTGGCACCTTTACTTGCTATGCCACACAGCAGCCCCTGTATCTTGTTATTAAGAATTTAGTATCTTCTTATGGGTTAATATCTTTTCTTTTGATTAATCAATGTGTTACTATCTTCTTATTGCTATGTTCTGTAGCACATTCAAAGAAGCTGTATGAGTGACTGATACAGGAGATGAAATGTTCTGAGAATCACTGATCTAAATTGTAGACTTCGTTGTATACTCTAAACACAGAAATACGTAATTGTGTCGGTAATAACATAACTGCATTTTAAAATTTTATATTATCTTTTGTTACAAGGTTTTAAAAAGTGAATCAGGGGGCCGGTGCTGTGGTGTAGCAGGTAAAGCTGCCGCCTCCAGTGCTGGCATCCCATATGGCTGCCGGTTTGAGTCTTGCCTACTCCACTTAGAATCCAGCTCTCTCCTATGGCCTGGGAAAGCAGTAGAAGATGGCCCAAGTCCCTGGGCCTCTGCCCTCTTGTGAGAGACCTGGCGGAAGCTCCTGGCTCCTGGCTCTGGATCGGTGCAGCTGTGGCCATCACGTTCAGTTGGGAAGTGAACAAGCAGATGGAGGACCTCTCTCTCTCACTCTCTCTCTCTGCCTCTCCTTCTCTCTGTGTGTGGCTCTGACTTTCAAATAAATAAATAAATAAATATTTTAACAAGGTAGATCAAATATTAATAATTTATTATAATGAATTTATCTGGAGAATTAAAAAAAATTCTTAGCTTCAAAGTATTGTATTCCAGGGCCACTAGAATTTGGAATTCTTGGTTTTCTGCTGCTACATTACAATTTTCAAAGTGTTTTTGTGCTCCGGGTTGGGCATTTGGCATGAGTTAAGTTGCTATTTGGGATGCCTGCATCCCAAATCAGAGTCTTTGTGTTTAAGTCTTGGCTCTCACTTCTACTCCAGCTTTCTGCTAATGCAGGCCATGGGGAGCAGTAGGTGACAGCGAGTTTTGGGTCCTTGCCACCCATGTGGGAGATCTGGACTGAATTCTGGGCTCTTGACTTTGGCCTGGCCCAGCCCTAGCTGTTGCAAGCATTTGGGAGAGTGAATCAGCCAATGGGAGACCTCTTTCTGTCTCTCTCTGCTTCTGTTCTTGTCAAATAAATAAATAAATAAATAAAAATTTCAGAAGTATTCTATGGTCAAATAGCTTAAGAGATACTGTTTTAGAGTGTTGCTATTACAGACACATATTTGAAAAGACAGAATTTGGACCTGGCATTGTGGCACAGCGGGTTAAGCTGCCATGTGGGACATTGACATCCCATATCAGAGTGATGGTTCAAGTCCTCATTACTGTGTTTCTAATCATTGCTGATATGCCTGGGAAAGCAGTAAATGATGGCTTTCTTCATCATTGTCCCTTTGAAATAAAGAAGTAGCTTCTTAAAAAAAAAAGAGGTAGGACGCCGAAAACATTAGGATGTATTTTCATATTCTGGCTACTTTCAGAAAAGGCTAAGAAACAGTAATTTGCTTATTCAAATTATAGGGGAAGCTGAGCGATAAATTACCCATTAGCCAATGAACATTGACGCGTAATACCTATATAAGTTAGATCACAGATCGTCCCCTCCTGCAACTTCTAATGAAATCCTTGGGACATGAGTAACTCCTGTAAAGTCACCATGAATATAAATCAAGTGTAGCCAGGGTGAAGTGGCAACACGAGGAATCCACAGGCTAAGGGGCCTTCTCCTACGAATGGTGCAAATCAAGGATACTGGCTGCTGGATACAGTGGTACAAGAATTAAACCATTATTAACACAGAAATCAAGAAGAGTATAGTCAAATGCACTTAAATAGGGTAAGCAAATTAAACACAATTCAGCTAAGTGAAGAATTCTCAGGGCTGGAGACACTAAGGACCATGGGAACAGATGAAGGCTTTCTCAGCAAAGCTGGAGATTATTTGTGGTTCCACTGTACTTGCGACTGAAGTGCCACTGAAAAGTGGGGTCTCAGCTGTCAGCTGAGACAAGAAGCGAGCTCTGCAAATGTGGCAGCAGTCTTTCAGATGTGTCCCTAATACCCCGTCAGAGTCTGCTGCAGTGTGAAATCACTTCAGAGCTCCCAGGGCTTGTGGGGATGGCTCCATGGAGACCAGAGAATCAGGACCGAATAAACACTCACATAGAATGGATTCTGAAAAAAATCTCAGGAGTTAACCAACTTACTTCAAATATCACACCCCAAATCCTTGCCCCAAATATTTCCCCACCGCTTCTATAGTTCATTCACACACCTCAAAATCTTGGCATCTCAACTCCTGTTTTTACATAATCATTTCCATATGTTAATAGTGACCAAGCTCATGGGATTCTACTTCTTCACCTGAAATCCATTCCTTCCTTCTGATCTTAAAGGCCAGTATGGGGGAAGGAGAGAGAGAGAGAGAGAGAGAGAGAGAGAGAGATCTTCCATCTGCTGGTTCACTCCCCAAATGGCCACAACAGCTCAGCCTGGGTCATACCAAAGCCAAGGGCCTGCAGCTTCTTCCAGGCCTTCCACATGAGTGCAGGGGCCCAACCACTTGGGCCATCTTACACTGCTTTCCCGGGTGCATTAGCAGGGAGCTGGATGGGAAGTGGAGCAGCCTGGACACAAACCGGTGCCCATATGGGATCCTGGTGCTTGCAGGCAGGGACTTTACCTGCTATGCCACAGCACTGGCCCCAAACTCAGATAATTATACAAATCTTCTACTATCGCAGCTTCTAGTACTTCCCCCGCTATGATTCATTTTATGATTACTGTAAAATTTGTCTTTCTAAAGCACAGTATCAATCACACTGGTTTTCCTTTCAAAAAGATCAATTACTGCTCGCTGTGGTTTGGATGTGGCATGGGGGTCTTGCTTTGGAGGCTTGGTCCCCGGGGTGGCAGTGGAGGATGGTGTGGAATCTTTAAGAGCTGTGGTCTGTTGGGAGGTCCCTGAGTCACTGTCTTCAGAAGAGAATACTGGTCTCCTGGAGTTCTCCAGACAGCAAGCTGTTAAAAAAGGCAGCCCGAGTGTCTGACACATTGTCCTCTGGTTTGCTGGGCACAGATGCTTGCTGTTCCTTCCACATGTGCTCTCACCACCATGCTTCACCGCCATGATGGGATGCAGCCATGGGCCCTCACTAGAGCTTAGTGGCTGCAGGAAGCGTGCTTAGATTAGTCAGCTCCTGATACAGCAATTAGAAGCTCAATAATATACTCTTCATGGATCTGAATCAAAAAATATACTTCTCAGCCTGGTATTCAAGACCTCCACCACTTCCCGGCTTTGCTCCCAGGAGTTCCTCAATGTCTGTGCTGACTGTTACCCATGCATGTCCATGTCCCAATTCCATTTCTCCTTCAAACTTCTTTGTACACCTGGATCTCATTATGCACATATCTCAATTTACTGAGTATCATATTTTCCAGGGTTCATATCCAACATCCCTTTAAAGAAAACCATCTTTGCTTTACCAGCTACATGTCCTAGCCTGCTTTTTAGGACCCAACCACATTGTCCTTAACCTCTGTTATGATGTGCTTTCTATTTATCTGTCGTACTATTATTTCAGGCACTGTATTAGGCAGCAGTAACACGGGGTTAATAAAACAGCTGTGAGCCTTCAAATCACAGAGTCAGAATTACTTCTGAATCTTTATGGCATACCACATAGTTAGTGGGCAGCTAGCACAAATAAATTCCTTATAAATAACATAATATATACATACAATGAATTCCTTATAAACATGCAGTGTCATTCCATTAAGATGTACATTTCAAAACCATAATTCTATTATAAAAAGGATAATTTTAAACAGAAAATTAGGAAAATCTTACAGTGTTATTCAGCCCATAATTAAAGAACAGTACATAGTTGTAGGAAAGTGGAAGGGATATAGAATCTTTTCAAGAAACCAGTTTAGAATAAAATTTCCATTTCTTAAAGACACTTGTAAGTTTATGTGTTTTAAAAAATAAATGGGAAGATAAAAGTAAAAAAAAATCAGAGATTGGTATCCATGGGACCTTGAAAGAATATAATTAACTGGATGAATTAATGAATAAAAAATGTGCGTTGGTTTATTTGGAGCTAGCCTTTTAGAATCTCAGTTAAATCCTTGGAAGTTCATGTGGAGATAGCATAGATATGGGTATGAACAGTAATCAGATAAAAAGATGAAAGACATAATGGTGAGATGGCTTATCTTAGATTATCATTAATGAGAAAAACAAGATTTCTCTCAGGCCCATATCTTTGACTGAACCATCAGTGAAGAAATTCTGGCATTTAAAAGATGGGAAAGTTTTTAGTATACATTCTAGCTTTAAATTAGTAGTCAAATTATTACACCTTACCACTCACAATTGTCCAATGCCCCCAGCCACATTCCTGCCCGCTGTGGCCTCTGCTCTGTGGTCTCCCAGTTATCGCACAGGCATCTTTGATGTTCAAGGGCACACCAAATGCTGTCACACGGCCTGCGATGCCTTTGTTCTATGGTCAGTGGATACAGACACTTGAAGGTTTTGCCAGTTTTGAAACTTTAGCACCATCAGAGAGGCGGCTGCTAGGAAACTTGGCCTTGGAGCCGTCCTCACAGTCAAGGAACAGGGAATAGCAATGAGCAGAGATGAGTCCATTGATATGCAAGAAAGTTTGGTGACATAGGCAGTGACAATCAGATGATGAGAAATGACTTTCTTTAATGCCAAGAGTCTTGAGCACTGGTGCTCTTCAGCACGACCAAGCCTTGGCGAGTGGACCAGCAGAGGCATCTGCTCCTTTTTTTGAGTCAGAGAGGAAGCTCACGCTTGTCTTGGAATCCTTGACATCAGTGGGGCTAAGGGGGCAGTCAAATTCAGAGGCAGGGCCGGTGTGCCAGCGGCACTGTCATCAGCACAAGGACTTTGCTGCTATGCTAACAGTAAGATTTGCTGTGGCCTCTGGTGCCTTCCTTGTGGATGAGGATGGTGTGAACTCTCAGCAAACCCTGCACTGATCATTTCTCTATGGAGCAGAACATGCAGATGCGAGACATTTGAGGAGGACTCCTTCTGAAAGCTGTTACAAATCCTCTCACAGGAAACCGACCAGATAGTGCTTTGATTCATCACAGAAAACAAAAAACAAGATGGGTGATTCAAGACAGAAAATTTTATTTTGAAAACTGCAGAGAACAACTGCTTCAGTGAATCTCTAAATAAAGTTTAACTCCTACACACATAATTTTAGACATACGATTTGCAACTTATTGAGCATCAAGGCTGCTTCTCTCAAAATTAGTTTATTTTGAAGTAAAGGACGCTCAATTTGACATTAGTCTTAGGAAAGCATAAATAAAGTTCATTTAAATATTTAACATACACAACTTGTCCTTAAGTTAAATATTTGAAAATTATAACCAAATAGTTCTCTAAATTTAATAGTTAATAGTTAATTTAATAGTTAATATGCATAATTTTATATAGCTGTACCTATATGGCAAAAATAGATAAGATTTAGGAGACATGGAAAATATAAATAATTTGATCAGATTATAGAATGATTATAAAATTCTTTAAATATTCTTCCTATAATATTTATTCATTAATGGTAAAAATGATTTCTTCTTCTGGTCTTTGGAGATGAGTATGTGTAAGAAAATGTTTGGTGGTCCATTTTCAACACAGAATGTAAATTACTGTTAACTAACCTGCAGATGTAGCAAAATTCACTAGGCAAAAAGAACATTATGGAGTAGCCAACTCATAAGAGAAAATTAAAGTACAGAGAAGGAAGTAGGAAGGTAACTTTGTAACTTAGGCCACACCTGGGAAGATTGTACAGCCCACAGTACTCAGCCAATGAGGAGCTGGGGGGAGGGGCCTGCATGCTAGGATCTACATTGCTTGCTCTATTTGCTCCAGGTGTACCTGCTCATCAGACACCAAATCTTGCAAGACTGATAATAAAGTCTCACTTTGACTGCACTTCCTGAGTCTGAATCCATCTCGAGTTGACAGGTGAGGATATTTCCCACATTACTGGGGGCTCGTCTGGCACGTGCCCCACCCAATTTTGGGTGGCTTGTTCCATTTGAGTGCCCAGTATCCGGGCAGAAGCTGTAGAAAAGATTGAGAGTTGTTTGGAAGACAACAGATGCCACACAGAAAAGAAAAAGCAGGCACCGCAGCAACCAGGCAGCCTCATGCATGAGCCAAGGTAGGAAAAGTTGGACTGTAAGTACTGCCTTGCTGGTGAGGTATTTTTGGAGTTTGAGTGTGTGTAACTGAGATGTATCCTAGTTTGAAGTGAGTGCGGAGTCCTTGCCATGGTTTTGTTCTCACCCAAGGGAAATGGCTGAAGATGAAGCTGGTCCCTGGGCATGCAAAAATCCACCACCACAGGTGGGGAGGGGTGGCTGAGCTTACAGATAAAGTTGGGGTGGTATGCAAGACATCTCTGTTATGGAAGATTGCGCACACAAGGAAACTCAGGCACAGAGACTGGTCAAAAATGGGCAATCAGAATTCTAGGCCTAGGGAAGGGGAGCCCAAAGAGGTTCCCTCGAACATTTCCCCCAGATAGTCCACTGGGGAGACTGTTGGGGCCTTGGGGGACACCCGTCATATCAGGAACAAAAAAAAAATGACTACGTATTGCTGTTTTTTCCATTTGGCCTAAAGACCCAATTTGTGAACCTTCAGTCTTTTGGCCCAAGTGTGGCGCAGATAAGACTGGATGTGCCAGGCCTACTTTTCTAAGAAAAAGATTATGCTCTCTGCTGGATGAAGGAGTTGACCCCTGAAAAGGAAGGAGGGGGGTCTCAATGTAAACTTTGGGACCTCTTATGTTTGCCCCCTCCCCATGTCCCTCTGGGTAGAGGACAATCAAATCAAGGGGTGACAGTAAGAATGAGGTAGGACCCAGGGATCATGAGAAATTTTAACCAACAGCCCCCTCACATCCTTGTCCTAATTTAAAAAAGGAATTCGAACAATGTAGAAAGCACCTAAAAAACTTCCCTCTCTACTCAGCCCCTCAAACAACAAACATCTAGTATGTTCCCCCTTCGGGAAGTTCCTCTAGGACAAGGGGAAATAGGGCTTGTGACTCAGTGCTTACTGGCACTGAGGTCAGAAATTTCACTCCTACAGGATCCTCTGGGACTAACAAATCAACTAGACCAATTCTTAGGATCCATTCAGTACTTGCACTGACATGACATCTATAAAGTAGATCCTGTTGACAGGGGAGGAGAGGGAAATGATTAGTAGGGATGCCTCGGCTATTTGGAAAAAAACATCCCCTCGGGCAAGGGGTCTTATGGGCTGAACAAAAATTTCTGAATGTTGATCATTAATGGAATAATAATGACCCCAGGGATGCAGTGGAAATCAGGATTTCAGAGAGCTAATAATGAGAGGAATCAAAGAGTCTACTCCCAGGTCACAAAATGTCTCTAAACATTTGAAATTCTTCTGCTTTTCTACAGACCCCTAGAGAGCAAATGAGGAAATACTCTGGATTGGATCCAGAGGACCCAGTGGGAGAAGGATTTTTCAAATTTTGTAATTAAGAGCTGGCCTGATATCACAACGAAATTACCAAAAGATTGATGGGTGGAGTGAGAACTCAAATGAGCAACTATTAAGGGAAGCACAGAAAGTTTTCCTAAGAAGAGAAAAAACAAAAGTCATGGTTTCCACATGAAGAGGCCATTAAAAAGAGATGGTATCAGAATCCCCCTTGCAGAAGATGGGGAAATCCCAAATTTCAGCAAACAGCTAGGAGAGAAGTACAGAGGGGAGCTCCTAAACGGTGAAATGGACAGTTCAAGAGAGAAAGCTCAGAATGAAAGAGAGAAGAAAAGGCAATTGCTCTCATGACCTTCGACGAAGATCAGGGGGTCAGGGGTTGCTTATGGGTGGGTCCCACCAGGAACTCTTGGTGAACTTGAAGGTGGGACTTGAAGCGGAAGATATACTTCTGGTTGACACGAGCTACAGGTTCTTCCCTGATGGTGGCAATTAAAGGAAAACCTCATGGTATTGAGGGTAAAGGGGGAGCAATACCAGGTTACAGATTTATTTACTTATTTGAAAGAGTTACAGACACACACACACACACACACACACACACAGAGATAGAGAGAAGAGAGACAGAGACAGAGTGTGAGATCTTCATTCCCCAAAATGGCTGCAACAGCCAGAGCTGGGCTGATCCAAAGCTAGGAGCCAGGAACTTCCTCCAGGTCTCCCACATGAGTATAGGGGCTAAGCACTCTGCTGTTCTCCCAGGTACAACAGCAGGGAGCTGGATCTGAATCAGAGCAGCCAGGACACGAACTGGTGCCCATCTGGGATGCTGGCTCTGCAGGCTGGTGCTTTTAACCCACTAAGCCACAGCGCTGGCCCAAAATGTAACTGTTTTAACATTTTATAATTGCATTCTGTGGATAGGGACAATATTCCCAGTGAGGACAACATACACTGATTAAAAAATATTGCTGGATGTCATAAAACCTGGGTAGAAATGAGGGTGATATAGTCTACAAAGTGTTTACATGAACTGGAAGTTATGCCCAGGACACTGATGTCAACAATGCATGTGAAAGGGAAAGGAAGATTTTTCCATAGAACTATTCAGTGAAATGTCAGACACAAAAAAAGCAAGATGTCTAAATTAACACATCTGATGTGATTTTAAATATGTACTTCCAACCAAATTGCTAAATCAATATAAAAATAGGCATCAGAAATCTCTCAGCTACAAACCTAAAACTTAGCCCTCACTTCTTATCTTCTCAATGAAAATGGGTGTCTCCTTTTCAATTAATTAAAAAAAAATGTATAGGGGGGGTGGGTGTTTGGCACAGTGGGTTCTTGGGAAATCTACATCCCACTGTGCAGTGCCTGATGAGTAGCAGTTCCATTTTTTATTCCAGTTTCCTACCAATGCATACTGGGAAGCAGCAGGTGTTAGCTGACAACTGAGTAGTTGGGTCCCTGATACCATTTTGGGAGACCCAGACCGAATTCTGGGCTGCCGGCTTAAGCTCACTTTTTTTAAGAGTTATTATGGCTGGCATTGTGGCATAGTGGGTAAATCATGGATGGAAGATCTGTCTTTCCTCCTCTTTCTCTGTGTAACTTTGCCTTTCAAATAAATAAATCATTTTTTTTTTTTTAAAAGTTAGGGTCTGGTGCTGTGGTGTAGCGAGTAAAGCTGCTGCCTGCAGTGCTGGCATATCATACTGACCAGTTCAAGTCCCGGCTGCTTCTCTTCCGTTCCAGCTCTCTGCTATGGCCTGAGAAAGCAGTAGATTACGGCCCAAATGCTTGGGTCCCAGCACCCACATGAGAGACCTGCAGGAATCTCCTGGCTCCTGACTTCGGATCTTCTCAGCTCTGGCTGTTGCGGCCATTTGGGGCATGAACCAGCAGATGGATGGAAGACCTCTCTCTCTCTCTCTCTCTCTCTCTCTCTGTGCCTCTCTGTCTGTAACTCTGCCTTTCAAATAAATAAATAAATCTTTTTTTTTTTAAAGTTATCTAGTTATTTTGAAAGTCAGAGTTATGGAGAGAGAGGGTGAGACAGACAGATCTTCCATCCACTCCTTCAGTTCCCAGATGGATGCAATGGCCAGAGTTGGGTCAGGCTGGAGCCAAGAGTCAGGAGCTTCATTTAGGGCTCCCACGTGGGTGGCAGGGGCCCAAATACTTGGGCCATCTTCTGCTGCTTTTCTCAGGCCATTAGCCCGGAGTTCATACATAAAAACACATAGAAGTGATACTAGAGAAAGACGCCTTCTAATACTATACAAACGCTTTGACAGTTAAGGTTTATGCCCCTACTGTGAAATTATGAAGCTGAATCAAAGAGCGGAACCAAACCATTCATGTATGTGGTGGCAAAACCAAGAACCAAGCCGAGGTCTCCTGTTCCAGGTACCTAAGTGAATACTAAAGTTCCCAGAGCATCAGTGGTTACCATGAAGAAGGCAAATGTTAAATGCAGCTGAATTTGAAAGTCAAAGTGAAATTCAAGCAAAGAAGGCACAAAGAAAATGAGCCCACTTAGATTCACACATGCTGTAAATTTTCTTTATATCAGATCAGGAAAGTATGGCCCACGGCAACACTGGGGTAAAAATACTCTTAAAAGATTCACAGGACAAAAATTCTTGAGGATTGTATCCAGAAAGAGAAGTTGGCTTCACAACTCTGAAGCCTTATAGTCCAGCAACTTATCATCACATACGGAAGGCAATACAGCTTACTTCCAAACCCTACGGATGGACTCAAACTTAGAAATATATCCTAGTTATGAAATCCCAAAAATGTAAGATTAATTTTAAATGTTGTACGTTTAAAGTATAATCTAAAATATATAAACAAATTAACTTCTGTAACATATTTCCATATTATTTCCAAATGCGCAGTACTGAAAGTCAAAATGATCATCAAGATATAACATAGCTTTACACCCTGTGACATGCAAGATATATAATAAAACAACAGATATATTATGTAGCCGTGGTTATCTAGTTTGGAAAACACTTGGTTTTCTTTAGCACTTGGTATTTTGTTGAGAAAAAAATCCAAATCTTAAAATAACATAAGTTATCATTTAGCATTTTAAATAATATTCAGACATGCTAGATTGTTCAGCATCATTCTCCACCATCCATTCTTCGGCCCATCGAAGCTAGGGAGCATGCAATGAGTGGACAGTGTCCAACGAGAGGTCAATCAGAGCCATTACCACAAAGAAGCAGCTCTATCGTTCACAAGAAGGTACTATATCATAAACAGCAGCTTCCACTTCTGGGAGAAATACAGGCACTCACTGCTTCAAAAACTACCTGCTTTCTTTCCCTTCTTCAAAAGATATTTAACAACTCTTCAAGACACGTGTTTGGCACAGCAGTTAAGATGCTGCTTGGGACGTCTGTATCCCTTATTGGAGGGCACAGGTATGAGTCCTGACTCCACTTCCAAGTCCAGCTTTCTGCTAATATGCACCCTAGAAGGCAGCAGGTGATAGCTCAAATACTTGGGTCTCTGTCACCCATGTGGGAGACCCAGACTGGGTTCCAGTGTCCTGGCTTCTGCCTGCTCAGCTCCAGCTGGTGTGGGCTGATGGGAAGCAAACTTAGCATGGGAGATCTGTTTTCAAGTAAATAACAATCTGCAAAATTTCTAGTAAAGAAATATGCATTGATAATTGAAGGTGGTGGTGGTGGTGGTGGTGGTGGTTGTGGTGGTGTGTGTGTGTGTGTGGCGGGTCATGAAGCCTTTCTGAATGTCTGAGATGTCTCTGGCTGGTTTCTCATTTTTTTTTTCTTTTTTCTTTTTTTTTGTAAAGATTCTAGTTAGTACAAATTCTGAGTTGTACATGATTCTTTTTTTTTTTTTTTAATTTGACAGGTAGAGTTATAGACAGTGAGAGAGAGAGAGAGACAGAGAAAAAGGTCCTCCCTCCGCTGGTTCACTCCCCAAATGGCCACTAAGGCCAGTGCTGTGCCAATCCGAAGCCAGGAGCCAGGAGCTTCCTCCCAGTCTCCCACGTGGGTGCAGCGGCCCAAGCACCCAAGCCATCCTTCACTGCCCTCCCAGGTCACAGCACAGAGCTGGACTGGAAGAGGAGCAACCGGGACTAGAACCTGGTGCCCATATGGGATGCCGGCACTGCAGGCGGAGGATTAACCAAGTGAGCCACGCGCCGGCCCCTGGTTTCTCATTGTTGAAAGCTATAGGTCTTCTCCTAAGAAAAGGACAAATAAGTACAGAATTCATAAATCTTGGGGAATAATTTGTAGGATGCCCACAGATTGCAGGCTGAGAATTAGAAATATCGAGTACAAAATTTCCCATGGTCCTTCCAACTCTCTTTTATAATTCTACCTGAATCACAAGAATCAACCCAATCATTTAAAACCAAACTATATACTCTTATATTGCCAACATTTACAAAAAAAGTTGACAGTATTTACACGAATAGTATTCACCAGAAAAATAATTATATCGGTCACATTTTAAAATATATCATGTGACAAGTGATATTAACATATATTATAAAATTCTTCACAAAAAGAACAAATTAATCCTCACATTCTGGGAAAATAGAAACATCTATTGGTTTTATTTCCCATTCACAGCTAAGGAAACAGAAGTTCAGAAAACTATTGGCTGGGGGCCAGCACTATGGCTTAGCAGGTAAAGCCACCGCCTACAGTGCCGGCATCCCACATGGGTGCCAGTTCAAGACCCGGCTGCTTCACTTCTGATCCAGCTTTCTTTTTTTTTTTTAATTTTTTTAATTTTAATTTTTTATTTTTTTTGACAGAGTGAACAATGAGAGAGAGAGACAGAGAGAATGGTCTTCCTTTACCGTTGGTTCACCCTCCAATGGCTGCCGCAGTGGCGCACTGCGGCCGGCGCACCGCGCTGATCCGAAGGCAGGAGCCAGGTGCTTCTCCTGGTCTCCCATGGGGTGCAGGGCCCAAGAACTTGGGCCATCCACCACTGCACTCCCTGGCCACAGCAGAGAGCTGTCCTGGAAGAGGGGCAACTGGGACAGAATCCGGCACCCCGACAGGGACTAGAACCCGGTGTGCCGGCGCCACAAGGTGGAAGATTAGCCTATTGAGCTGCGGCGCCGGCCTCCAGCTTTCTTTTATGGCCTGGGAAAGCAGTAGAAGTTGGCCCAAATCTTTGGGCCCTTGCACCCATGTGGGGGACCTAGGAGAAACTGCTGGCTCCTGGCTTTGGATCAGCTCGGCTCCGGCTACTGCAGCCATTTGGGGAGTGAACCAACAGATGGAAGACATTTCTCTCTGTGTTTCTCCCTCTCTGTCTGTTACTCTGCCTCTCAAATATAATAAATAAACCTTTAAAAAGAAAAAGAAAACAATTGGCCATGGTCACATAGTCAATGAGTGTGGAGGTGGGAATCTAATCCAGGACTGTGTAGTTCTAGAACTGAGCTCAATGCATTCTCAATACATTATTATATCCTGATACTGCCCAACACCCTTTGAGCACAGACAAAATAATTCTTTTAAAAAGGTCTAATGGGTAATATTTTATTGTAGACATGTTTTCATAACAGTAACATATTTAAATGTTCATTTTCCTCTTGCATTTTTTTTTTATCTTTTATTTAATGAATATAAATTTCCAAAGTACGTCTCATGGGTTACAATGGCTTCCCCCCCCCATACCGTCCCTCCCACCCACCACCCTCCCCTTTCCCACTCCCTCTCCCCTTCCATTCACATCAAGATTCATTTTCGATTATCTTAGTATACAGAAGATCAGCTTATTATACCTTAAGTAAGGATTTCAACAGTTTGTTCCCACACAGAAACATAAAGTGAAAAATAATAGATGATTTTCCTCTTGCATTATTAACATAAAACTTTTTTTCAAAAGATAAGACAAAGGCCGGCACCTCGGCTCACTAGGCTAATCCTCCGCCTGTGGCGCCGGCACACCGGGTTCTAGTCCTGGTCAGGGCGCCAGACTCTGTCCCGGTTGCCCCTCTTCCAGGCCAGCTCTCTGCTGTGGCCTGGGAAGGCAGTGGAGGATGGCCCAAGTGCTTGGGCCCTGCACCCGCATGGGAGACCAGGAGAAGTACCTGGCTCCTGGCTTTGGATAAGTGCGGTGCGCCGGCTGCAGCGGCCATTAGAGGGTGAACCAATGGTAAAGGAAGACCTTTCTCTCTGTCTCTGTCTCTCTCTCTCTCTCACTGTTCACTCTGCCTATCAAAAAAATTTTTTTTTTTAATTTAAAAAAAGAAAATAAAAGACAAGACATGGTGAAGCTAATGATTTTTTTAAAGGGTTTTCTTTTTAAAAAATTTTCGTTTTATTTAAAAGGCACAAAGTCAGACAGTGAGCTTCTATCTGCTGGTTCATTCCCCAGGTGCCCTCAGCAGCCTGGGATGGGCCAGGTTGAAGCCAGGAGCATGAACTCTAATGCAGTCTCTGTGTGGGTGGCAGAGACCCAAGTTCTTGAGCAATCAGCCACTATCTCCCAGAGGCTGCATCAGCAGAAAGCTGAATTGGAAAAGGAGGAGCTGGGACTCAAATCAGGCCCTCTGATATGGGATGCAGGCGTCCTAAGCAACTTAACACTGTACCAAATGTGCTCAGCTGAGTTTAACTCAAAAATGACATTTTGTTTTTGTATAAAATGTTTATTCTCTCTCACCAATTCTTGTTTTTCCCAAAGAAACCTTTTATTTAATGAGTACATATTTCATAAGTACAACTTTAGGAATATAGTGATTCTTCCCACCATACCCATCTTTCCAACCCTTACTCCCACTGCACCTCTTCCTCCCTCTCCCAGTCCCATTTTCCATTAAGGTTCATTTTAAATTAACTTTATACACAGAAGACCAACTCTATACTAAGTAAAGATTTCAACAATTTGCACACAAACGCACACACAAAAAAACCTGAGAAAAGGTTTTACAGCTAATTCTCATAATACAACTCATTGAGGACAGAGGTCCTGCATGGCAAGTTAGTACACAGTGACTCTTGTTGTTAATTTAACAATTAACACTCTTACGTATGACATCAGTGATCACCTGAGGCTCTTGAAATGAGCTGCCAAGGCTATGGAAGCCTTTTGAATCCACAGTCTCCATTAGTATTTAGACAAAGCCACAAGCAAAGTGGAAGTTCTCTCTTCCCTTCAGAGAAGAGTACATCCTTTCTTTGATGACCACTTCTTTCCACTGGGGTCTCTCTCACAGAGATCCTTCATGCAGGATTTTTTTTTTCCACAGTGTCTTGGCTTTCCATGCCTGAAAAACTCTCATTGGCTTTTTGGGCAGACCAGAATGACCAAGAAGCCTTAACAGCTGATTCTGAGGTCAGAGTGCTATTTAAAGCAATTGTCATTCTATGAGTCTGCTGTGTGGACTGCTTCCCATGTTGGAAATTATCCTCTTTTAATTCTATATATTATTATTACCAGATACTTGATCCTATTTACATGATCACTTTAACACTTAATCCTAACTATATGTTCACTCTACCACTTAAGATGGCATTTTTTACCACCCAGTTTAATGGGATTTGGGGTCCCATGACAAGTTTTAAAACTGTACCCTTAGAAGAAGGTCTTTGGTATCTTGATTGGTATTGCATTGAATCTATCAGTTGATCTCTTTATACATTCTGGTTATTAATCCTTTATCAGTTGCAAAATTTGTATAGTCGCATAGTTTGAATGATATTTCTGATGTGTTGTTGCATTCGACTGGCTAGAATTTTGTTGAGGATTTTTATGTCAATGTTCATCAGGGAAATTTGTCTGTAGTTCTCTTTCACTGTTGCATCTTTTTGGGTTTAGGAATTAAGGTGAGGTTGGCTTCATAGAAAGAATTTGGGAGGATTCCCTCCCTTTCAATTGTTTTGAATAACTTGAGAAGAATTGGAGTTAATTCTTTTTTAAATGTCTGGTAGAATTCAGCAGTGAAGCCATCTGGTCCTGGGCTTTTCTTTTTTGGGAGGGTCTTTATTACTGATTCAATTTCTGTCTTGCTTATGGGTCTGTTTAGGTTTTCTATGTCTTCATGGCTCAATTTACATGAGTTGTACGTGTCTAGGAATCTATTTCTTTCAGGTTTCCTGGTTTGTTGGCTTACAGCTCTTTGCAGTAATTTTTGATGATTCTTTTTATGTCTGTGGTGTCTGTTGTTACATTTCCTTTTTTAAAAAAATTTTTAAAGATTGATTTATTTATTTGAAAGTCAGAGTTACACAGAGAGAGGAGAGGCAGAGAGAGAGAGAGAGAGAGGTAGAGAGGTAGAGAGATAGAGAGAGAGAGAGAGAGAGGGAGGTTGGTCTTTCATCCACTGGTTCACTCTCCAATTGGCCACAATGGCTGGAGCTATGCTGATCCAAAGCCAGGAGCCAGGAGGTTCTTCTGTGTCTCCAACGAGGATGCAGGGGCACAAGGACTTGTGCCATCTTCTGCTTTTCCCAGGCCATCACAGAGAGCTGGATTGGAAGTGGAGCAGCTGAGACTTGAACCGATGCCAATATAGGATGCTGGCACTGCAGGCGGCAGCTTTACCTGCTAGGCACAGCTCTGGCCCCCTACATTTCCTTTTTTATTTCTAATTTATTAATCTGGGTCTTCTCTCTCTCTCTCTCTCTCTCTCTTTTGGTTAGTTGTCCAGTGGTGTGTCAATTTTGCTCATTTTTTCATAAAACTAGCACTTCATTTTGCTGATCTTCTTTTAAATTCCATTTTGTTGATTTCTTCTCTAATTTTAGTTATTTGTTTTCTACTAGTAGTTTTGGGCTTGGTTTGCTGTTGTTTTTCTATATCCTTGAGATGCATTGATAGCTGCTTATATGGTACTTTCCAATTTCTTGATGTAGGCATGAATTGCTATAAATTCCCTCTTAAAATTGCTTTTCATGTATCCCATAAGTTTTGATATTTTTTATTGTCATCTTCATTTGTTTCCAGACATTTTTTGATTTCTTCTATGACCCAGTGTTCATTCTGGAGCATGTTTTTCAGTCTCCATGTGTTTGCACAAGTTATAGAGATTCCTGAGTTGTTGATTACTAACTTCATTCCATTGTGGTCTGAGAAGATGCATGGTATGATTTCAATATTTTTTGAATTTGCTGAGACTTGATTTATGGCCTAGGATGTTGTCAATCATAGAGAACATTCCAAGTACTGGTGAGAATAAGTGTATTCTGTGGCTGTAGGGTGGAAAGCTCTGTGGATATCTGCTTGGTCCATTTGGTCTGTAGTGTCGATTAACTCTGTTGTTTCTTTGCTGATTTTCTGTCTGGTTGATCTGCCCATTGCTGAAAGTGGGGTATTGAAGTCCCCCATTACTATTGTATTGGAGTCTATGTCTCCCTTTATATCCCTTAACATTTCTTTTAAATAGCCAGGTGCCCAGTAATTAGGTGCATATCCACTTATAATGGCTACATCTTCCTCTAGTTTGGCAGGTACATCATCTACCACAGGGCTCCAAGCCGGATTGCCTCCAGGGTTTTCCTGCACCTTTAACATCAGTGGCTTGGCCTGCTGCAGTCTGGTCTCTCCCCTCTTCAAAGTTGGTGTGAGGCCTCGGCTGCTGGGGTCCTGGGTTGTGCATGCCCACACCCTCCACATAGGTCCACTGTGTCCCTCTAATTTGTATGGAGTTTCCTCTGCCATTTTCTCCCTAACTCTCTTCTCTGAGACTGCACTCTCTCCACTTTTTAAAAAATATCTTCTCCTAGACTATAGAGTGTTAAATTCCCTCCCTACTCTGCCATCTTTTTTAATTTTTAAAATTTATTTATTTATTTGAAAGAGTTACACAGAGAGAGAAGGAGAGGCAAAGAGAGAACGAGCGAGGTGCGAGGTCTTCCATCTGCTGGTTCACTCCCCAGTTGGCTGCAATAGCTGGAGCTGTGTTGATCCAAAGCCAGGAGCTAAGAGCTTCTTCTGGTCTCCCACATGGGTGCAGGGGCCCAAGCACTTGGACCATCTTCTACTGCTTTCCCAGGCTATAGCAGAGAGCTGGATTGGAAGAGGAGCAGCCGGGACTTGAACCAGTGCCCATATAGGATGCCAGCACTGCAAGCAGCAGCTTTACCCATTACGCCACAGAGGCGGTCCCTGCCATCTTAATCTTCCCCCCTTCTCTCACCTATTACTTTTCTCAAAAGAACAGAACTTCTAAAAACATAATATTTATTTTAAAGTCGCCACAAGTGGTATATTTATTCCTCAATTTAAGATTTTTATAGGTGTCCTATATATAGGACTATGAGACATATGGGTAAATATGCAAAAACCACTGATTCTATGTTGAGAATTCAAAGAAATCAAAAGTGGGGCTGGTGTTTTGCCTAGTGGTTAAGATACAAGTTAAGATGCCTGTGTCCCACATTGGAGTAGCCGGGTTGGATACCAGACTCTAACTTCCTACAAATGGGTACCCCAGGGGGCAGTGGTGACAGCTCAAGTGGTTGGGTCCCTAGCACCACATGGGATATGAGATTTCATTCCTGGGTCTGGCTTTGGCCTTGCACTTCTCGTGTTCATTTAGGGAGTGAGCCAGTGGATGGTGTGGGGAGCAATCCGGACTAGACTGTTACTCGAATTAGGACTTATTCTATGCATCTGCTCTCCCACAATATGGCGCTGGGAGAGAAGTAAACAGCTTCCGCACAGCTGCCTCCAGTTCAACCAATTAACTGTAGGACTTGCTCCTGATTGGAGGAGAGCAGCGTACTCGGCGTGTGGGCAGCCGAGTTAGGATTGGCGGAGGAGGACTATAAAGGAGGAGAGAGACGGCATGCACCAGGAACATCTAAGGGGAACATCTAGCTGAAGGAACACCTGTGCAGCCCCCGAGACGAGCCGGCCGGCGGTGTGCCGCTCCCCTGCGGAAGTGGGGAATGCGGCCAGGGGGAACTGCCCTTCCACGGAGGTGGAAGGGATAGTAGCCAACCCGGGAAGAACCAGCAGCAAACCCGGGGAGGGCCGAGCAGACGAAAGAACAGCGCAGGGTTCAGTGTCGTTCCCCCATGAAGACGGGGAGCGACATAATGGTGCCGTGACTCGGATAGGAAACCTAGGACGGATAGGAAACCTAGGACGGATAGGAAACTTAGGAGGGAAGAAACGGGAAGAAGCAGGAAAATACCGGAGAGAGAGACTAGCAAACAGCCTAGGGAAAAGCCGGACGAAAAAGGTGCCGGAAGAAGCTATTGAAAGCCTAGGCATAGACTCGGATACGGACTACGGGGGGAAGCTGGGAGAAATCTCTAAGGTCGAAAGCGAAAGTGAAAGCTAGAACAAACAGACTTGGATGCGGACTGTGGGGAGAGGCCAGGAGAAATGAGGGAGGAGTATTGTTGGAAGAAAACTTAAGGAAACATACCGGGTAGAGAAAAGTGTTAGGGAAATTGAAGCCGCGGGGGGCAGGCCGAGGCGGACACGAAAGCCACTTTGGGGTTCTCAAGTTAGCCCGGGAATAGGGGGCGAAAAGTTGAAACCAGAAGCTGAGACGCAAGCCAGGTTGGGATCCGTCTGATTAGCCCGGGGAGCAAAGGACGGGAAGCCAAACCGTGGGGCGGAGACGTACGCTGGGTTGAATTCGCCAGGCTAGCCCGGGGAACTTGGATTGAATGCTAGTGGTGGAGACGCAAGCTACGCTGTGTTACTCGCGGAAGCCGCCGCGTGCAGAGAGAGCACGGGGCGTGAATAGATAGGGAACGCTGGCGTAGGCCGTGGTTCAGACGCGAAAGGGTTAAGCGTGGAGACCGCGGAGCGCGCGAAGCCGAGCCGCGCAAAGCCGGGAAGCTGCGCAGATGAAAGAGGCGCGGGCTGAAGCGGCTCAGCTGGGAAGCCGCCGAGAAGTAGCCTCGGGGCGGAGCTGCCGGCAGGGCGAGGCACCGGGAAGCTGCAGGGATAAGAGAAATAGAAGTTTAGAAGCAAAGTGAGAGAAATAGGAATGCTGGAAGATAGAAGTAAAATGGGAGAAATAGGAATGCCCGGAGATAGAGAAATAGAGAAATAAAAAGGCCTCCCCTCAACATGCCAATGTGAGAGCTTGGATTCGGTCTGCCTGATTGAGGCGATGAGCACCTGGGCGGCTAGCAGCTTATGCGCCGCAGGTCACCGAAGACAGGCACGAATTAACATCAGTAAGGCTTCCCCACAATACAACCATTAGGAGGCTTGGATTCGGTCTGCCTGATTTAAGGCGGTAAACGCCAGCAAGCAGCTCGACCAGAGTATGAGCTGCAGGTCACCGAAGATAGGCACAAACCAACACTAATAAGTCTCCCCCACAAAAAGGCAATGAGAAGGCTTGGATTCGGTTTGCCTGATAGGTTTTGTAAACACCTGCAGGCAGTTCTAGCAGAGCAAAGCATGCGCTGCAGGGCACCGAACACAGGCATGCATCAGCGCCTAAAAACCTCCTCACAACATGGCGAAGAGAGGACCCGGATTCGGTTTGCCTGATTGATAGGACTAGTAAGAGCCTGTGGCAACTCTAGCAAGTAGAGCAGAGTGTGTGCCACGGGACACCGAAGACAGGCGCGTATCAACGCTAAAAAATAAAAAGAAAGGGGGATCTGTGGGGAGCAATCCGGACTAGACTGTTACTCGAATTAGGACTTATTCTATGCATCTGCTCTCCCACAATATGGCGCTGGGAGAGAAGTAAACAGCTTCTGCACAGCTGCCTCCAGTTCAACCAATTAACTGTAGGACTTGCTCCTGATTGGAGGAGAGCAGCGTACTCGGCGTGTGGGCAGCCGAGTTAGGATTGGCGGAGGAGGACCATAAAGGAGGAGAGAGACGGCATGCACCGGGAACATCTAAGGGGAACATCTAGCTGAAGGAACACCTGTGCAGCCCCCGAGACGAGCCGGCCGGCGGTGTGCCACTCCCCTGCGGAAGTGGGGAATGCGGCCAGGGGGAACTGCCCTTCCACGGAGGTGGAAGGGATAGTAGCCAACCCGGGAAGAACCAGCAGCAAACCCGGGGAGGGCCGAGCAGACGAAAGAACAGCGCAGGGTTCAGTGTCGTTCCCCCATGAAGACGGGGAGCGACAGATGGGAGCTTGCTCGCTGATAAATATTACATAAAAATAAATTATCTCAGCTCCTGTCTAATGTCTCACATTTGACGTCACAGTAGAGTATTCATCTAAGAGAAAAAAGGAATCAAAAGCTTAAATGCCCAATTTAAAGCATATGATGATTCTTTGAAATCAATCTCTTAAGAAGATCAAAATATTTCTTTTAATTTTTTACATGACAATGTCCATTTCAGTCCTCTACAACTCTCAAAAGTTCTTGATAAATAAAAGGGTCAAAATTCACAGCATGTCCAACACTAGCGGGAACCCTGATATGCCCTCTGGACTTTGGGTGATAATGATTTGTCACTAGAGGTTCATCAGTTCCAACAAATGTACTGGTGAGGGATTTTAATAAAGGTTGTGCTTCTGTGGGAGTAAGGAGTACATGGGAGATCTCTATACCTTCTGCTCAATTTTGCTGTGAACCTAAAACTCCTATAAAATGAAATACATTTTTTAAAAAAGAGGGATGTGTCAAAATTCATCCTGTTTTCTTCTTAATAAGAAAATACTGTTTTTTTTTAAAGTATTCTGCATTGAATTTCTTGTCAGGATACAGAACTTGATATTATTATAGAACACTGCAACTTACAAAAGAGTAAGATTATAATTATCAGGGGGCCTGTGCTATGGCATAGTGGGCTAAGCCTCTGCTCGTGGTGCAGGTATCCTATATGGATACTGGTTCATGTCCTGGCTGCTCCTCTTCTGATCCAGCTCTCTGTTTTTGGTCTGAGAAAGCAGTGGAAGATAGGCCAAGTGCTTAGGTCCCTGTAACCCATGTGGGAGACTTAGAAGAAGCTCCTGGTTCCTAGCTTCGGATCAGCCCAGCTCTGCTGTTGTGGCCATTTGGGGAGTGAACCAGAGGATGTAAGACTTTTTTCTCTGTCTGTACCTCTCTCTGTCTGTACCTCTGCTTATCAAATAAATAAATAAAATCTTTAAAAAATTATAATCATGAAATACCAAAAAAATTAGCAGACTTAAATGTCAAAATGATGAAGCTAAGGGCAATATATTATCCTGAGATGTTTAGTCTGAGCTTCTGTTTATGCTATTGGGAATTGTTAAGGCAACATATAAAGGGTCCAAAAGTCTGACAGGGCTGTACTCTGTATTGCAGAGTGCCTTGGTTTGATTACTGTTCGGTGTCTGACTTGGGTTTCCTGTTAATGCACACCCCGGGAAGCAGCTAGGTGATAGGTCAAGTACTCGGGTCACTGGCGGTCACAGGGGATACCCAGATGGAGTTCTGGGTTCCCTGCTTCAGCCTGGTTCAGCCTCAGCTGTTGGAAGCATTTGGGAAGTGAACCAACAAATGGAAGGTAACTCTGTGTCTCTGTCTTTCAAATTAAAAAAAAAAAAAAAAAAAAAAAAAAAGAGGACCAGCACCACGGCTTACTAGGCTAGTCCTCCGCTTTGCGGCGCCAGTACACGGGGTTCTAGTCCCGGTTGGGGCGCCGGATTCTGTCCCGGTTGTCCCTCTTCCAGGCCAGCTCTCTGCTGTGGCCAGGGAGTGCAGTGGAGGATGGCCCAAGTGCTTGGGCCCTGCACCCATGGGAGACCAGGAGAAGTACCTGACTCCTGCTATCGGATCAGCGCGGTGCGCCGGCCGCGGCGGCCATTGGAGGGTGAACCAACGTCAAGAGGAAGACCTTTCTCTCTGTCTCTCTCTCTCACTGTCCACTCTGACTGTCAAAATAAATAAATAAATAAATAAATAAAATAAAATAAAAAGAGAGAGAGACATAGAATTACCTTTACAAAAAAAAAAAAAAGTGTGAAGTGGGTTAGTTTGAATGATTAACTAAAAAGAAAGGAGGAAAAGCAGAAGTCAACAGCAAGACCACCTCCAGGGAGCTTTCCTGGAGCCCGCAGGTAGCATTAGCAGGGGTCCAGTGCTTACTCAGCTGTACCCTCCGGCAGGGCCAGGACGCCAGGGAGATGGTCCTATGGAGAGAGAAAAACGATGCAATGGAAAACAAAACAAACACAAAGCAAACCTATGCAACCAGCAGAGAAAATACAGGTCCTGAGAACCTTTTCCCGGAAGAAGTAACGTGAGCTTCAGGTAAAGAGCCAGAAGCAAAGCTAAGTAATTAAAACGCAAAGTTACGAAAGCTTTTCAAATTCCAGCTCCCCAAAACTGGGATTAAGCCGTCGTCCAGTCCATCCCAATGGGCAGGGAAACGTCTCCGTGGAGCGGCTGCTGGTGTTGGAAGGGGTCGCAGTTTCCGGTGTCATACCTGGATGACAGATGGCCTGCACCACAGAGCCAGGGCAGGCGCCCCGGCGTGCCCACCAAGTCCCTCAGACAGGGCAGTCCCAGCCGAAAGCCAAGTCCCTGACTGGCGGCGCCTCCCTCTCCCGCTGCCCCTCTCTGGAACCCAAAGCCAGCCGCCCTGGGCGCACGCTCGCCGGGAACCCCTCCAAGCACCTGCCTGCCCTGCTGCGGCAGGGGCGAGCCTAGGAGCCGCCGGGGAGCCTGAAGTGGGACCCCGCAGGGTAACAGGAGCGCGCGCCCCTCTAAGCGGGTGACAGGAACCGTGGAAAGGAGTAACGGGCCCCCAAACCCCGTTTCCGTGCACCGAGCGCGCGCCGGGTGCGTTCCGACTCGCGGCTGGGGTCTGGGAGGGCTCGGGGGAGCGACGGCCCCGTACGAAGGAAGCGGGCACTGGGGGAGACGAGTGTGGGCCACCTGCCTCCACGCTCCTCTGCGGGGCTCCTCGCGGTGTGCGGGCCGCTGCACCGGCTCCCGCGCGCAGGGGGCTCCGGGCAGCACTCCGGGAAGTGTGGTTTTGCGGGTTCTCGGCCCAGTGGCTCCCTCGGGCGAGCAGGGGCACACGTGTAGGGGAGGTTAGACCCAGACGTCCTCTCAACACGTGTATAGCCAGGAGTCCGCGTCATCAGCGCCCCAGGAGGGGTCCGCTGCTACACTCCCGAGGCAGTACAGAAATTTAGTCTCTTTAAACAATCTCCCCAGTCCCCTAAGAACTGCCTGAGTTCTTAGGGACTCTGTTTAGAAAACAAAGAGGGGCGGGGAAGGGCCTCACCGCATCTCCCCCACTCCCACTTTCACCCGGAACAGACAAAACAGCTCTTGTGTTTGCGAATTCCGCAGTGTAGAAACCTCAGGGAGCAGTTGATTGACTTAAGTGCATACTGTGAACAGCCAGTGCCAGTACAAGCGATGCTGAAATCAGCCAAGGTTTTCAGTAACACCTGCCAAGTGGAATGTGAGAGATGGGAGTTCAAGGGAGGGCAAAGAAAAAACTACTTTCGAGAACGCTATTATCCTAAAAGTGTCTTTTGCCGCAGCAACCTCAACCTTGAACAGTCTTACAAATCTATTTCAGAATAAAGTTAATCCTAGTGTGACAGGTGACTCAAAAGTTTAAATTGTCTACAAGGCACAGCACGCCTGAATGGTTATAGACTATAGGTTATTTTGCTTGGTTGTTTTAACACAGGACCTGTTCTTAAAAAAAAAATGTTGGTTTCTAACTGGCCTATTTCTAGCTTCTGTACCACTGCTTGCTTGATAATGGCCAAGGCCACCAGACTCTGGTTTTTCCTGTCTTCTCCGGGCTGCAGCCACAGGATAACACAGGTGGCGCCAAGGTCGGTGACTCCATGCCTGACCCTGACCCGGAGCAACTGAATAATTGAATCCTTACATTTTTCAATACGGTTAAAAAGAAACTGGCTGATTGGCTAACGTCTTCTCGCTTCTGTATGCCTGCTTTCTGCTTGCACAAGCCCACACATGTAATTAAATGACTGATAAAATGTAGGTTTTGCCTTTAAACCCCCTCTCCCCCAAACCACTGCAACTCGGGACTGTCTTCTCCGGACTTGGTCTGTGAGAAGGCACTCACCAGCTGGCTAATAAAGACCTAATTTGACCTCAAAAGTCTCTCTGTGTTTTTAATCTGTGCGCCCCACAACACTAGAACATATCGGAATCTCAGTACATAGGTTTGTATGGATTTTGTTTAGAAATGTGCAGGTATATGTACGATATTTAACAACTTGAAAATGACTATTTGAAATTTCATTTCTAGAAAAAGATCAATTTTTCTTTGTTACATAGAAATAGAAATAATTCTTAACATTTCAAAATATTGCTAACTAAAGGATTAATATTTCACAAATTTAATGCTGAAAAAGTAGAGCAGGACCAATTTTAAATAAATGTGCACGGGGGACCGGTGCTGCGGTGCAGCGGGTTAAAGCCCCAGCCTGCAATGCCAGCATCACATATGGGCGCTGGTTTGATTCCTGGCTGTTCCACATCCGATCCAGCTCTCTGCTGTGGCCTGGGAATGCAGCGGAGGATGGCCCAACTCCTTGGGCCCCTGTACCCGCATGGGAGACCCGGAGGAGGCTTCTGGCTCCAGGCTTCAGATCAGCTCAGCTCTGGCCATTTCGGTCATTTGGAGAGTGAACTAGTGGAATAGAAGACCTCTCCCTCTGGTTCTTCTTATCTCTGTAACTCTTTCAAATGAATAAAATAATTTTAAAAAACGTGCACTGAATAAAAGTAAAGTTTGGAACAAGATGAAGTACCGTACTTGTATGTATGGAGATACTTCAAAATGTTTGTGGAAATTTGGAATTAAAAGATAAGTTTATTTTAGTGCAGAAAACCTTTGAAATACATTTTTTTTCATAATAAACACTTCTATGAACTTTTTGAAATCCCCCATATTTACAAGCATATTCTAATATAAATTTTTCTTTTTATAGTCTGAACTTTTTATTTGTTTAAAGATTCATTTATTTGAAAGTGTAACAGAGAAAGAGAGGAGAGAAAGAGAGAGAGAGAGAGAGAAAAAATAATCCATCTGCTGCTTCATTCCCTGAATGTCCCCAACAGCCAGGAGTGGGCCAGGAAAGCAAACATCCAGGAGTCAGGAACTGCATGTGGATTTTCCTTTGAAATTTACTGATGTTAGCCGGTTTTGAAAATTTGCCTTAACTCATTGGTTTTCCCATTTAGCATTTCACTATTGCTACACCATTCTGCCCAAGTCAGATCGCTTTCCACTTCCCATGGACCTGCCTGGACTGAGCGCTCAGGCTGCTCCTTTGGGGGAACTGTGAAATTCTCTGCAGAACAATATATGCAATGACGGGAAGAGTGCAAGTTGCCTTCAGCCCTACCACACGCGGGAAGAATTGTGACTTTCCTTGCCACAAAAACACTTGGAAAAACTTTATTTTTCAATAATTATTTCTGAAAGCTGTACAATCTACTTCTGAGCAAAAGTGTGTCCATTTGGATGGTGGGAACTGACACAGAAAAACAAAAGTCACTGCTTTTCAGTTCTATCATGTCCCAGTACCAAATGCACGACCTCTGTGTGAAAGACCCTTTCATTAGAATACAGCGTGTTAGTAGCTCACATTCTCATAATGAAATTTGTCCTGGAGAAGTTCACTGTTTGAAGTATTTTTAGAAATTAAAAGGAGTGCAACATGGCAGACACTGCTAACTGCTCAAATCTGCTTGTCTTCTTCCTCAGGAAGAGAACACCAGTATTTTGGGAGAGTAAGCATGTGCCCAGCCAGAAGATTATTTTTCAGCCTCTCTTACAGTTAGCCCAGCGTCTAGCCATGAGAGGGAAGGACGTGTTGCATGAGACATCAGAAGACGGCTGCTTACAGAGACTTGATCCAATTGTTGGTACCTCTTTTATCCTTCTTCCTTCCTGAGAGTGATGGCTGGGGTTTAGCAGCTGTCTTGGACTACAGAGCTGTTTGTGGGTGGGAGTCATGTAGACTGGTAGGAGAATGACACCGGAAGCCCGAGTCCTTGATGACCATTGAATCATCATTTCAGCCCTGGATTGCCTACTTACCTTGTTTAAGCCATTGTGTTTTGGGCTGTTTGTTTTATACAGCCAGACCTGACCCTGATATAAGGATATAAAGAGGGGGGGCAGCTTTGTGGTGCCGTGAGCTGAGCTGCCTCCTACAATGCTGGAATCCCATATTGGACAGCCAGCTTGAGTCCCGGCTACACGGCTTCTGATCCAGCTCTCTGAGAACGTGCCTGGGAAGGCAGCAGAGCACAGGCCAAGTACTTGGGTTCCTGCCATGCATGTAAGAGACCCTGATGGAGTGCTGGGCTCCTGGTTTTGGCATGGACCAGCCATTGCAGTCACCTGAGAAATGAACCAGTGGGTGGAAGATATCTACCACTCTGCCTTTCAAATAAATAAAGTCAATCTTTAAAAATGAGCATATGGAGATATATGTGCATAACATGCAATGGAGAAATAGTGGATATTTAAATTATGGTCAGTTACGCAACGCTCTACTTTCTCTGCCACAAGAAATCAGCCTGACCTACTGGCCTTTGAGGAGGGGAGGGAGTTGGAGCTGGAGTTCAGTCACATGGCCAGTGATTCAATCATGCCTACAAAACAAAACCCCAATAAAACCTCTGGACACCAAAGTTCAGTGCAGCTTCCTTGTTGGTGATGTGCCAGGAGGGTGATACATCCTGACTCCATGAGAACAGGGTGTTTGACTCTCTCCCAGACTTCACCTAAGTTGTGTCTCTTTATTTGGCTGGTCTTGATTTATGTCCTTTCTAATAAGCCTGCAATCACACACCCAGTGCTTTCCCGAGCTCTAGGAGTCATTCTGATGAATTAGTAATGTTAAAGGGGACAGCTTGCTGCCAGCGGGTCAGAAGTACGGTTGATCTGGGGAATTCCAAACTTGCTGTTGGCATCCAAAGGGAAGGCAATTTTCTGGGGCCATGGTGCCGTGACGCCGCGGGGCTGGTACTAACTGGGGTAGTCATTACCTGATTGTATTGCAATACTGTACTTGAGTGGTGGCTTCCACCAAAACAGAATTACCTTTAGGCCTTGAGGTGTTGGAGGTTCCAGTTGGAAAAACAATAATGTTTGCCTCTGATAAACAAAATGTGGCTGCTTCTAAAATGCCTAGGCTTTCAGGCTTTGTTTCCTATTTAGTTAGCAACTTAGAAGTGCTCTTTTACTGGGCCAGTGGAGAAAAAAATCTAACAGTCATGAGAAGATCAGCTGATGAAAACCACTGATTCAGAGAGAAACAGGGTTGAGAAATTGGGCAGGGCGCGTGAATTTAGTTCACTGTGCCTTGGCCATTTTGCATAGAAAGTTCTGGATAATACTTTGGGATGATCATGTTGCAGCGCTCTGCAGATGATGTCATTCCCCCCCTTAAATGGTTGCTGGTGGTCATGAAGCCACAGTCTAGAAGTCATGCACTCATAATCCTTGCACAGATGCTACAGAGAGCAGCTCAGAAAATTCTTTGATCCGGTCTCTATGTGATTCCTTCTGGGAGTGCGTAAGCTGATTTGATAAAGGAAAACTGTTATAATTGCATTCATTTTTTAAGGATGAGAACCAGAGAAAAACTTTCAGCCTGTATCCTCAGAGGCACAAGTGATTATGAGAATAAAACCACCTGCTGTCCCACCTATTTGGAGGGTTTCAGTTGTTCTTTGTATCATCAGCTGAGACTCAAATTACAGAAGCCCAGAGGGTAGCTGGATACACACCTACCTGGTAGCGGTACCACATAAAAGACTTTTCCTTTATGGCCACAGCTGTTAAATGGAAAACAGCTGAGGTCAAGGGGAGCTCAGGACAAGCAGATTTACACATCAGTCAGGACTCTTACAACTTCACTCACAGGTGACTCCATGGTTAAGTTACCATATCCCACTTCAGAGTGCCTGGGTTTGGTATCTGACTGCACCCTCTGGCTCCATGGTTAAGTTACCATATCCCACTTCAGAGTGCCTGGGTTTGATATCTGACTGCACCCCCTGACTCCAGCTTCCTGCTAATACAGACCCAATTTTCGGAGGCAGCAGTGACAGCTTAAGTATCTGGGTTCCTGCCACCCCACCCACTTTGGAAACCTGAGTTGAGTTTCTGAGTTCTGGCTTTGGCCTTGGCCCAGCCTGGGCCATTGTGGGCATTTGGGGAATGAACTAGTGTCGCTCCCCCTCTTCACGGAGAAACGACACTAGACCCTGTGCTGTTCTTTTGTCTGCTCGGCCCTTCCCGGGTTTGCTGCTGGTTCTTCCCGGGTTGGCTGCCGATCCCTCCACCTCCGTGGAGGGGCGGGCCCCCCTGCCACTTTCCCCACTTCCATGGGGGAGCGGCACACCGCCGGCCAGCTCTCTCGAGGGCTGCTCAGATGTTATCCGGATGTTCCTGGTGCATGTTGTCTCTCTCCTCCTTTATAGTCCTCTTCCACCAATCCCAACTCTGCTACCCACACGCTGAGCACGCTGCTCTCCTCCAATCAGGAGCAGCTCCTGCAGTTTATTGGTTGAACTGGAGGCAGCTGTGTAGAAGCTGTTTCCTCCTCTCCCAGCGCCATATTGTGGGAGAGCAGATGCATAGAATAAGTCTTAATTCCAGTAACTTAGTCTAGTCCGAGTTGCTCCCCACAAACTAGTGGATGGGAACACATTCTCTCTGTCTTAAAGAAAGAATTTTTAAAAAAGAACTTCATTCAGAATATTGTCTCAAATCTGGAATGCCATTTGTATTAGTCCATGCTGTGTTACAATAATGAAATAGCTGAGGTGGGGTTTGGCCCATGGGTCTGGAGGTCAAAGGTTAAAGGGCTGCAGCTAGTGGTGCTCCTGCTGGCAGAATCCCAAGGTGGTGCAGCACATCACACTGTGACAGAACAGAGGATTTTGAGATATTCAAACAGGCACCAGAAGCTGGGTGGAGGACCAGCAGAAGCAGTTTATTAACATCGATGGCTCCAGTGAAATCACCTACCAAGACTGGGAGGCCAATCCAGGTTCCTTATAACATTTACAGGTTCATCAGCATCTTGCATTAACAGTTACAGTATTGGTGGGCTTAGTTGCAGCCTGAGTGATGCAGGACCACCAATGAGGAACTTGAGACCACGCTTCTGGGGAACTTGAGCAGGGTAGGGGTGGGGCGAGTTGTAGAGAACTGAGATTAGGACACCTGCCCAGAAATGTCTACACCTATGGGGAACAGAGATTATGATGACTGCCCAGACATGCCAAACCTATGAGGAACTGGAATGGGGGTTACAGCAAATAGAGGTTAGGACATCTGTCCCTCTCTTTTCTCTGGTCACAGCCTAACTTTCTCTTCCACACAGCAAGTGAGAGTGTGTGCATACCACATGCATGTTTTGTGGTCTCTCTCTCTCTTCTTAAAAAGCCACCAGGATTCAACCATGGGAGCCTCACCCTTAAGACTTGATCTAATCCACATCCCCTCCTACAGGCCCCACCTCTGAGCACCTTAGAGTAAATTTCCAGGCTCTTAATATCGCCACACTGGAACCCTTGGGGAATTCATTCAAACCATGTTGAAACCACGATACCATTTCTCTTAGGATAAAATGCAAAGGAAATGCCTACTTTACTGCTCTCCTCAAGCTGAGTTGCCTTGAGTTCTGTCAATCATTTTCCTTTTCTCCTCTCTCAGCAGTTCCATTCACACCTCTTAGGCTGCTGCAAAAAGCCTGAGGAACATTCAAGTGACTTGGGGATGACAGGTCAGTAAAGGTGTGGGCAGGTTCTAGGGAAACCTACAAGGACAAGAGCAGCCCCAGAATTAGGAAGAGAGCAGTTACCCGAAGCTGGGGAGGAGTAAGCTGTGCGGCGCCGGCATCTCCACGAATGCCTTGAGAAAGCAAGACAGCTAACCCTGCAGCCTTGGAAGAAGGCAGCTGGGCTACAAATACTCCATCTCCCTCTAGTCCTTCCCTTTGACCTTCCTAAGTGACACACCCACTCAGCTAGTGGAAGCCAGAGGACACAGGTAGCTGGATCCAGAGGAAAGTTGTAAGTTTTATCCACAAAAGTCTGCTCTTCCGGCAGGAAGCCAGGTGGAGAAGGGAGAAGAGAGATCTGGAAAAACAAGTAGCACACCTGCTGTTACATTTTCGCTCATGCTGGGCTTATCATCTAGATAACTGCCATACGATCCTCTGGCCTGGTCTAGGATTCAGCTTATGACCAATGTTTAAACACAGAAATGCAGCTGTCACTGCGGCTCACTAGGCTAATCCTCCGCCTGAGGCACTGGCACCCCGTGTTCTAGCCCCGGTCGGGGCACCAGATTCTGTCCCGGTTGCTCCTCTTCCAGTCTAGCTCTCTGCTGGGGCCCGGGAGTGCAGTGGAGGATGGCCCAAGTGCTTGTGCCCTGCACCCCGTGGGAGACCAGGAGGAAGCACCTGGCTCCTGGCTTTGGATCGGTGCAGTGCACCAGCCATAGGGGCCATTTGGAGGGTGAACCAACGGAAAAGGAAGACCTTTCTCTCTGTCTCTCTCACTAACTCTGCCTGTCTAAATAAATAAAAATAAACAGAGAAATGCCTCTCTCTCAGTTGTATTTTGATCTGTATCACCCACACAGATGCTTATACCTCCTTTATTGCCAATTCATGTTTCACGTGCACATAAGGATCCTACTACACACAAAAGGGCCTCTGAAATTTCATAGGGAAATTTTCCATGATTTAGTTCCATTGTCCATGAACGTTTTGAAGCCCCCTTGTATTATAAGCCCTGAGGACCACAAGAATATGTCCTTTCTCTTCCCCTGCACTGACCACAGTGTTAATGACTGTGAAGTTTCTTCACAGTATCACAAATTTTCTCCTAAGGATTTGTATCAGTAACCACAACTCCACTTCAAACTATCACATTCTATCTGAACAACTTCTCCCTAATCCAAACTAATAGTTTTTTTTTTTTTTTTGACAGGCAGAGTGGACAGTGAGAGAGAGACAGAGAGAAAGGTCTTCCTTTGCCGTTGGTTCACCCTCCAATAGCTGCTGCGGCCGGCATGCTGCATCCAATATGAGCACTGGTTGGAGTCCTAGCTGCTCCACTTTGGATCCGGCTCCCTGCTGATGCACCTGAGAAAGCAGTAGAAGGTGGCCTCCAAGCTTAGGCCTCTGCCACCCACTTGGGGACCTGGATGGAGTTCCAGGCCTGGCTTCAGCTTGGTCTAGTCCCGGCTATTGTACCCACTTGGGGAGTAAACCACTTGATGGAAGATCTCTCTCTCTCTCTCTCCCCCTATCTCTGTGTAACTCTTTATATTTATTTATTTTTATTTTTATTTATTTATTTGAAAGGCTGAGTTATACAGAGAGAGGAGAGGCAGAGAGAGAAAGAGAGGTCTTCCATCTGATAGTTTACTCCCCAATTGGCCGCAACGGCCGGAACTGCACCAATCCGAAGCCAGGAGCCAGGAGCTTCTTTTGGGTCTTCCACACAGGTGCAGGGGCTCAAGGACTTGGGCCATCTTCTACTGCTTTCCCAGGCCACAACAGAGAGCTGGATTGAAAGAGGATCAGCCGGGTCTCGAACCGGTACCCATATGGGATGCCAGTGCTTCACGCCAGGGCGTTAACCCGCTAAGCCACAGCGCTGGCCCCAAATAAATAAATATTTTTTAAAAATTACATGTATAGGCTGTAGTGGTGTAGGTTAAGCCTATGATGTGGTGCCAGTATCCTATATGAGTGCCAGTTCGTGTCCCACCTGCTCCTCTTCAGAACCCACTCTCTGCTTATGGCCTAGGAAAGCAGTGGAAGATGGCAAAAGTGCTTGGGCCCCTGCACCTGTATGGGGGACCAGGAAGAACCTCTTGGCTCCTGGCTTCAGATGGGCCCATCTCCGTCCCCTGTGGCCATTTGGGGAGTGAAAGAAGACCTTTCTCTCTGTCTTGCCCTCCCTCTGTCTGTAACTCTACCTCTCAAATAAATAAACAAATCTTTAAAAAAATTATATGTATTCTGACTTACTGAGATCTGTGTATATGTAAGGCACACTGTCGTTGATAGACACATACATATATAAAACTGTATCCTTATCTCTGTGTGCTCCTCTCCAAACATACCGCTCTGTGTCTCCCACTGAGACTAACACTATCCTGAATGAAATGTTTACCACTCTCATGTATTTATTTGTAGTTTTAGCCTACTTGTATTCAGTTTGCATTTTTTTAGGATTTTATTTATTTGAAAGTCATAGTTATATCTATCTATCTATCTATCTATCTATCTATCTATCTATCTATATATAGAGAGAGAGAGAGAGAAAGATTTTCCATCTACTGGTCCACTCCCCAAATGGCTGCTTTGGCCTGACCCAGCCCTGCCCCAGCTGCTGTGGAGCCAGGAGCTTCTTCCAGGTCTCCCACGTGGGTGCAGGGGCCCAGAGACAGGCCATCCTCCATTGCTTTCCCAGGCACGTTAGCAGGGAGCTGGACTGAAAGTGGAGCAGCCGGGACTTGAACCTGCGCCCATATGGGCACAGCCTATGGGTTAGTAGCCTAACCCACTGTGCCACTGCACCAGCCTGAGTTTGCCTGTTTTTGAAGTTTAAATAAATGATAATATACCACCTGTACTTTTCTGCCACTTTTTTCTTCTTTGTATTTGAGTTTTTTTCCTGGTGATACACATGACTGTGGTTTATGCATTTTTAAACTGCTGCGTAGCATTGCAGTCTATAAATATACTGTACATTGACTCATCTATCCTGTTGATGGATATTTGGGTTTTTCCAGTTTTTTACTGTTACAGACAAGGCTGCTATAACATTTGTGCCAATGCAGAAGATTACATAGCCAACGTAAGGATTTTCTGGAAGTAGAATTTCTGGTTTTCTAGTGTGCATGAGTTTCACTGAATTTCAAATTGTCTTCTACATGACCATGTGAATATACACTTTTTAGGAAAAGTTTCTGAGAACTACACTTGTCCTACATTCTGGCCAGCCTTTTGTTTTGCCAGAATTCTTAATTTATATCAGTCTGGCAAATAATGTTATCTTCTGGTTTTAATTTGTACTTATCTAGTTATGAACGAGGTCTTATTATTTTAATACATTTATTACCAATTCAGATTTCCTTTTCTGAGAAATCCCTGTTCAATTTTTTTGTGTCCATTTTTCCACTAGCATTTTACTCTTTTTCTAATTAGTCTTTTAGGAAATTTAAAATATTCTGAATAGCATTCCTCTGCTCATTATGTGAGTATTAAATATCTTCTTCCAGTTGGTGGCTTATCTTGCCTTTTTTTTTTTTTTTTTTTTGACAGGCAGAGTAGACAGTGAGAGAGAGAGACAGAGAGAAAGGTCTTCCTTCCGTTGGTTCACCCCCCAAATGGCCGTTACGACTGGAGCTATGCTGATCCAAAGCCAGGAGCCAGGTATTTCTTCCTGGTCTCCGATGTGGGTGCAGGGACCCAAGCACTTGGGCATCCTCCACTGCACTCCCTGGCCACAGCAGAGAGCTGGCCTGGAAGAGGGGCAACCGGGACAGAATCCAGCGCCCCGACCGGGACTAGAACCCGGTGTGCCGGCGCCACAAGGTGGAGGATTACCCTAGTGAGCCACGGCACCGGCTTTTTAATTACATCTCTTGATACTCTTATTTCTTTATAGTTTTAACAACAAGCTTACAGGAACAGCTCAGAAGACAGGCAAAATTAAAAACATATACTTGCCTGTAGGACAACTCAGAAAAGTATAGAGAATGAATGGAATCTACTGTATGATAAAAATGCTACAAACACCAGTTAGTTTCTATCAATAAGAAATTTGCTTCTTGTAAAAAAATACAAGTGCTGGCATTGTCTAGAAAAATTTAACAGGTTTATTTATAATTGTTTTAAAGTGGAACTGCTGAGACTTGTTCAATGAAATATTTAAACTTGCATTAATACTATATGTCTTGGCATTTATATTAAAAATCCACACATAAATGAAAATGGAAAAACTGCCAGTACCTGATTGTCGCTCCCCCTCTTCGTGGAGGAACGACACAGGACCCTGCGTTGTTCTTTTGTCTGCTCGGCCCTTCCCGGGTTTGCTGCTGGTTCTTCCCGGGTTGGCTACCGTCCTTCCACCTCCGTGGAAGGGCGGTTCCCCCTGCCACTTTCCCCACTTCCGCGGGGGAGCGGCACACCGCCGGCCGGCTCTCTCGGGGGCTGCACAGGTGTTCCTTCAGATAGATGTTCCTGGTACATGTTGTCTCTCTCCTCCTTTATAGTCCTCTTCCACCAATCCCAACTCTGCTACCCACACGCTGAGCATGCTACTCTCCTCCAATCAGGAGCAGGTCCTACAGTTTATTGGTTGAACTGGAGGCAGCTGTGTAGAAGCTGTTTCCTCCTCTCCCAGCGCCATATTGTGGGAGAGCAGATGCATAGAATAAGTCTTAATTCCAGTAACTTAGTCTAGTCCGAGTTGCTCCCAGTTGCTCCCCACACCTGATTTCTGTCTCCTGTCTTTCCACTTGCAATAATTTAATTAGGTATCTTTTGACCTCATGGAAAAAATTATCTAATAATCAGAACTACTGATAACAGGAAGAAGAGAAACAATTTTTTTGAGAATGAAATGTTTTCCAGCATAATGGATTCTTAAGCACATTCTCCACATATGCGGTGTGCTAGCTGGATGTTTTTGACATAATTGTTACATGTTTGGCATGGGTAGCACCCAGGTTGGTGTCTTCAAAAAGGCCAATCAGATAGGCCTCACTTGCCTCCTGCAAAGCACCAGTGGCTGTGCTTTGGAAGCGCAGATCTGTTTTGAAGTCCCGAGCAATTTCTCGGAGCAGACGCTGGAGAGGTAGTTTTTGAATCAGAAGTTCGGTGGACTTCAGGCAACATCTAATTTCACAGAGTGCCACAGTACCACACCTGCAATAACGAGCTTTCTTACCCCTCCAGTAGAGGGCGCACTCTTGCCAGTGGCTTCTGTAGCAGCTGCTTCCTGGGTGCTACACCATCGCTGATGTGCAGGCAGTGTGCTGTGTACCAGCCATGGTATGAAGACCTCCCTACTTAGCCTGCCTTATGCTAAAGCCAGGCATGAGGCACTCACTTTTTAGTGGTACCCTTTAGTTGGACTATAGTCACACTGATCAATACTTAGCCATGGGTGGACTTTAAAATAAAAACTTACCAATGTTTTTGAGAGGCAGAGAGGAAAACAAATCAGGGATGGGGCGGGGGAAGAAACCCTCCCCTCCTGGACCTGGCCTCATCCTCCCCTTTCTCCTCCCACTTCTCTGACTTCTCCAATTTTCTTTGTACCCCTCCTTGGGATGCAGGGTTCCCTGGGGGCTCTGCCCTGGGTCCCCTTCTCTTTTGGACATTTTCCCAATGCTCTTGAGACTCGCTTGGCCTCCGGGGTCACCTATGTCCATGGGAACTACACACTAGTCCCTGCAGCAGCTCAGGCCGGTCTGTTGTGTGGACACTGCCTTCTGGCTCTTTGTCCACATGAGTACCCCACAGACCCGCAGGCCGGGGATGTTTCACACTGAAATTTTCATCTTTCCTCAGTAGGCTTCGCTCACTCAATTCCCCATCTCCTCTGAGTGCCACTACGAGTCCCAGAGCCCTGGCGAGCAGCCCCCTGTCTGCCTCACTGCCCTGCCCAGTTGTTGACCTTTACGCCTGTCTGCCATCCACTCCCTCTTTCCTCCTCGCTTCTCATTTCCAATATCTTTGCTCCCAGAGGGAACCTTGGCACCCCTGTCCTACCCCATGCTCTGAGGTCCACGTGCCTTTTCTTGGCATAGCCTCTATTGGGGCCATATCCCCCCTCTCCTCCCTGCTCTTCACCAGGACACACCTGGACCCCTCTCTGGGTTGGTCCAAGAGCACTGGGACCCACTAACGAGGAACTTTTGTTCCATGCTTGTCAATCTCCCGCCTGTCACTGACTACTCCCCACTTCTCCCTTCTCTGGGACTGGCCAGACTCAGTTTGTGCTATTGGCCCCACCCCTACTGGTCCTGGCTAGACACCTGACCATAGCACCACCCAATGGGATTCTCTCCCTCAGTTCTGACCACAAAGAGGGAGAGCTCTGGGAGGCCTGGAGTCAGAGGCCCTGAGAGCCGTGTGGATCTCTTTTCTGCGGGCTTCTGTCTCTGCCTTTCCTTCCATTCGCTGCCCTCCCGAGGGGCACCTTTCCCCTTGAGCTCCTCGGGGTGGCTCCTGTGGCAGCTGAAAGAGGTCTCAGGTGGTGGCTCAACCCACACAGCCCCTCCAGCTGGAGCTACTGGGGTCCCATCATCACCCCGCAAAGGGGCAGGTGCAGAGGGGCGTGGCCAAGCCCTGAGCCTCCCTGGGCTCGGTGTTCCCGAGGCGCAGCGGGAGGAGGGCCTGGCGTGTCCGTGTCCGGGCTGGGCAGGAGGAATCCGCCTCAGCACCTCAGAGGAGGATGTGGAAACTGACCCTGGAGGGGCCGACAGGGGTGGCCTTGGAGCCAGGGCCGGGCTCAGGCGCCGCCCTCCTCACCTCACTGCCGAGACAGCTTCCTCAGGCCCTGGAGTCTGCGTGCGGCCCGGCCCGCGGTGGCGTCCGGACTGAGTCAGCTGGACCCAGACACCGCCTCCAGGGGCCACACACAGCGGGCGTGAAGGCTGCCCGTGCTCAGGGAAGGAGGGTGGGCCGATGGGCCGCAGTGGAGCCCCGGGAGCCCCATTTCTCACCCCTAAGCTCTTTTGTTTTTTGAAGATTTATTGTTTCTTTGAAAGTCAGAGTTTGAGAGAGACAGATCTTCCATCTGCTGCCTCATTCCCCAAATGGCCACCAATGGCCAGAGCTGGGTGGGTCTGAAGCTAGGAGCCGGGAGCTTCTTTCGGGTCTCCCACACAGGTGCAGGGGCCCACGCACTTGGGCCATTTTCCACTGCCTTCCCAGGCACAGCAGGGAGCCGGATCCGAAGTGGAGAAGCCAGGACTTGAACAGGCACCGATATGGGATGCTGACACTGCAGGTGGTGACTTTACCCATTATACCACACCGCTGACCCCACCCCTAAGCTCTGTAGTGCCTGGCTGCCGTGACTGTGGCTGGGCACCATGAGCACCTGTTGGGGAGCTGTGACCCGAAGAGAATTCTCTCCTTCCACCGGCCTCTGGGCATCACCTGACGCTCATTCGAGGAAGGTAGCCAGTCTCACAGGCCAACCAGCTGAGCCTCGGTTTCCTGATGGGTAACGGGAAGGGCCGCCTTCCCCAGGGCCGGCCGTTCCACGCCACACTTCCCACCCCCGGCCTGGAGTAGACGTCTTTGCGTGTAACCCGAAGAATCCGCGTGTATGATGTAGGTGAAACACTGTTAGAGACACCCTGCCATGTTCTCCATTGTAAACCCCTGCGCACAGGTGCAGTCACTCACAGGAGCAGCGTGGAGGGGCGGGGCTTCCCGCAGGGGCCGCTTAAGGAGGAGCTTGTGCCGGCTGCTTCTGCTCCGGCTTCCGGGGCCTGCACACCGCCGGGTCCCCGCGCCTTGGCTGCTGTCTGGGCTCTGACTCCGGCTTTGGCTCGTGCTCACCCTGGGAGCAGCAGGTAAGGCCCGAGGGAGGCGGTGAGAAAGGCCAGGCAGGAAGTCCCCAGCCCTTCCGTTAGGCTCCCCACAGCATCTTGTGAGCCGGAGCGTAAGAGGTTTCTTGCGTTTCTCAGCAGTCCGTAATCCGTGCGAAGTCTGGAGTTTAAAGCAGCCCTCTGGTGTTCCTTGACTGGCGTGTGTCAGGTTTTAGCAACAGACTTAAATCCCTTTAATGTACTGAGAATTCATAGAAGTTACTGTACTTTTTTTTAAACTAAGATTTATGTTATTTGAGAGAGAATTTTCATCTGCTGTTTCACTCCCCAAATGGCCACAATGACCAGGGCTGCGCTAGGCCAAAGCCAGAAGCCAGGAACTCCATGTGGGTATCTGGGGAGTGAGGCAGGGACCACCGGGGCGGTTTTCCGTTGCATTACCAGGCACTCTAGCAGGGAGCTGGCTCCCAGGCCTTGAACCAGTGCTTCTCTATGGGATGCCAGCATCCCAACGCCGGCCCCATACTTGACTCCTTCTTGTAACACTTGTGTGCTGACATTCAGCCCCGGGATGCTTGGTCTGTTGCTGCTTTCATCATACACATAGTCTTCAAATACACCGCGCATTTTCTTATCTCTCTGCCTTTCTGGAGGATGTCTGTTACTTACAATTCTGTCTCCACCTCTCCCACTAAAGTACTTTTCAAGGAAAGCTGATATTCATCCTACAGAGCCCTCAGGTAGCCCCACCTGTGGGAGATGTTCTGCGCTTCTGCACTTCACCTTCTCTTCTCACTGCTTTGAGAACTCATTTTTACTTGCAATTTGGTTTTCATCATACTCCTTAGTAAATACCTCTTGTACTTCCATCATCTTCACTAGGAGTAGGTGCAGGTCGGTCACCTGAGATTATCCATGAATCTTTTCGTGGTAAAGACTCCTTTCATCATGGGTCTCTAGCTCATTGGACGCTTCCTGATTGGTAACTGGTGTTCAGAAAATGTTTGATTGTAAAGAAATTTCAGGTCAGGAAATTGAGAAGGGGTTGAGGTGTTCTTAGAGTAGTAATTTTGGGACTTGCTAGAACATTTGTAAATGCACTATTGCAGCCTTCTCAAGTGATATATATATATATATATATATATTTTGAGTTAGGACGTCACTGAAATTTACTGATACATTTTCACAGTGGTTTTCCTAATTTTTACTCCTAGTTGTAGTGTACAGGAGTTCCAGTTCCATAATCCCACTAACAGTATCTTAACACTTTAAAATGTCTATGAGTTTTGCTTGCTTTGACATTGGATTTGATATTTGGATTATGTTTAAGTATAATGGATTATATAAATTTCTGTTAATTTGATCATTCCTTTCATTTTACTTTCTTTGTATACATTATGTTGCTTTTATATTGTATACCACTGTCAACATTTCATTGTTTTATTTTTTCAAATATTATTTTAAATTGATTTTAAAGATATAGTAAGGGGGGGGGAGGGAGAGAGAGTGAAGAAGAGAAGAGGAAGCTCTTCCACCCACTAGTTTACTCCCCGGATTCCAAAAGTCAGAAGTGTAGTAGCCTGGATTCCACCTGGCAGTGCAATATGGGACGTGGGTCACCTAAGCAGCAGCTTAACCTGTGCCACAACCGGTGCCCCTTCCCTTCTAGTATCATATATGCATAGGAGTGTTATAAATCTCTAGTTCTGTTTTAGCAGCATGGCACACGTGTTGAAATGTGGAGTATTTCTTATTGGCTATTTGTATTCTTTTATGTATTCTTTAATTTGGGAATGATTTCAAAGTGTGGTTTTTAAATTCCAGTGGATATGCTTTGAGGGGATGATTTTCATCACCTTTTGATTGTGGAGATCTGTTTTATGCAGATACAGGTTCCTCTGAAGGGAATGTGCTCCGTCTTTGGTAGTGTATATAAGTACCCATTAGAACAGGCTCACTCAGGTTTGGTGGCTTGGTCTAACCCTACAAATGTCTTTGTCTGTTTAGCCTAAAAATATCCAAGAAATTTTCATTAAGATTCTCCTCTATAATTGAGAATGAATTAGTTATTCTTGTTTTTTTGTACACTTCACAGCTATGTTTTAGGTTTCTACAGGTTCAGTATTGTGTATACGTACATGAATGTCTACATGTATAGTCTCATTAGCTATTCATATTTATTTTTAATTGATATACCACTTTTCAGCTTATACAGGTTCTGTACTTAAATATGTACATAAATGTGGATATACATAGTATCACTAGATATTAAGCTTCATATTTCTTTTTTTTTTTTGACAGGCAGAGTGGACAGTGAGAGAGACAGAGAAAGGTCTTCCTTTTGCCGTTGGTTCACCCTCCAATGGCTGCTGCGGCCGGCGCACCGCGCTGATCTGATGGCAGGAGCCAGGTGCTTCTCCTGGTCTCCCATGCGGGTGCAGGGCCCAAGGACTTGGGCCATTGTGGGGAGCAACTGAGACTAGACTAAATTACTGGAACTAAGAGTAATTCTATGCATCTGATCTCCCACAATATGGTGCTGGGGAGGAGTAAACAACTTCCATGCAGCTGCCTCGCAAGTTTGACTGAAACTGCAGGAGCTGATCCTACTCCTGATGGGAGGAGAGCAGCGTACTCGGCGTGTGGGTAGCAGAGTTGGGATTGGTGGAAGAGGACTACAAAGGAGGAGAGAGACAACATGCACCAGGAACATCTGAGGGAACATCTGAGGAACCATCTGAGGAACCCCTGAGAGCCGGCCGGCGGTGTGCCGCTCCTCCGCGAAAGCGGGGAAAGCGGCAGGGGGTGCCGCCCCTCCGCGGAGGCAGGGGCCCGGCAGCTAACCCAGGACGGCATCGTTCCTCCGCGAATGAGGGAACGGCAGCTAACCCAGGGAGGGCTGGGCAAAAAAGAACAGCGCAGGGTCCAGTGTTGTTCCTCTGCGAATGGGGGAGCGACAGGCCATCCTCCACTGCACTCCCTGGCCACAGCAGAGAGCTGGCCTGGAAGAGGGGCAACTGGGACAGAATCCGGCGCCCCGACCGGGACTAGAACCTGGTGTGCCGGCGCCGCTAGGTAGAGGATTAGCCTAATGAGCTGCGGTGCCGGCCTCATATTTATTTTCAATTGATAGAAAAATTTTACATATTTATGGTACAACATTATCTTTTGATATGTGTGTATATTGTGAAATGACTAGATCAAGCTGTTTCATATGTATAATCTCACGTGTGGGTAAAGCACTCAGTCTGCTCTCAACAATATTGATGTATACAATATGTAATAAACTGTCTTCCTCTCACCTCCCCCTCCTCTCTCCCACCTCCCCCTCCTCTCTCCCACCTCCCCCTCCTCTCTCCCACCTCCCCCTCCTCTCTCCCACCTCCCCCTCCTCTCTCCCACCTCCCCCTCCTCTCTCCCACCTCCCCCTCCTCTCTCCCACCTCCCCCTCCTCTCTCCCACCTCCCCCTCCTCTCTCCCACCTCCCCCTCCTTTCCCCAATCTCCTTCCCTCCCTCTCCCCCTTCCCCTTCATCTCCCCTCATTTTCCTTCAAATCAAGTGAAAATAAATCATAAAAATTCAAAGACAATTGCCATTGTAACAGGTGTGAGGTGATTCTCATTGTGGCTTTATTAGGAATTTCCCTGGGGATTAATGATGTGGCAGATCCTGTCATATATATTTGAAGTCCATTTGTATGTCTCCTTTTGAGTAATGTCTGTTCAGGTTTTTGCTCATTTTAAAACTGGTTTTTCTTAGTTATTTGATATTTTGGTGTGTTTGGATATTAGTCCCTTATTACATGGTTTGCACACATTTTCTCCATTTCAAAGCTCTTCCATTTGATGTAGTCCCAGCTCTCAATTTTTGCTTATGTTTTTGAGGGCATATCAAAGAAATCCCTGCCTGCAACAGTGTCATGAAGCTTTTGCTCTGTGTCCTTTTGGTTCTTCAAGAGTTTCAGTTACTGTGTTTCAATTGATAAGTCATTTGGGGTTGATTTTTGTTTGTGTTCTAGATGAGCTCTAATTCACTCTTCGGCTTGTGGATATCCAGTTTACCCAATACCATTTACTGAAGAAACTCCCTTCCTCGTTGGGTCCTCTTGGAATCATTTTCAAAAATCCTCTTGCCCTAAATGTGAGATGCTGAACCTCTTGGTTCATAAAAATTCTGATATTAATATATCCACCTACATTCTCATGTCATTGGGAATATCCTGATACTATGTTTTCCACTTATCCTTTTCTCTGTCCTGGTATTTTAGTTAACTTGTATACAAATGAAATATAGGTAGAGTCTTAACATTGAATTGGAATGACTATTATTATTTGTAAAGTCAACAACAGGAGTCACTGTGCACTTACTCCTCATGTAGGATCTCTGTCCTTAGCGTGCTGTACATTGAGACTTAATGCTATAACGAGTATTCAAACAGAGTATTCACTCTGTGTTTCTATGGGGGTGCAAACTGTTGAAAGCTTTACTTAATGTATGCTAAACTGATCTTCTGTAAAAAAAAAAAAAATTATCAATTCCCAACTTGACTCTCACTGGGATTAAACATGACAATAGGTCTGATCTGATTTCATCATCATTTAAAAAATCATCTATTTTTCACTTTGTTTCTGTGTGGGAGCAAACTGTTGAAATCTTTACTTAATGTATGCTAAACTGATCTTCTGTATATAAAGAGAATCGAAAATGAATCTTGATGTGAATGGAAGGGGAGAGGGAATGGGAAAGGGGAGGGTTGCGGGTGGGAGGGACGTTATGGGGGGGAAGCCATTGTAATCCATAAGCTGTACTTTGGAAATTTATATTCATTAAATAAAAGTTAAAAAAAATTGGAATGACTATTTACGTTTTCACATAAGGTTTTAAACTTATTAAAAACACATATTGGAATTTCTACAGATCATATGTTGATTATATATGTTTGATAGCTTTTGGTCAGTTCTTGATAGCCCACTATTATATTGTTAGACTGGGCAAGTTTTATTTATTCCCCTTTTCCTCTTTACTGCTTTAAAGTTTGTACATTTTCTTTTTCTCCATAACTGGGTTGTCAGAGGGATGGTCATGAATACAAACTATTATATCCAAAGTATATAAATGAGTTGGGGCTGCATCCCCAGAGGCCACCGTTTTCTGGGAGCCCTTTCTAGGAGGCATGATGTGCCCACAGAAGTCTGAGCAGTGGTGAAGTCAAGCATAGAGTGGCAGGTGGTCTTGGCTTCAATATTCTACTTCTGTTACTCTTTTTGACAAAAGTTCCTGCTGATCTGATTGTGTGTAACAGTAAGTTACTCATCATGGATTTTAACAGTGATTGAAAATTGATGTAATGCCTGAATTTGACAAGGTCTGCCTTTGCATGAGTTCAGAGTTGTATTATTCATCTATTTTTGTGGATTTGTTTTCATAGTGATATGTCTCATTTTTATTGTAAAGAACAGATCTTTGATATGTTAACTGCCATGATTGTGTTTCTCTGTACACCATTGGCCTTTTACTAAAGGTGCACAATGATGGTTTTTATAGTTTTTCAGTTCACTGTGTATCATGTTCTCCTAACTCCATTGGCTTTTTTTTTTTTAACTTTTATTTGGCAAATATAAATTTCCAAAGTACAGCTTATGGATTACAATGGCTTTTCCCCCCCATAACTTCCCTCCCACCCACAACCCTCCCATCTCCCGCTCCCTCTCCCATTCCATTCACATCAAGATTCATTTTCAACTATCTTTATATACAGAAGATCGATGTAGTATATTAACTAAAGATTTCATCACTTTGCACCCACACAGAACATAAAGTGTAAAATGCTGATTGAGCACTAGTTATAGCATTAATTCACATCGGACACACATTAAGGACAGAGATCCCACATGAGGAGTAAGTACAGTGACTCCTGTTGTTGACTTAACAATTTGACACTCTTGTTTATGGCATCAGAAATCTCTCCCTAGGCTCTAGTCATGAGTTTCCAAGGCTATGGAAGCCTCTTGAGTTCGCTGAATTTGATCTTATTTAGACAAGGTCATAGTCAAAGTGGAAGTTCTCTCCTCCATTCAGAGAAAGGTACCTCCTCCTTTGATGGCCTGTTTTTTCTACTGGGATCTCACTCGCAGAGACCTTTCATTTAGTTATTGTTGTTGTTGTTGGTGTGTGTGTGTGTGTGTGTGTGTGTGTGTGTGTGTTTTGCCAGAGTGTCTTGGCTTTCCATGCCTGAAATACTCTCATGGGCTTTTCGGCCAGATCAGAATGCCTTAAGGGCTGATTCTGAGGTCAGAGTGCTGTTTAGGACATCTGTCATTCTATGAGTCTGCTGTGTACCCCACTTCCCATGTTGGATCATTCTCTCCCTTTTTTATTCTATCAGTATTAGCAGACACTAGTCTTGTTTGTGTGATCCCTTTGACTCTTAGACCTATCATTATGATCAATTGTGAACAGAAATTCATCACTGGGAGTAGTGAGATGGCATTGGTACATGCAATCTTGAAGGGATTGTATTGGAATCCCCTGGCACATTTCTAACTCCACCATTTGAGGCAAGTCTGATTGAGCATGTCCCAAATTGTACATCTCCTCCCTCTCTTATTCCCACTCCAATATTTAACAGGGATCACTATTCAGTCAAACTTAAACACCTAAGAATAATTGTGTTAATTACAGAGTTCAACCAATAATATTAAGTAGAACAAAAAAAATACTAAAAGGGATAAAGTATTAAGTTGTACCTCAACAGTCAGGACAAGGGCCGATCAAGTCACTTTTTCTCATGGTGTCCATTTCATTTCAACAGGTTTCCTTTTTGGTTCTCGTTTAGTTGTCACCAATCAGGGAGAACATGATATTTGTCCCTCTGGGACTGGCTTATTTCACTCAGCATGATGTTTTCTGATTCCTCCATTTTGTTGCAAATGACCGGATTTCATGGTTTTTGACTGCTGTATAGTATTCGATACAGTACATGTCCCATAATTTCTTTATCCAGTCTACTGTTGATGGGCATTTGGGTTGAGCTGCAATAAACATTAATGTGCAAACAGCTTTTTTGTTTGCCAATTTAATTTCCTTTGGGTAAATTCCAAGGAGTGGGATGGCTGGGTCGAACGGTAGGGTTATCTGTAGGTTTCTGAGGAATCTCCAGACTGATTTCCATAGTGGCTTAACCAATTTGCATTCCCACCAACAGTGGGTTAGTGTCCCTTTTTCCCCACATCCTCGCCAGAATCTGTTGTTGGTAGATTTCTGAATGTGAGCCATTCTAACTGGGGTGAGGTGAAACCTCATTGTGGTTTTGATTTGCATTTCCCTGATTGCTAGTGATCCTGAACATTTTTTTCATGTGCCTGTTGGCCATTTGGATTTCCTCTTTTGAAAAATTTCTATTGAGGTCCTTGGCCCATCTCTTAAGTGGGTTGGTTGTTTTGATGTTGTGGAGTTTCTTGATCTCTTTGTAGATTCTGGTTATTAACCCTTTATCTGTTGCATAGTTTGCAAATATTTTTTCGCATTCTGTTGGTTGCCTCTTCACTTTCCTGTTTCTTTTGCAGTACAGAAACTTCTCAATTTGATGCAATCCCAAATGTTAATTTTGGCTTTGACTGCCTATGCCTCCAGGGTCTTTTCCAAGAAGTCTTTGCTGGTACCTATATCTTGCAGGGTTTCTCCAATGTTCTCTAATAATTTGAGGGTGTTAGGTCATAGATTTTAGGTCTTTAATCCATGTTGAGTGGATTTTTGTGTAAGGTGTAAGGTAGGGGTCTTGCTTCATGATTCTGCACGTGGAAATCCAATTTTCCCAGCTCTGTTTATTGAATAGACTGCCCTTGCTCCAGGAATTGATTTTAGATCCTTGATCATATATAAGTTGGCTGTAGATGTTGGGTTGATTTCTGGTGTTTCAATTCTGTTCTATTGGCCTATCCATCTGTTTCTGTACCAGTACCATGCTGTTTTGATAACAACTGCCCTGTAGTATGTCCTGAAATCTGGTATTGTGATGCCTCTGGCTTTGTTTTTGTTGTACAAGATTGCTTTAGCCATTCGAGGTCTCCTGTGTCTCCATATGAATTTCAGCATCATTTTATTCTAGATCTGAGAAGAATGTCTTTGGTATTTTGATTGGTATGGCATTGAATCTATAAGTTGCTTTTGGGAGAATGGACATTTTGATGATGTAGATTCTTCCAATCCATGAGCATGGAAGATTTTTTCCATTTTTTGGTATCCTCTTCTATTTCTTTCTTAAGGTTTTGTAATTTTCATCGTAGAGATCTTTAACGTCCTTGGTTGAGTTTATTCCAAGGTATTTGATTGTTTTTGTGGCTATTGTGAATGGGATTGATCTTAGCAGTTCTTTCTCAGCTGTGGCATTGTCTGTGTATACAAAGGCTGTTGATTTTTGTGCATTGATTTTGTATCCTGCTACTTTGCCAAACTCTTCTATGATTTCCAGTAGTCTCTTAGTAGAGTTCTTTGGAGCCCCTAAATAAAGAATCATATCTTCAGAGAAGGATAGTTTGAGTTCTTCCTTCCCAATTTGTATTCCTTTAATTTCTTTTTCTTGCCTGATGGCTCTGGCTAAAACTTCCAGAACTATGTTGAATAGCAGTGGTGAGAGTGGGCATTCTTGTTTGGTATCAATTTCAGTGGAAATGCTTCCAACTTTTCCCCATTCAATAGGATGCTGGCCATGGGTTTTTCATAAATTGCTTTGCTTGTATTGAGGAATGTTCCTTCTATACCCAATTTGCTTCAAGTTTGCATCATGAAAGGGTGTTGAATTTTATCGAATGCTTTCTCTGCATCTATTGATATAATCATGATTTTTCTTCTGCAGTCTGTTAATGTGGTGTATCACATTGTTTGTTTTGTGAACATTGAACCATCCCTGCATACCAGGGATAAATCCCACTTGGTCTTGGTGAATGATTTTTCTGATGTGTTGTTGTATTCTATTAGCCAGAATTTTATTGAGGATTTTTGCATCTATGTTCATCAGGGATATTGGTCTGTAATTTTCTTTCAATGCTGCATCTTTCTCTGGCTTAGGGATTAAGATGTTGCTGGCTTCATAGAAAGAATTTGGGAGGATTCCCTCTTCTTCGATTGTTCTGAATAGTTTGAGAAGAATTGGAGTTAGTTCTTCTTTAAATGTCTGGTAGAATTCAGCAGTGAATCCGTCTGGTCCTGGGCTTTTCTTTGTTGGGAGGGCCTTTATTACTGTTTCAATTTCTGTCTCAGTTTAGGTTTTCGATGTCTTCCTGGTTCAATTTAGGTAGATTGCATGTGTCCAGGAATCTATCCATTTCTGATAGGTTTCCCTGTTTGCTGGCATACATCTCTTTGTAGTAATTTCTGATGATTCTTTTTATTTTTGTGGTGTCTGTTACATTTCCTTTTTTCATCTCTGACTTTATTGATTTGAGGCTTTTCTCTTCTTTTTTTAGTTAGTTGGGCCGATGGGGTGTCAATTTTGTTTATTTTTTCAAAAAACCAGCTCTTCATTTGGCTGATTTTTTGTAATTTTTTTTGATTCAATCCTGTTGATTTCTTCTCTGATTTTAATTATTTCTCCCTCTAGATTTGGGTCTGGTTTGCTGCAGTTTTTCTAGATCCTTGAGATGCGCTGAAAGCTCATCTGTTTGGTGCCTTTCCAATTTCTTGATGTAGGCACCTATTGCTATAAACTTTCCTCTTAACACCACTTTTGCTGTATCCCCTAAGTGTTGATATGTTGTGTTATCCTCATTTACTTCCAGAAAGTTTTTGATTTCTCTTTTGATTTCTTCTATGACCCAGTGTTCATTCAGGAGCATGTTGTTCGGTCTCCATGTGTTTGCATACTCTCTAGGGATTCCTGAGTTGCTAATTTCCAACTTCATTCCTCTATGGTCTGAGAAGTTGCATGATATGATTCTAATTCTTTTGAATTTGCTGAGATTTGCTTTATGGCCTAGTATGTGGTCGATGCTAGAGAAGGTTCCATGCACTGCTGAGAAGAATGTAAATTATTTAAATGTAGGATTGAAAGTTCTGTAGATATCTGTTAGATCCATTTGGGCAATAGTGTCGATTAAATCTGCTGTATCCTTGTTGGTCTTCTGTCCTGTTGATATGTCTATTTCTGAGAGTGGAGTATTGAAGCCCCCAGTACTATTGTATTGGGATCTAAGTCTCCCTTTAAGTTCCTTAATATATCTTTTAAATAAACTGGTGCCCTGTAATTAGACGCATATACATTTATAATAGTTACATCTTCCTGTTGGATTGATCCCTTAATCATTATATAGTGCCCCTCTTTGTCGTCTTAACAGTTTTTGTGTTAAAGTTTATTTTGTCTGATATTAATATGGCTACACCTGCTTTTTTTTGGTTTTTGTTGGCATGGAATATCTTTTTCCAACCTTTTGCTTTCAGTCTGCATGCATCTTTGTTGGAAAGATGTGTTTCTTGTAGGCAGAAAATAGATGGGTTTTGTTCCTTAATCTGTGTCTTTTACCTGGAGAGTTGAGGCCATTAACGTTCAGTGTGACTATTGATAAGTAGTAACTCTGCCCTGCCATTTTCCCAAAGATATTTTCTAATATATGCTTTGAGCGTCCTGTGACCTTTTACTGGGAGGTTTTCTTCCTTTACCTTCTTTCATATTGATTGACATGTTTCTGTATTTCTGTGTTTAGCACATCTTTAAGCGTTTTTTGCAGGACTGGATGAGTGGCGACAAATTCTTTCAATTTCTGTTTGCTATGAAAGGTCTTTATTTCACCTTCATTTGCAAATGAGAGCTTTGCAGGATATAATATTCTGGGCTGGCAGTTTTTCTCTCTTAGCACCTGGGCTATGTCTCTCCATTCCCTCCTAGCCTGTAGGGTTTCTGATGAGAAGTCAGCTATGAGTCTGATTGGAGATCCTCTGAGAGTAATCTGACATTTCTCTCTTGCACATTTAGCATCTTTTCTTTATGTTTCACTGTGGTGAGTTTAATTACAATGTGTCATGGTGAGGATCTCTTTTGGTCATGTTAATTAGGGGTTCTATGAGCTTCCCATACTGGGATGTCTCTGTCCTTCTGCAAACCCGGGAAGTTCTCTGCTAATATCTCACTAAAAAGGCCTTCTAATCCTTTCTCTCACTGCCTTCAGGAACTTCTAGAACCTGAATGTTGGGTTTTTTAATAGTATCCTGTAGATTCCCGACAATATTTTTTAGGTTTCTAATTTCCTCTTTTCTTTGGTTTGACTGTGTACTTTCCTGTGCTCTAAGTCCGATATTCTCTTTTGCTTCACTCATTCTGTTTTTAAGGCTCTCTAATGTGTTTGTCATTTGATCTGTTGAATTCTTCATTTCATTTTGATTTATCTTCACTATCACAGTTTCATGTTCTAGTTGCTTCATTTCATTTTGATTCCTCCTTAATATTTCATTTTCACGAGAGAGATTTTCTATCCTGTCCAGTAAGGATTTCTGTAGTTCAAGAATTTGTTTTTGAGAACTTCTTAATGTTCTTATCAATTTTTTGATCTGTTTCTTCCATTTCTTCTATCTCATCATCTTCATAATCTTGAATTGGGTTGTCTTGTTCATTTGGGAACGTCATTGTGTCTTCCTTGTTTCCTCGGTTTCTGCATTTGTTGCTTGGCATTGTGGAGATATTCTTTGGTTTCTTCTTCCCTCACTGTGGTGTTTTTTCTCGTTATACTATGACTCTAGATTAAGTGGACTGTCTGCTTTTGATGGATCCTTAGAGGCATGTGATGGATGTAGCCAGAGAGCTCTGTTTGGTTTTCAGGGTTAAGGGTGTGCCAAAGGTGACTCATCCCGGTTGTTCGTTTGTTCTCTCTCTCTCTCTCAGAAAGGAGGTAATTCCGCACAGCTGAGTGGAATTGAGGGTAGTCAGTGTATGAAATCTGGCCCCTGTGGGTATAATATTTGTCTGCTGTGCCCCAAGGACCACACAAAGGGTCTATGCAGTCCTCTGTGTGATTTCAAATTTCCCTTCAGTCTCCCACTGGGTTGCCAAGATTACCGAGTTTGTATACTCCATGAATTCTCTCCCACACTCTCAGATTTTCACAGTCTGAGTTCATTAGCTCCACACCTTCAGTAGGTCCTAACCTCCTGTTACTTCTCCCCACCAGAGCCAGGTTTCTCTGCTTGGTTGATGCAAGTATGTCCAAAGTGGTGCCTGCTCTTTGTCTTGCTTGCTTTTGTAAGCTGAGTGGAGAGAGGCTCATGTCCGTGCCGGTACCTTTTATTTATTTTTTTCTCTCCTCTAGTTAGCCTGGTGAACTTTCCCCAGTGGGGCTTCAAGCCTTGTTCCCCCTAGGCTCTTTCTGCCATTTCCCTGCCAATGCCTCAGGCTTACTGACCTCACCACCTCTTCCAGCGCTGGTGTGTAGATTCCGCGGCTGGGCTGCTGAGAGCTGTGGGTGTCCTTGCTCTCCCTGTGGGTCCTCCGTGTCACATCCACCAAATCTGGAAGAGTTTCCTCTGCAATTTTTTTCCTGAGCCTTTCCCCGAAACTACAGTAACTCCATTTTTATTAAACTATCTTTTCCTGGACTATCAGTGTGTGCCCTCACTATTCTACCATCTTGGCTCTGCCAACTCAAAGTTACAGGTATGAGCTTTGATAAATTAATTTTTATAAGCTAATAAATGTGTAGCATTTTAAAATAGAGATGAGTTGTGGTTAGTTAATAGAGAATTAGAAGTGATTTCATGAATATGACAACCCAGGAATTCCCACAAATAAAAGATCTGACTCATTACTTTAGATGTGGTAGCTTGTTAAAATAAAATTGTTGCTCGCACATTTTTTTCTGTTAAAATATTCCTTTATTCCCTTAAGTAAGGAGAATAAAACTTTTGTAATCTTGGTTAAAGAACACCTATCATGGATTTTCCCAGATATTGTGAATGGAGTATAATACAAACACATGATTTATAAGTAACATTTAGGTTTCTTGTGATCAGTTAATCTGAACTTTCTAAACTTTTCATTCCACTTTTCTTGATCAGGTAGGCTAACAGTACAAGAAAATAATGATAAGGCTTAAGAAAATCAAGTGTACTAAACTAAGTTGAAATACAATTTTGAAAAACTATATTAACAGTAATTATGTTCATGAGTATGTCTGTAAAACCATAGTTTGCATTTTTTTTAATTTAGGAGTCCAGACTAGTAGTAAATTGATAAATGGATAGTTTATAAGTGCTTGAATAATCTCTCTGCAAGAGAAAATATTGAAATATTGGTGAGGAGTTCTTGCTAATGGTTTTCATATTATGAGATTTTATTCCTTTGGACTATTTTGCTGGACATATTCTTTTTGACACTTTAAGAAGGTGTAAAAATGGTACACATAGCTGTAAGTGGTTGTTTTATGTACCCAGTTGCTTATCTCTGAGTTTCCTTTGTTAAAGAGAAGTGAGACATTTTGGGTAGAGATGGATGTTAAGGCTATTCTGAGCATTAATATCAGAATAAGACTAAAAGTGAATGCAAAGTATTGGGATGTATTTTCATTTTTCATTGGAAAAACAAAATGATTTGGGGCCAGAATTGTGGTGTGGCAGGTTAAACCTGTTTGGGATCAAATATGGGTGCCCATCTTTGGAGGTTTCATGTTATCTTCCTTATTATTTCTTGAGTTTCTTGAGTATTTTGGGGGCATTTTTGGAGATACTTTTTTCCCCTCTGATGACTTTTTATCTTTGAGCTAAGCTTCTGTGGCTTAGTGGAGTGTCTTCTCTTTCAGAGAATACCCAGAGATGTTTGCCAGTGTGGCCAGAGAGCTCTGGTCAGTGCTCCAGGGTGGGGCAAGTATCAACACCCAAGTTGAGCTGGTTTATCCCTTTTTAACAGAAGGAGTGGTATGGTCACCTCTTTCGGTTTGACCATACCCTCACCTCCTCTCTTCCATGGTAATTAGTGCACAGGTGTTATCCCTCTATTGGTGTAATACTCACCTGTACTTCCACATGGACTGCATCAAGGATCTGTGCAGTCCTCAGTGTGAGTCCAGATCCCCTTGCAGTGATCCACCCAGGTGATCAGGGAGCTCTGAGCATGTGGAGACACTCACAATGGTTTCCCGGAGACCCAGCTACACCCTGCACTCTCTCATGCAGTCAGTGTTTTCACAGTCTCAGCATCCAGGGATCCAGTCCATCCCATTAGCCTGTCCTGTCCACGGACTGAGGGGTTCTCAGACCTGCTATCTGTGTATGTTCCACCCAGGTGGATTGAGCCTGGCAGCCCCAGAGCTTGCAACTCGGTGAGAGGTTGGGGGAACCCCACAGTTGTATGTGGGTGCCCGACCTCCTGCCAGCCCCCCAAACCGGACTCAAAGTTAGTGGGGAATGCCGATATTTCTCTCTGGTAAAATAGCTGGATCACACGAGTGCACAATTCTTGCCAGCTGCAGCCGTACACGTTTCACAGTTATGCTGGGCATGTACAGGAGTCCTTACAGGTGGCACTTCCGTCAGAATGGCTCCCTCTCCCCACCTGTTGCTGGGTGGGTGTGGCGGAGCTGCTGCTGTCACCCCACTGACAAGGTGGTGACTGTCCCCACCAATTAACCCAAACTGCTGTGGTCACCCCTACTGACACGATGGAGACTGTCACCGCTAGTTGCTGGGTGTGCACACAGTTGCTACCTGTTCAAAATGGTGTCAGCCCTCCCACAGCGGGCTGCAGGAGGCTGTTGTGGAGGGGGGAGCTGGAGACAAAGAGATGTGCCACTTTTTTTCCTTCCTCTGGGTGCATAGTTGTCCTGTTCCCCTCAGGGTTCTGTGCTAGACTCAAAGATGGTGTAGTGCACCATGCCCTCCCTCCAGCTGTGTCAACAGTGCCGTGGGCCTGTGCAGTTTCCCCACGTTGCTTGCAGAGCTGGTGCTTTCTCCGGACCGGGGCTGCTGGGGTCTTTTGCTGTGTCTGTGCCTGTTGTGTGTCTGTACCTTTTACACAGATCCACAGTGTCTCCACTCCTTCCTTGGAGTCTCCACTGAAGTTTCCCCTGCAGCTTTCCCCTGAGAGTGCACTTTCTCTACTTTTTTTCTACTATTTTTGCCTAACCTAGAGCAGACCACCCTGTCACCATTCTGCCAACTTGGAAAGCCTGTTATTGGTATTTTGATAGAGATTGCATTGAATCTGTAGATAGCTTTAGGTGGTATAGACTTTTTAATGATATTGATTCTTCCAATTCCAGGGCAAAGAATATCTTTCCATTTTTTGTGTGTTCTTGGTTTCTTTAATCAAAGTTCGATAATTTTTATTAGACTTTTCACTTATTCGGTTAAATATATTACTATTTGTGTGTGTGTGTGTGTGTGTGTGTGGCTATTATGAATGAGATTTCTTTCTTGATTTCTCAAATGAATTCATCACTATCATGTAAAAAGCCGTGGCTTTTTGTATGTTTATTTTGTAACCTGCAAGTTTACTAAATTGGTTTATCAATTTTAACCATTCTTTGGAGTATTTGTTTTTCCATGTGCAACATCATGTCATCTGCAACATGGATAATTTGACTTCCTCTTTTCCAGTTTTATGCCTTTATTTCTTTCTCCTCCTTAAATGCTCTTGGTAAAACTCTCAGTACTACATTGAATAAGTAATGAAAGTGTCTTATTCCAGATCTGAAGGGAAAGCTTTCCCTTCAGTATGATATTGGCTGCTGGTTTGTGGTATATGACCTTTATAATTTTGAGGTATGTTCCTCCTATACCTAATTCGTGGAGGTTTTTTTTTTTTAATCCTCAAGGGGTGTTGAATCTTTTCAGATGCCTTCTCTGCATCTATTGATGACTATATGGCCTTTGTTCATTCTGTTGATGTGATTTCAGACACTTATTTATTTGCAAATGTTGACCCACCCTTGCATTTCTGGGATAAATTCCATTTGATCATGGTGTATGATCATTTTTATGTGGTTTTAGATTCAATTTGTTAGTGTTTGGTTGAATATTTAAATCTCTGTTTAAGGATTTGTTAGTAGTTTTTTTTTATTAATGTGATGATGGCTTCATAAAAAGTTTAGCAAAGTTTCATCCTGTTCAATATTTTGGAATAGTTTGAAAAGTGTTGCAGTATGTTCCTCTTTGAATGTTTTGTAGAATTCAGAGGTAAAGCCATCAGGTCCTAGACTTTTGCCTTAATGGAAGACTTCTGATTACTGCTTCAATTTCTTTGCTTGTTATGGGTCTGTTTAGATTTTCGCTATATTCTTGATTTGATCTTTGTAGGTTGTACATATCCAGAAACTTAGCCATTTCTTTGAGATTTTCCCGTTTATTAGCACATAGTTCTTTTTTTTTTTTTTTAAAGATTTATTTTATTTGAAAGTCAGAGTTACACACAGAGGACAGGCAGAGAGAGAAGTCTTCCATCGCTGGTTCACTCCCCAGATGGCCACAACAGCCAAAGCTGCGCAGATCTGAAGTCAGGAGCCAAGAGCCAGGAACTTGTTCTGGGTGTCCCACATGGGTGCAGGGGCCCAAGCACTTGGGCCATCTTCTACTGCGTTCCCAGGCCATAGCAGAGAGCTGGATAGGAAGTAGAGCAGCTGGGACTAGAACCAGCGCCTATAATGGATGCTGGAGCTTCAGGCCAGGGTGTTAACACACTGCTGAGCCACAGCACCAGCCCCAGCACATTGTTCTTAATACTGTTTTCTTATTATCCTTTGTATTTTGATAGTGTCGGTTGTAGTATTTCCTTTTTTCATCTCTAATTTTGAGTATTTTCTCTTTTTTTCTTTGTTATTCTGGCTTGAGGTTTAGCTATTTTTTTCTCAACAAACCAATTTTTTTTTTTTTTAGTTTCAATTTCATTTCACTTATAGCTACTCTGATCCTTATTTCTTGCTTCCTGCTGATTTTTTCCTTATTTTTCTAAGCCTTTTAGATGCATCATTAGATATTTAATTTGAGGTATATCTTTTTTAATGTAAGCATTTAATGCTATAAACTTCCCTCTTAATACTGCTTTTGCTGTATCCCACAGGTTTTGATATGTTCTGCTTTCATTTTCATTTATTTCAAGAAATTTTTTGATTTCATTTTTTATTTCTTCAATCCATTGATCATTCAGTAGCATGTTTAATTTCCAAGTATTTGAGTGTTCTGTTTTTCTTGTTGATTTCTAGTTTTATTCCTTTATGGTCTGAGAAGACACACGATATGATTTCAGAATTTTAAAATTTGCTGAGACTTGTTTTGTAGCCTAATATGTGGTGTATCCTAGAAAAAGTCCCATGTGCTGATGAGAAGAATTTGTTTTCTGTAGCTCTTGTGTGAAATGGCCTATAAATGTCTGTTGGTCCATTTGCTCTGTAGTATGTTCCAACTCTAATATACGTTTATTGAATTTCTGTCTAGATGATCTATCCATTGATGAGAGTGGGGTGTTGAAGTCATCCACTATTATTGTATTAGTCTATCTCTCCCTTAGGTATAATAGTGTTTGCTGTATATATCTGGGTGGTCATGTGTTGGGTTCATATGTATTTATGATTGTTACATGTTCTTACTGAATTGAAATTTTTATCAAAATATATCCTTTTGTATTTATTTTTACAACATTTGACTTAAAGTCTGTTTTATCTGATATCAGGATAATTATGCATTCTCACTTTTGGTTTCCATTTGCTTGATATATCTTTTTCCATTCCTTCAATTTCAGTCTGTGTGTATTTTTGTGAAGTGAGTTTCTTGCAGGCAGCATATAATGAGGTCATGGTTTTTTATCCAGTCAGCTAAACTAAGTCTTTCATTGGAAAATTTAGTCCATTTACAGTCAAGGTTAGTATTGAAAGATAAGAAATAAAACCTGTCACTTTGTTTTTGGATAATGATTCTACCTGCTGTGTTACTGAATTTGGTGGTGTCCTATCTTTTCATGATGTTTACTTCTAATGCAGGACGCCCTTCAGCATTTTTGTAAGGCTGGTCTGGTGGTGGTAAATTTTTTTTTTTTTTTTTTGCTTAATTGCAAAATACTTTATTTTTATTTCACTTTTAAAGGATAGCTTTGCTGGATAGAATATTCTTGGTCAGAAGATTTTTTCATCCCACTCTGTTCTGGCCTGAAGGTTTTCTGCTGAGAATAATGTAATTGGGTTTCCTTTATATGTAACAATGCTTTTCTCTTACTGTCTTTGGGATTTTCTCCTACTCTTTAACTTTTGACAGTCTGACTACAGTATACCTTGGAGAAGATCTTTTTGGTTGAGTTTGCTTGAAGTTCTTTGAGCTTCTTGTATCTAGATGTCCATGTGTTTTTCAAGACCTGAGTTTTCAACTCTTATTTCATTTAGCAGGTTTTCAACACCTTTTTCCTTTTCAGCTCCTTTAGGAATACCTAAAATATGAATATTTGGTCATGTAATGATATCTCATATTTTGCTTAGAACTTTTCATTCTTTTGATTTGCATATGTTTCATAAGTACAACTTTAGGAACATAGTAATTCTTCCTACTATACCTATCCTCCCACCCTTCTTCCTCCTCCCTCTCCTATTCCCAGTCTTATTTTTACTAAGATCTATTTTCAATTAACTTTATACACAGAAGATTAAGTCTTCTCTAGGTTCTCATGGACTTTCAGCCTTTCCAGAATGTCTTAAATGCTGATTCTGAGGTCAGTATGCTACTTAAGGCTGTTGTCATTCTATGATTCTGCTGTATGGACTGCTTCCCATGCTGGAGTGTTCACTACTTTTTAAATCTATTATTATTACCAAACACTTAGTCCTATTTGTATGATCATTTTGACACTTAATCCTATCCATAAGATCACTGTAACACTTAAAATGCTCTTTTTACCACACAGTTTAAGGGTATTTAGGGCCCCATGGCAAGTTTGTTTTTAAATTTATTTTATTTATTTGAAAGAGTTATAGAGAGAGGTACAGACAGAGGTCTTCCATCCACTGGTTCAGTCCCCAGATGGCTGCAACGGCCAGAGTTGCACCTATCTGAATTCAGGAGCCAGGAGCTTCTTCTAGGTGTCCCACGTGGGTGCAGGGGCCCAAGGACTTGGGCCATCTTCTGCTATCCCAAGCCATAGAAGAGAGCTGGATCAGAAGAGGAGTAGCCAGGACTAGAACCAGCACCCATATGGGATGCCAGCGCTTCAGGCCAGGGCTTTAACCCGCTGTGCCACAGTGCTGGTCCCCCTCCATGGCAAGTTTTTGAACTGTACCCTTAGAAATAAGTCCATAGGAATTTATACAGAACTATACTGCTTTACAGTTACAAACTTCACAATTAGCACTTTAGAAACATGTTGATTCTTCCCACCGTGCCTGCCTCCCACTCCCACTCCCACCCTTTTCCTCCTCCCTCTCTTATTTTATTCTCTAATTTTTTTTTACTAAGACCTATTTTAAATTTTATACAAATATGATTAACACTATGTTAAGTAAAGAGTTCAACAATTAGTATAAAAACCTTTTTCTCAACGGTTAAAACAAGGGCTGTTCAAAGTCATTGCTTCTTAAAGTGTCAATTTTACTTCTGCAGGTTGATTTTAGGTGCTCTATTAGTTATCACAGCTCAAGAAGAACATATAGTATTTGTCCCTTTTAGACTGACTTATTTCACTAAATATGATGTTTTCCAGCTCCTTCCATTTTGTTGCAAATGACTGGTGCATGTTTTCTTTTTTTTTTAACTGCTGTGTAGTAGTCCATGGTATACATATCCCATAATTTCTTTATCTAGTCTTCAGGTGATGGGCATTTGGGTCAATTCAATGTCTTTGCTATTGTGAATTGAGCTGAGATAAATATGGGGGTACAGATAGCTCTTAAATATGCTGATTTCATTTTCCTTGTTTAGATTCCTAAGGGTGGGATGCCTGGGTCATATGGTAGGTCTATATTCAGATTTCTGAGGTATTGTCATATTGTCTTCCATAGTGGCTTTACCAGTTTGCATTCCTACCAACAGTGCATTATGGTACCTTTTCCCTACATGCTCACCAACATTTGTTGTTAGATGATTACTATATATAAGCCATTTTCCAGTGTGGTTGAGGTGAAGCCTCATTGTGGTTTTGATTTGCATTTCCCTTATGGCTAGTGATCCTGAGCATTTTTTCATTTGTCACCATTTGGATTTTCTCTTTTGAAAAATGTTTAAGTCCTTTGCCCATCTCTTAGCTGGGTTATTTTGTTTTGTTTTGTTGTTGTGGAGTTTCTTGATCTCTTTATATAGTCTGGTGGTTAATCCTTTATCAGTTATATAGCTTGCAAATAATTTCTCCCATTCTGTTGGTTGCCTCTTCCCTTTCTTGAGTGTTTGTTTTGCATGAAAGAACCTTCTCAGCTTGATGTATCCCATTTTTCAATTATGGCTTTCATTGCCTGTGCCTCTCGGGTCTTTTTCAAGAACTCATTGCCAAAAAAAAAAAAAAAAACCAAAACAAACAAACAAAAAACAAACAAACATTGCCTATTCAAATGCTTTATAGGGTTTCTTTTTTTTTTTTTCTTTCTTTTTTTTTTTTTTAACAGGCAGAGTTAGACAGTGAGAGAGACAGAGAGAAAGGTTTTCCTTCCATTGGTTCATCCCCCAAATGGCTGCTATGGCCGGTGTGCTACACCAATCTGAAGCCAGGAGCCAGGTGCTTCCTCCTGGTCTCCCATGCAGGTGCAGGGCCCAAGGACTTGGGCCATCCTCCACTGCACTCCCTGGCCACAGCAGAGAGTTGGACTGAAAGAGGAGCAACCGGGACAGAATCTGGCACCCCAAACGGGACTAGAACCCGGGGTGCCAGCGCCGCAGGTAGAGGATTAGCCTAGTGAGCCACGGCACTGGCCTATAGGGTTTCTCTAGTAATTTGATGGTGTTGGGTTTTGAATTTAGGTCTTTAGTCCATTTTGAGTGGATTTTAGTGAAAGGTGTAAGGTCGGGGTCTTCTTGCTTCTGTATGGGGAAATCCAATTTTCCCAGCACCATTTGTCAAGGAGACCGTCTTTGCTCCAGGGATTGATTTTAGCTCATTTGTCAAAGATAAGTTGGTTGTAGATGCTTGGATTTATTTCTGGTGTTTCTACTCTGTTCCATTAGTGTATCCATCTGTTTTGTACTAGTACCAGGCTGTTTTGATTATAGTTACCTAGTAGTATGTCTTGAAAGCTGGTATTGTGATGCCTCTGGCTCTGTTTTTGTTGTATAAGATTGCTTCAGATATTTGGGATCTCCTCTGCTTCTATATGAATTTCAGCATCCTTTTCTATATCTGGAAGCATGTCCTTGGCTTTTTTAGGGTCCTGAGCTTTTTTGTTGTTGGGAGGTTATTTGTTACTGATACAATTTCTGTCTTCGTTATTGGTCTGTTTAGGTTTTCTATGTCTTCATGGCTCATTTTCAGTAGGCTACATGTATCCAGTAATCTATCCATTTCTTCTAAGCTTTCCGATTTGTTGGCCTACAGCTCTTTGTGGTAATTTCTTATGATTCTTTTTATTTTTGTGGTACCTGTTATGAAATTTCCTTTTTCATCTGATTTTATTAATTTAGGTCTTCTCTCCTTTTTTTGGTTAGTTGGGCCAATGGTATGTCAATTTTGTTTATTTTTTCAAAAAACCAGGTGTTCGTTGTGCTGATCTTTTATATTTGTTTTGTTTTTGCTTTTGTTGATTTCTTTAATTTTAATTCTTTTCTCTTACTGGTTTTAGGTTTGGTTTCCTATTTTTCTAGATCCTTGAGCTGCATTGATAGCTCATATTTTTGGTGCCTTTCCAATTTCTTGATGTAGGCACCAATTGTTATGAACTTTCCTCTTTACACTGCTTTTGCTGTATCCATAAGTTTTGATGTGTTGTATTGCCATCTTCATTCATTTCCAGAAATTTTTTAACTTACATTTTGATTTCTTCTGTGATCCACTGTTCATTCAGGAGCATGTTGTTTAGTCTCTATGTGTTTGCATATGATACAGAGATTTCTGAGTTACTGATTTACAGCTTTATTCCTTTGTGTTCAGAGAAGATGCATGGTATGATTTTGACTTTTTTTGGATTTGCTGAGACTTGGTTTATGGCCTGTCATGTGGTCAATCCTAGAGTAAGTTTCATGCACTGGTGAGAGGAATGTGTATTCTGTGGCTGTGGGATGAAAAGTTCTGTAGATATCCATTAGATCCATTTGGTCTATAGTGTCAGTTAACTCTGTTTCCTTGCTGATTTTCTGTCTGGTTGATCTTTCCATTGCTGAAATTGGCATTTCAAAGTCTCCCATTACTATTGTATTTGTGTCTATGTCTCTCTTTAGATCCCTTGACATTTCTTTTACATAGACAGCTGCCCTGTAATTAGGTGCATCTACATTTACTTATAGTCACATCTTCCTGTATCTTTCTCTGTTTCCATGTCCTCAGGGTTTCCTAAGACCTGTATGTTGGGCCACTTGATAGTGACTTGTAGATCTCCAACAATGCTTTTTGGTTTTCTAATTTCTTGTTCTTTTTGATCTTACTGTAAAATTTCCAGAGATTTGTCTTCTAACTCAGATATTCTTTCTTCTGCCTCACCAACTCTGTTGTTAATACTTTCCACTGCATTTTTATTTGATCTATTGCATTCTTCATTTCTAGTATTTCATTTTGATATCTCTTTAAGATTTCAATTTTGTGGGAAAATTTTTCATTTATATCATATACTTTAGTTTGTTTACTTCTGATTACTTCTGAGTAATCTGATTAGTTTTTTTAAATTATGTTTCTGGCATTTCCTCAGTCTCTTCGTCTTCACTACCCAATATTGAAATGTTATAGTGGTCCTTTGGGTGGCTCAGAGTGTCTTCCTTATTTTTATTTCTTGAATTTTTACCTTTATTTTTTGGCATTTTTTTGTCGGATGGCTTTTATCTTTGGTGTGTGTCTCTGTGGATTAGTGGGACATCTACACTCTCAGTGAATATCAAGAGGTGTGTTCTGGGTGTGGCCAGGATGCTGTTCAGTATTCCAGGGTAAGACCCCAGTGGGGCATGGCAGCTCTCCTCTGATTAACTGGATGGAGAGGAATGGTCTAACTGGATGGAGAGGAATGGTCACCTCTGTTGGTGCAACCAGCCCTTCTCACAGCTGAGGGACACCCTGGTGTTAGTCCCAGTGTGCTCAGCCCTCATCTGCTGTGCTTAATGAACTGCACATTTGATCTGTGGAGTCTTTCCTGTGAGCACGGTCCCCTCTATAGTAGCTATGAGTTACTATAGGAACCGAGGACCTTGGAGAATGCAGAGAAGCACTTTGTGTTTGCCCAGGACCTGGCCACACCGTCTCCTCCTATGTGATCACTGTTTTCTCAGACTCGGCTCCCAGGGCTCTCCAGGTGGTGGATTTTCAGCGGGGCTCCTCCTTTCTGCTATCCAGTCCTGTCTATAGGAAACGAAGTTGTTCAGAAAGCTGCTGTCTGTGTGCTGTCCTCCTGTCAGGTTAGGTGCAAATGGGAAGGTGGGTTTTTCTCTCTGGGAAGGTCTGTGGTTCACACTATGCAAAGTACCCGCCTGCTGCAGCCCCATTCACTTCTCGATAGCACTGGGCAGGTAGGAGAGTCCCACAAACTGTGCTTCCCCTCTCCTCCCGTTGATGGGTATCTGACACAATGCAGCTGGCGTGGAGGAGGAAAGAAGTCTTCTGAATTGTTGTGGCTCTTGCTTACCGGAAGGGCAACCCCTGTTACTGCTGGGTGTGCACAAGGGAGGTGGGGCAGTGGCTAGTGGCTACCTGCCTGTGTCCGAAATGGAAGCCCTCCCCTCCACTGGCTGCAGGTCTGTGCTGTAACAGGGAGAAAGATACACTGCTTTTTTTCTGCCTTTGTGTGCTTGGTTGCCTGCTGTGTTGGGTGGCCCATGTGGATCTCTAGAAGCAGTTCATCAACCTCTCCCTCCTGCTGTATCAGCGGCACCATGTGGGTTCCCCACTCACCTGGTTTCCTGTGGTGGGCATCATTTCCCTGGATCCAAGCTTTTGTTGTTTTTTGTGTATTTGCTCTTTCAGCACAGGTCTGGACCATTCCTACTGCTTTCTCAGGGTCTCTTGCTGTGGTTCCCCCACAGCTTTATCCTCAGGGTATACATTCTCCCCTTTTTAAAATATTAATTTCACGCTGGGAAAATCAGACTTTCCTGTCTCTCAGAATGTCCTGTCTCTCTTCCATCTTGAAACTTCATTTTTTAAAATTCTTTTCTATTTTTGTCTGAGTTATTTCAAAATTCTTGTTCTCAAGGTCAGAAAGTCTTTTCTCCACTTGGTCTATTCTGCTGTTAAAGCTCTCAATTGTATTTTTTATTTCAGTGATTGCGGATTTCATCTCTCAAATTTCTATTTGGTTCTTCTTAATTCTATTACCTTAGTAGTATTTCCATTCATGTCACTCTGATTTCCTTATTTCTTTAGTCTATCTATGTGTATTCTTTTTCATCTCATTGAGTTTCCTTACAAGCAATATTCTGAGTTCTAAATATGTCATTTCATAGATTTGCTCCAGTTCAGCATCTAATTCTGGAGGATTATTATGTTCTTTTGGAGGCATCATGCTACCCTGCTTCTTCACGTCTCCTGTGTCCCTGTTGACGTCTGTACATCTGGTGTAGTTGTCCCTTCTTTATGGAGTACATTTATTGGAAAAGAGTTTATAGTTTATTTGGAATGCAGGTTATCACTTGGCTTACTGCTTTGTTTTTGGTTCTCGGTGAGCCCAGGAGTGTAGTCTTTGAGTGGATTATTCTGTCGTAATCAATGTTAGTTGTGTCTATAAGTGACAAAGGTATAGTTTGCTGCCGTTCATAGGGATAGAAATGTGGCTTTGAGATGAGTATGGGTTTGCTAGGGTTTGTATCCTTGGTCAACAGAGACTTTGGTGTCAGTCTCCTCAGTGATTGTGATAACCAGGACTTTTTCTTGGTATTGTGGGAGACAAGGGTGGCTGCCCCCTTGTCCTACTGGCAATCCTGAGGCTGCTGGGGCTTGTGGAACCAATTGCTATGGTTCTAGGACTATGTGATGTGGATGGACTAGGGATATGAACTGAACCCTGCTCCAGTCCTACAGTGTCGCTCCCCCTCTTCGCGGAGGAACGACACAGGACCCTGCGCTGTTCTTTTGTCTGCTCGGCCCTTCCCCGGTTTGCTGCTGGTCCTTCCCGGGTTGGCTGCCGATCCTTCCACCTCCGTGGAAGGGCGGTTCCCCCTGCCACTTTCCCCACTTCCGTGGGGGAGAGGCACACCGCCGGCTGGCTCTCTCGGGGGCGGGCTGCTCAGATGTTATTCGGATGTTCCCTTTAGATGTTCCTGGTGCATGTTGTCTCTCTCCTCCTTTATAGTCTTCTTCCACCAATCCCAACTCTGCTACCCACACGCCGAGTACGCTGCTCTCCTCCAATCAGGAGCAGCTCCTGCAGGTTACTGGTCGAACTGGAGGCAGCTGTGTAGAAGTTGTTTACTCCTCTCCCAGCACCATATTGTGGGAGAGCAGATGCATAGAATAAGTCTTAATTCCAGTAACTTAGTCTAGTCAGAGTTGCTCCCCACACTACAGGGTGAGATTTTTCTCTAGAGGATATGAATCCCAAGAGGTAGAATGCATATAGGTTCTTACCTAGGTCTACAAGGTAGATTCCAGTGGCACTGAGGAATTTAGAATTAATTGTTACAGTTCTGGTATTGCAGGTTATAGTGGGGTCATTACCCAGGTCTCCCAGTGTAGAATGGGGTTTTTTATGGACTGATTCTGGTTTAAGCCCCCAGAAGCTAAGGTGAATCCCCCTGGCTCACGTAGAGTACATAGGCATTAGCCCCAGAGCTAAGCTTAAGAATTCCCACAGTTTCAGGATGCAGGGACTCTTTCCTTTGCCCCACATGTCACCTTGACTCTGTGGTGTTAGTGGGAGCAGCACAGAGAGCCTCTTTGTGACTTTTCACTACTGAGTACGGTGCTCTGCGGGAGTGGGGCGGAGGGGAGGAAAGCAGTGTGGCTTTCCTGCTCCAACCCCAGCTGTTGCTCAGACCCCAGTCAACCCCACCCTGGCTGAAGTGAAAGTCAGTGGGTGAGTGAAATTTCCTTTCAGCTAAAACTGTGAGCATGGGCACCTGGCAGTTTCTTTCGACCTTGACCTGGTAAGATGGTGGTTCACACCCAGTAGATGGGTGCATGATGTGACTGGCTGCAGAAGTATCTTTGTCTTCTACTTTTTTCTCCTCTTGTCCCACAGTCTTTGTTTTTTTATTTCTTTGCTGAAAATTTCCATGAGTCACACCCCCGGAAACATGTCCTTGTCCTTTATGTGTCCCAGAGTAGCTAAAGTTAATGTGGTTATATATTCAGCCTTTTTGGGTCCTCCTCTGAGGAGACTTCTGCTTAAGATTTTTTCATCGTTCCAATTTTTAGAACCATGTTGATGTACCACATACTGAAATAATTACCTCATTTATAAAAATTAACATCGATAAGCAGAAGTGCAAAATGGACAACAAAATGCATGAGTTTGGATTTATGGCAAACCTGTTCCCTTGGGTCTCTTATAGTATCTCATGCCAGAGCCAACGTAGCCCCACACCATTGCCTGGCCACTGTCCATAGGTTGTTGGCACTGGAATGTGTTCCACAGTAGAAAAAAAAACAGGAAAAAATGGACTACAAACAAATCACTGTTTTATTACAAATGAATTAGACAACCTGCTGGAGCAGATGAGGAACAGAATAATTTACCTGTAACTTAGGAAAATGGCATTTGTTTCTACACACTCTAAATCAAGACCACCCCCTGTATAATTATTGTATTCTAGGTAGTAAATGCGTTTTTCATAGAGTTATGGGTTGGAAATTCTGAAATTGCTTTACCATAATGTTAGGATTAAGCAAAAAAGTAAATACATGGTGGGTAATGATAGATTTCTTACTTTTAGAGAAATTATAAGTGTAGGCTAGAATAAACCCCATGTAGTGGTTGAAATTGGAAATACAAACTCATGGTTTTTAGAATTTTTTAAAAAGTGGCCCTTTTGTACATGTATGTATATATGTTAATTGCAAGCCTGGAGACGTGTGCTTGTGTATATGGTAGATACAGAAAAGGACATAGATGCACACATGTTTGCGTTCCTCTGCATGTGTTTCCTAGCTGGGGCCACCACAGAGCTTGAAAGCATCCCTATCTTGGTGACTGTAATCCAAATACCACCCTGTTCTTGGATTCCTAACATCATTCTGCAGAAAAAGGAGGCAGGGCTCCTAGAGAAATACCAGATTCTGTATCTGGGGCCAGGAAAGTGCAAAGTGAAGCGGGGACATCTCCTTGTACCACAAGGTCACAAAGAGCTGAAGAAAGAATTGAAGATATCAAAGAGCACAGTAGCCACCCCGAAGGGGTTCCCAGTGGCCAAATCTGGGGCAATGTGAACCAAAACACATGATGATAATGAATATGATTTCAGAGAATAAAACAAATATCCACAAGTCCACATTGGTGTAAATAAATAAGTAGTGCAGGAGGGAATGTGTTCCTGATAGTAACATTCCAACTCAGTAAGTGTATCTCATGGGTGGAAAGGGAAAGTCGCCTTCTGACGAATGCCACAGTGATTGTTTCAGGCTAATTTATAGTTGCATCTAAAATGATGCAACAGGTGGCTTGTTTTTGTACTGTCCACGTGATGAGAATTTTTAATTTTAAAAGAATTGTTTCGAAAAGAATATGCAGTAGGGACCCTGGTGCCTCAGACACTGACCAAATATTCCTATTTTTTTTGTCATTGCTTACAAAAGACGTTGCAGAACATGCTATTTTAATTTTCAAGAATAACTCAGAATTCTGAGTCCCTGTTTCTATCTTATTGCCATTTTGTGTGGAGCTTTACTGACAACCTGTGTGGTGGAGTCGCAACTTGCATCTAAACCTTTGTCCAGAACTGCACGTCCAGTGGCCATGTCTTTATATGCCTGTTGCAGAGGTCCTTCATCCTGACAACTCAATTTAGGGTCATCTCCAGAATTGAGAACTCCCTATAGCTCTCTTTCCTCTGAGTGGCTCAACTGTCCAACCAGAAATATATCAGAAACTTGTGGACTGTCCTTGAATGTCTTCACCCTTGTTCCCATGACTCATCCAGGAACCTTCAGTTTTAACTGTGAAGCCTCTTGTCTGTCTTTCCCTAGCAGTCTATCCTATTAGGTGCTTTCAGCACTTCTTGTCTAAATTACTCACTAAGTGGTGTTCTGAGTTCACCCTTTACCCCTCCATCCACTTTCTGTGTCACAGCTGGAGTGATTGCGTTAAACTGTGTGTCAGATTACATCATCACCTTCAAATGCAGTACTGGCTTCCCTGGTTCCTGAGATGTCTCTCTCCGTCTCTTTTTCTTTCTCTCTTTTTTCTTTCTCTCTTTTTTTCTTTCTCTCTTTTTCTTTCTCTCTTTCTTTCTCTCTCTTTCTTTCTCTTTCTTTCTCTCTCTTTCTTTCTCTCTCTTTCTTTCTCTCTTTTTCTTTCCCTCTCTTTCTTTCCCTCTCTTTCTTTCCCTCTCCCTCTTTTTCTTTCTCTCCTTCTCCTTCTCTCCTTCCTTCCAAGATTTTATTTATTTATTTGAGAGATAGAGTTATAGACAGGGAGAGACAGAGAAAGGTATTCCATCTGCTGGTTCACTCTCCAAATTGTTGCAATGGCCAGAGCTTAGCTGATTCAAAGTCAGGAGGTTCCTCCGGGTCTTCCACGCCAGTGCAGGGGCCCAAGCACTTGGGCCATCTTCCTCTGCTTTCCCAAGCCATAAAAAGAGAGCTGTATTGCAAGAGGATCAGCCAGGACACAAACCAGCACCCATATGGGATGCTGGAAACATAGTCAAGGGCTTAGCCTACTATGCCACAGCACTGGCCTTGAAGTATCATCTCTTTTTTTTTTATTTTTTATTTTTTTTGACAGGCAGAGTGGACAGTGAGAGAGACAGAGAAATGTCTTCCTTTGCCGTTGGTTCACCCTCCAATGGCCGCCACGGCCGGCGCGCTGCGGCCGGCGCACCGCGCTGATCCAATGGCAGGAGCCAGGAGCCAGGTGCTTTTCCTGGTCTCCCATGGGGTGCAGGGCCCAAGCACCTGGGCCATCCTCCACTGCACTCCCTGGCCACAGCAGAGAGCTGGCCTGGAAGAGGGGCAACCAGGACAGAATCCGGTGCCCCAACCGGGACTAGAACCCGGTGTGCCGGCGCCGCTAGGCGGAGGATTAGCCTAGTGAGCCGCGGTGCCGGCCTATCATCTCTTTTTTAAAATGCCTTCCACACGGGTTTGCATGGTCTTGCACCATTTTTGTCAGAATTACCCTGTTCATGATCCCTTTCTTTGCAGTTGTACTGGCTACTTTCAGTCCTCTGGTAACATGTTCCTCCATTGAGTATTTAAAGCCTGTATCTTCTTCCCCCTCCTTTTTCATATCTAATGCTTAGACCTAAAGGGAAACTTTCCCTGGTCTCCCTGGTGGTGCCAGATTTTCCTATTGCCATTGCACCATGGGTCTCCCTTTCAGGGCAGCATTACAATATACTTTCACGTTTATTAGGGGGTCATTCTATGAATGACCAGCTCGTGCTCTTCTCTTGAGTTAGGACTTTCACTGTTCTCATCATGCAGGATTTTTTGTGGTATAAATTGTGAAATTTGAAAATGGAGCTTGACTACTGATAGGGCGAACTTTCTTTGTTGAGAGGAAATACAAATTAACCGTGATAGGAATTCACAGGGGGTAGAAATGGGACCTGAGATGTGAGTTGCTTGGCAATGCAGTGGACCACAGCAGATGCCTTTTCAGGTGTGCTGATTGGTCATCAAGTGTTCGGCTCGGAAACTGAAAGGCATCATTTCAGACACTGAAAGTGGTGAGAGCCCCTGAAAGATGGAAGTTTGATCTGAGTGTGACCAAACTTTAGAGGATGTCAGGAAAATAGGAGTTAAAGTATTCCCACTTTGGTCAAGTTTTTCTAAGCTTGACTTGATTACTACATGGGTTCTAATCATGTGGAATTAGACCCATATGAAGTTTATTTCTAAGGAACATTGTCGCTCCCCCTCTTCATGGAGGAACGACACAGGACCCTGTGTTGTTCTTTTGTCTGCTCGGCCCTTCCCGGGTTTGCTGCTGGTTCTTCCCGGGTTGGCTGCCGACCCTTCCACCTCCGTGGAAGGGTGGTTCCCCCTGCCACATTCCCCACTTCCGCGGGGGAGCGGCACACCACCGGCCGGCTCTCTCGGGGGCTGCACAGGTGTTCCCCTTAGATGTTCCTCTTAGATGTTCCTGGTGCATGTTGTCTCTCTCCTCCTTTATAGTCCTCTTCCACCAATCCCAACTCTGCTACCCACACGCCGAGTACGCTGCTCTCCTCCAATCAGGAGCAGGTCCCACAGTTTATTGGTTGAACTGGAGGCAGCTGTGTAGAAGCTGTTTCCCTTCTCAGCGCCATATTATAGGAAAGCAGATGCATAGAATAAGTCTTAATTCCAGTAACTTAGTCTAGTCCGAGTTGCTCCCAGTTGCTCCCCACAGATCCCCCTTTCTTTTTATTTTTGGCATTGATACGCGCCTGTCTTCGGTGCCCCGCGGCACACACTCTGCTCTGCTTGCTAGAGTTGCCCACAGGTTCTTACAAGTCCTATCAATCAGGCAAACCGAATCCGGGTCCTCTCTTCGCCATGTTGTGAGGAGGTTTTTAGGCGCTGATGCGTGCCTGTGTTCGGTGCCCTGCAGCACATGCTCTGCTCTGCCTGCAGGTGCTTACAAGCCCTAGCAATCAGGCAAACCGAATCCAAGCCTTCTCATTGCCGTATTGTGGGGAGACTTATTGGTGTTGATAATGTGCCTGTCTTCGGTGACCTGCGGCGCATAAGCTGCTAGCCGCCCGTAGGTGCTCATCGCCTCACTAATCAGGCAGACCGAATCCAAGCTCTCTCATTGCCATGTTGTGGGGAGGCCTTTCTCTATTTCTCTATCTCCGGGCATTCCTATTTCTCCTATTTTACTTCTATCTACCAGCATTCCTATTTCTCTCATTTTACTTCTAAACTTCTGTTTCTCTTATCCCTGCGGCTTCCCGGCGCCCGCCCCGAGGCTGCTTCTCGGCACCTCGCCCCGCGGCAGCTTCACGGCTCTGCGCGGCTTCCCGGCACCTCACCCCGCCGGTGGGTTCCCGGCTCTGCGCGCACGCTCCGCGGTCTCCATGCACTTCGCGCCCGCACCACAGCCTCGCGCCAGCCCCGCGTTCCCTATCTATTCACGCCCCGTGCTCTCTCTGCACGCGGCGGCTTCCGCGAGTCACACAGCGTAGCTTACGTCTCCGCCACTAGCATTCAATCCAAGTTCCCCGGACTAACCTGGCGAATTCCAACCTGGCGGCCCACGTCTCTGCCTCTGGTTCCAGATCTTCGCCTCTTGCTCCCCGGGGTGACTTGAAGAATTCCAAGATGGCTTCCGTTTCCGCCTCGGCCTGCACTCGCGGCTTCATCCTCCCTAACATTTTTCTCTACCCAGTATATTTCCCTAAATTTTCTTCCAACAATATTCCTCCCTCATTTCTCCTGGCCTCTCCCCACAGTCCGTATCCAAGTCTAAGTTTCTTAGAGGTTTCACTTTCACTTTCAACCTGCAGTCCATATCTGAGTCTAAGTTTCTTCTTGCTTTCACTTTAAATCCTAACTTCTTTCCCACAGTCCGTATCCGAGTCTATGCCTAGGCTTTCAATAGCTTCTTCCGGCACCTTTTCCGTCCGGCTTTCCCCTAGGCTCTTCTAGTCTCTCTCTCCGGTATTTTCCACTTCTTCCCTCCTAGGTTTCCTATCCGAGTCACGGCACCATTATGTCGCTCCCCGTCTTCGTGGAGGAACGACACAGGACCCTGTGTTGTTCTTTTGTCTGCTCGGCCCTCCCCGGGTTTGCTGCTGGTTCTTCCCGGGTTGGCTGCCGACCCTTCCACCTCCGTGGAAGGGTGGTTCCCCCTGCCACATTCCCCACTTCTGCGGGGGAGCGGCACACCACCGGCCGGCTCTCTCGGGGGCTGCACAGGTGTTCCCCTTAGATGTTCCTCTTAGATGTTCCTGGTGCATGCCGTCTCTCTCCTCCTTTATAGTCCTCTTCCACCAATCCCAACTCTGCTACCCACATGCCGAGTATGCTGCTCTCCTCCAATCAGGAGCAGGTCCCACAGTTTATTGGTTGAACTGGAGGCAGCTGAGTAGAAGCTGTTTCCCTTCTCAGCGCCATATTGTGGGAAAGCAGATGCATAGAATAAGTCTTAATTCCAGTAACTTAGTCTAGTCTGAGTTGCTCCCAGTTGCTCCCCACAGAACATTACCTGGGATATCTTCAGTCTCCCATGGAAAAGAATTTCTCTTCCTTCAGCCTATCGTTGATTTGCATGTATCAGATGTTTTTAATGCAATTGCCTCTCATTTAAGTCACTGACTTTTGAACGTAAGTGTTTATGGTGGTATGAGCAAAAGTACAGATGGTCTAGGTGGGCTGTTTACCCCATTGCTCAAAGGTGCTGTTCAGTGTAAGGAATGATCCTGGACCCCCTCCCAGGCAGCTCTACAGTGCTTGTCCTTCATCTACCGGCATGAACTTCCTGACACTTTGTAGATTGCTGAAGGTTCCAGGCTCCCTGGCTGGTAAGTACCCATGATCCTGTGAGTGTTGTGATCCTCAACACTGTCTGAATGTGCTTCTCTCTACACTCAGAACCACTTCCGTAAGAGGAGCTTACGTCTGAAGCCTGCAGCCCATTTTAGAATTGTTCAGCTTATACAAGTAATGTGAGATACAGTATAATGTTCTGTATGAAGCAATGGGGAATTAGACATATAAGCTTTACTAAGATGTCAAAATAACTATGTCAATTACACATTTAAGGTAATTGCTTATAATTTTGATTTTAAAATTGCTGAAGTTTTCCATACTTGCGGTGCTTGGCAAATTTTCTACTTATCTCATGGTAAAATGCCTGCTATTAAGACAAGCTGTAGAGGATAATTGGAAGAATAATTAAAATAAGAATATACATTTTGCCTACTGTGTTGTATGGATCCTAGGGATATTTTTATTCAGTTTTTTATAAGTATCCATTTGAAAACATTTGTTTCCATTTATTTGAAAAGCAGAGTCACACACACAACACAAACACAAATGTGCACACACACACAGAGATCTTTTATCTTCTGGTTCACTCCTCAAATGCTCACAAGAGCTAGGACTACTAGGCCAGCCCAGACCCAGGAGTCAGGCACTTCATTCAGGTCTTTCATATTGGTGGAAGTATCCCAAATACTTGAACCATCATCTGCTGCTTCCCAGGGTATGCATTAGCAGGGCTGGGTCAGAAGCTGAGGTGGGATTTGATGATCCCAAGCAGTATGATATAGGATGTGAGTGTTCCAAGTGGTGTTTCAATCTGTGCCACAATGCATGCCCCACAAATACCTCCTTTTTGAATGCATTCACTGTTTGATTTGGTCACCAATTACTCGGATAAATAAACATACTCACTAATATTCTTTATGGTGTTTTTGCAGCACAATGGGGTGACTGACTATGGCTCAAATGATATATAATAGTCTGTATAAAAACAACAGAAGAGAGAAGCTGGTAGAACCCAAAAACATAGAAAAGATGAAGTGTAAAGAATGGCTGATATTTATGGTAAATTTAAGCAATGTATATATGTGTTTTCTTAATATTTATGTATTTATTTGAAAGAGTTACACAGAGAAGGAGAGGCAGAGGGAGAAGGAGAGGTCTTCCATCTGCTGGTTCCCTCTCTGATAGGCTGCAATGGTCGGAGCTATGCTAATCTGAAGCCAGGAGCTGCTTCTGGGTGTCCCACGCAGGTGCAGAGGTCCAAGGACTTGGACCAACTTCCACTGCTTTCCCAGGCCATAGCAGCGAGCTTGGAAGTGGACCAGCTGGGGCATGACCAGTTCCCATATGGGATGCCAGCACTGCAGGCGGGGGCTTTACCAGCTATGCCACAGTGCCATTGAAAGTTCCATCATACTCCTTTCTTTTTTTTCTTTGACAGGCAGAGTGGACAGTGGGAGAGACAGAGAGAAAGGTCTTCCTTTGCTGTTGGTTCACCCTCCAATGTTCGCTGCGGCCGGCGCACCGTGCTGATCCAATGGCAGGAGCCAGGTACTTATCCTGGTCTCCCATGGGGTGCAGGGCCCAAGCACTTGGGCCATCCTCCACTGCACTCCCTGGCCACAGCAGAGAGCTGGCCTGGAAGAGGGGCAACCGGGACAGAATCCTGCGCCCCGACCGGGACTAGAACCCGGTGTGCCTGCGCCGCAGGCGGAGGATTAGCCTAGTGAGCCGCGGTGCCGGACCATCATACTCCTTTTAATGTGCAAACATTATGGTGATCCAAAATTTAAAAACATTTTTTTGAAAAAAAAGGCTAACATGAATCATTTGGGTGTCTTGTGCTCACAGAGAAGTGTCCTAGAAAGCTATCCGGGATTGAATCGAGTGATCAGACTGGTCACAGCTATACTGGTCTTTTTGTAACTAATGATAGTTTTTTCTAAGTGTTATGCAATATCCCATTGATGTAAATTTATTAGTGAGAAGAGTAAGCTACTGCTTTACAAATCATATCTGCATTCAAGATTTTTCTTAATTATCATTGCCATGCAGTATAAATGGGAGGAAAACATAGTAATGGGGCTGGCTATGTGGCTCAGTGGGTTAAGCTGCCACCTGTACCATTGGCATCCCAAATAGGCGCCAGTTCAAGTCCTGATATGCCACTTCCAAACCAGCTCCCTGCCAATTCACCTGGGAAAGTAGGCAGCAGAAGATTAGCCCACATTCTTGAGCCCCTGCACCCACATCGGAGACCCAGAGGAAGCTCCAGGCTCCTGGCTTCAGCATGGTTCAGCCTTGGCTGTTGTGGTCATTTGGGGAGTAAACCAGTGGATGGAAGACCTCTCTCTGCCTCTCCCTCTCTCTGTAACTCTGTCTTTCAAATAAATAAACTTTTTAAAAAAGGAAAACATTATAATGTAAAATATATATATTCCAGAAAATTTGGAAATACTATCAAGGAAAGACAGATTTCCCAAACCTACTCCTAAATATTGGATGTAATAATTCCTTTCTCTATTTTCATTTTCTACACATTTTATATAATATAGTGCTGCATTAATTAAATATTTACAAATTCTTAGTATATGCCAGACTGTGTTCTGGACATTGGAATACAGCAATGACAGAACTGAGATGTTAACTGTTTTGTGGCTTGAATTAAAATTTTCTCATATGCTCACTGCAAATATTTTTAATGATTTTCTTCTTAAAGAAAAACTTGAATTTTCTTGTAAGATTGAAGGGAAGAGCACAGTAATTTCGTGACTAACATAAATTTCCTTTGAGAAAATAAATGGGTGACTATAGACAAGGGCAAATAATCTTTTTAACAATGATTGTTTCAAAATTCATTGTGGTTGGCGCCACGGCTCACTAGGCTAATCCTCCGCCTTGTGGCGCTGGCACACCGGGTTCTAGTCCCGGTCAGGGCGCCGGATTCTGTCCCAGTTGCCCCTCTTCCAGGCCAGCTCTCTGCTGTGGCCAGGGAGTGCAGTGGAGGATGGCCCAAGTGCTTGGGCTCTGCACCCCATGGGAGACCAGGAGAAGCACCTGGCTCCTGCCATCGGATCAGCGCGGTGCACCGGCCGCGGCGGCCTTTGGAGCGTGAACCAACGGCAAAGGAAGACCTTTTTCTGTCTCTCTCTCATTGCCCACTCTGCCTGTCCAAAAAAAAAAAAAATTATTGTGAAAGAGACAGTGAGGGTGTTTTAACTTTGAGAAAGTAATGCACTTTAATGATCTTGTCCCCAGTGTAGGTCCATTGGATCTGTTGATTTCTTCAGAAAGATTTGGTTGTAAACTGAATCATGGGAGGAGGTGACTGCCACCAATCATTGCCGATTATGGGGAAATCCATCTGTGTTCATTGACCACTACCATCGTTAAAGTAAGTGACATCATGGCCTTCAAAATTCTTGTTGGTGACTGATGATGAAATGGGGAAAATGTCATTGTCATTCTCAGATGTGATTTTCCTGAAACCAAACCAACCATATTTGATATTCTTTCACTGCTTAATTTTCAGGTGGGGAAAACCAACTTTATACTGTAGTGATCTGTGCATACTTGTCCCATTTGGGTGATGCTTGTGTGACTTACCACAGTGTTGACATCATGAATTCTTGCCACATTATTAAAGAACAAGCAGATTTTATTTTCAGCATTGTGATGTTAGTTCCTACTTAGGTGGTAATTGTAGATGGAAAATCTTTTGCTACAAAGCTAAATACTTTCCTAAATAAGACATTTAGGAAAAGTAGCTTGACTAAAATATATAGATAGTGAGATTATGTATAAATGTACAACAAAAGAAGGCTGAATGTTCAGACTCTCTATTTAGAGCCTGTAAGCAACTATTAAGCCAATGCTATCTTGGATTCCTTTGTCATTTATTTCATTGTATTGGAAATTTTCTAATTATTAGATTTTAATTTATATAAGTTGAGTCTGCAAAGCAATAGGTATTTCTACTGTTTTCTTTCCTGTGATATAAAACTTTTTTTTTTTTTTTTGGACAGGCAGAGTGGACAGTGAGAGAGAGAGACAGAAAAGTCTTCCACTTGCCGTTGGTTCACTCCCCAATGGCCGCTACAGCCAGCGCACCGTGCTGATCCAAAGCCAGGAGCCAGGTGCTTCTCCTGGTCTCCCATGGGGTGCAGAGCCCAAGCACTTGGGCCATCCTCCACTGCACTCCCTGGCCACAGCAGAGAGCTGGCCTGGAAGAGGGGCAACCGGGACAGAATCCAGCGCCCCAACTGGGACTAGAACCCGGTGTGCCGGTGCCGCAAGGCAGAGGATTAGCCTAGTGAGCCGCGGCGCCGGCTACAAAACTCTTAAAAATGATTTATGTTTTATAAAACCAAGCCTTAAAATGATTAGATAAATTTGTAAACATTAGTTGGAATGGATTCATTACTTGTATAATAAACGATTTCTTTTGCCTACTAGGTCATAGGGCCTGAGGATACAAAGCTGAGTAAGGCCTTTTAAAAATATATATTTGAACCGGCGCCGCGGCTCACTAGGCTAATCCTCCGCCTAGCGGCGCCGGCACACCGGGTTCTAGTCCCGGTTGGGGCGCCGGATTCTGTCCCGGTTGCCCCTCTTCCAGGCCAGCTCTCTGCTGTGGCCAGGGAGTGCAGTGGAGGATGGCCCAGGTGCTTGGGCCCTGCACCCCATGGGAGACCAGGATAAGTACCTGGCTCCTGCCATCGGATCAGTGCGGTGCGCTGGCCGCAGCGCGCCGGCCGTGGCGGCCATTGGAGGGTGAACCAACGGCAAAAGGAAGACCTTTCTCTCTGTCTCTCTCTCTCACTGTCCACTCTGCCTGTAAAAAAAAAAAAATATATATATATATATATATATGTATATATATATTTGAAAGACAGTTATAGAGACAGGGAGAGATGGAGAGAGAGATCTTCTATCCACTGGTTCACCTCCCAGATGGCTGCAATTGTCAGGGCTAGGCCAGACCAGAGCAGGAGCTTCATCTGGGTGTCTCACATGGTTGCAAGGGCCCAGGTACTTGGGCTATCATCAGCTGCTTTCCCAGGTGCATTGGCAAGGAGCTGGATTGGAAGTGGAGCGACTGGGACTCGGAATGGCACCCATATGGGATGCTGATGCTACAGGCAGCGGCTTAACCCACTGCACCATAACACCAGCCCCAGCTGTGTAAGTCTTGAATTACTTTCATTTTAATAGAAAATTTGGGATTATATCCCTTTTCTTTCCTAACAATAGACTTTAAGCATCATTTGAAAAACACAAGTGTTTGGACTTAGTTCATTTTGCAAATATTGTACTGTGGTACAAGTCTCATGACCAAGCCTAACCTCTGTGGACCAGGGAGAACAGTTGTCCCTCCTGTCATCAGGGGATTGATTCCAAGACCCTCATTGATACCAAATTCTGCAGATGCTCATATCCCTCGTATAAGACAGTACTGTGTTTGCCTTTGATCTACTCACATCCTCCATATACTTATTTTACTTTTTATTATTTTGAGATAGCATTTTTAATTTATGTTGCAGCCAAAGGGTTAATGCTTCACTAAGTAGAGTTCAACAAATAAAAAGTAAAAAGACTAAATTAAGCAGGAGTATATAGGCAAGGGCTATAAACAATAACCAAATGAACAAATGTCTGTTTCACCCATGTACAGTAAATTTTAAGATAGTCACAGCTCATCAAGATATCATTTTTTAATTTTTTTATTTTTTGACAGGCAGAGTGGACAGTGAGAGAGAGAGACAGAGAGAAAGGTCTTCCTTTGCCGTTGGTTCACCCTCCAATGGCCGCCACGGCCGGCGCGCTGCGGCCGGCGCACCGCACTGATCCGCTGGCAGGAGCCAGGTACTTATCCTGGTCTCCCATGGGGTGCAGGGCCCAAGCACCTGGGCCATCCTCCACTGCACTCCCTGGCCACAGCAGAGAGCTGGCCTGGAAGAGGGGCAACCGGGACAGAATCCGGCGCCCTGACCGGCACTAGAACCCGGTGTGCTGGCGCTGCAAGGCGGAGGATTAGTCTAGTGAGCCACGGCGCCGGCCGATATATCATTCTTAATTTTTAAAAGTATTTTTATTTATTTGAAAGGCAGAGGGAGAGAGAAAAGGCAGAGGGAGAGAAATCTTCCATCTGCTCATTTGCTCCCCAAATGGCTGCAATGGCCAGGGCTGGGCCAGACCGAAGCAAGGAGGCAGGAACTTCATCCAGTCTCCCACGTAGGTGCTAGGGCTCAAGTACTTAGGTCATCTTCTGCTGTTTTACAAGGTGCATAAGCAGGGAGCTGGGTTGGAAGTGGAGCAGTGGGCACTTGAACCGGTGCCTGTATGGAGGCTGGCATTTTGGGCAGTGGCTTTACCCGTTATGCCACAGTACTGGCACTACATATCATTAACAATTTCACAAATAATTTAAACAAGTTACATAGAACACTATATTTTAAGGAAAACTGATAGATACAGGCATTTCTTTGTTTTTTAGTTTTTGTTATATATTATTTTAAACAAAAAACATTTGGCTTAGATTTGTCCAGAGAGTTATAGTAGCTAACCCTGTAATATATCACAATTTGCTCTTGGTCACAAATGTTCAAACCACTCCTAGCTCAGGGCATATGATTTTGTGATCGCTTGAGCTCCCTTGAAAAACATCATGGTTTGTTTCCATATCATCTCAAATTGGATGTTTATCTCAATTTTATGCCAATTTATTATTCACTGAAATATAACTTTTGAGGTACTTTCTAGAATTTTTATCTTAAAACTTGGGAAGTTTGGCTTCTGATACATGAGAGTCTCGGAAGAGCATAACAGATCAACAACTCTGTTTTAAATAATTTCTTCAGTATATAGCAATGTATGCTGAACAAATGTTTTTATTAGTAGAATGCATCAAAGTTCATTAACCTCATATATTTACAACTATGTTAAATCATCAGTAGCAAAGAATGTATATCTTCATGAGCTTTTTTTCATTTTGTGTTTTTGTTTGATTATTCAATATGTAATTTTTTCCTTAAATTTACTGCACATGAAAAGATCAGACTAATGCTCCCTTGTAACTCCTACCTTTGCCACTAGATGTCACTAGTGCTCAAATTAAGATGAGTTCCAGATTAAGCATATAATTCTCAGCTTCTTTCTCTTCCTTTCTTTGAAGGTAGTAAGCATGCCAGCCATGTTTAATGAAGAGAATACACCTGACATACCAGGTGGGCATCTCAGGAAGGAACTGAGAGCCCAGTCTGTTTCTCCTCTGCTCTCCCTCTCTGGGATATGGTTAGGTGGAGGGCTCACTGGTGTGGAATTTCCTTAAATTCCTCCCAGAACTTCATAACAGACTGAATAGGCCCTGGTGTATGGTGAAGAAGGCTCTTCTAAGCTGCCCCAGTGAGACAGTTGGGACTCAAGATTATCAAACAAGGACAAGACTTGATGGTCTGCGTCCAAGCTTGTTTCTACATTTCTTCTCTCACTCCACCACCCATTTTCCTTAAATTCTGATTTTCTCCAATGCACCTTACACACACAGGCTAATGTCTACCTAGCTACCTTAGCATTACCCTCTCAAGAGAAGTAATCCCTAAACTTATGGAGGTAACATGGGTGAAGGGCGGTCTTCCAGTGGGCATAGAGCTGGTTATGGGTATTCTTGCTTTCTGTGTCGGTGTTTGAGAGTGACCTTGGAAGATGGTCCTGCATGATCCGGAAGGCTGGTCACATCATCTGATAGGATAAGCTGGAAGTCCTGCCTCACAGCTGTCTGGAGCTGGACGGCTTTTATTCTGTTAGAAACAAAATGACAGAATACATTAAAAATACATGGCATAGAGACCAGCAGTAATATTATGGGAACTCTGGGAGTCACATTCTGGTTCTCTATTTTTTAAAGACAGTTACACAGAGAGAGGAGAGGCAGAGAGAGAGAGAGATCTTACATCTGCTGGTTCACTCCACAGATGGCCACAATGGCTGGAGCTGCATTAATAGGAAGACAGAAGCCAGGAGCTTCTTCTGGGTCTCTCACGTGCGTGCAGGGGCCCAAGGACTTGGGCCATCTTCTACTGCTTTCCCAGGCCATAGCAGAGAGCTGGATCAGAAGTGGAACAGCTGGGTCTTGAATCAGCACCCATATGGGATGCCGGAACTTCGGGCCAGGGCTGTAATCTGCTGCGCCACAGTGCCGGCCCCAGGGTTCTGTGTTTTGTGGACTCTGGCCACCATGCACCTGGCACTGGCAGTTGCAGATGTTTCTATGGAGCCCCAGAGGTTGGGGAGAGCACAGTCTGATGTCTGCCAAGTGGCCAGAAGGTGACTCGACCGCCCAACCACGGCCCCCCGCGTTCTCTCCACTTCCCACAGGCTGCGGTCCAGAGACTCAGGCACAGGCAGTGGTACTGGTCGCAGAGGGGAGGACAGTTGCTGGAGTGAGTTTTGTGGGTTCTTTTCCTCAGCATAGTATAGAAATAAACAGCCAGGAAACAATTTGCAGAGAGGCAGAGCTTCTTTTTGATTGGCAAATTAGAGAATAAACCTCGGGTCTGAGAGGAGACCAGGTAGAGTGCCCGAGCGGAACATTAGCTTTGAAGAAGTGTCCTAGGTTTTTAAGGCATTCTGTCTGTTCACTGGGTCATCCCATCGGGAGTGCCTATTGGATGGGGAGGAGTATTTCATGTATGTATGTTGACTGACTTGAGGTTCATAGATATAGCAGGAGTCTCCTGGAGATGGTCTGCTCCCACTTAGGGGTTCAGCCCCCTCCTCTGCCAGCTCTGGGTGAAAGGTTGCAACCATTCTGAAGATATGATTTGAAGCTGCAAAGTCGCACATGTAGCACAAGAAGCTATTAGTTGGGGAGGTGCTGGACTGTCTGGAGACAAGTTTCCAGCCACAGCTGGCAGCCTGCTTGTGAAGGGCATCCTGCCTATGTCTGAGGGGCCCACAGACCCCAGCCCCGCTGGATGGCCTCAAACACCACCTTCTTTTAACCTACACCCTACTACTGTAGGGACTTGGGGGTATTGATGTGATTCCTGCTACTTCCTATTGGCAGGGAGTCACTGTCCTAGGGTCCCTGAAGGGTGTGGAAGGTTGAGGGTTGTGGTGGTGGCCACCCAGGTTGCTTAGCAGAATGAAGTCTCCATACAGGGTTCCATCTGAAAGACATCTGCATCTTGATGGATTCTAACCTTTGAGAGACAAAGATGACAAGGCAGTTAAAGATGCATGGACCAAACATTTGAGTAAGAAGGAGCATATGGAACAGGCCCAGCAGAGAAAGTACCCCTGCCGTGGATGGCAACCAGGATTTTAGTTGTTCCCAAACCTGATCTGTCAGGTGGGTTTAACTGACAGGCTTTGTAACCACGCTGCCTTTTGTAGGATAGGATGTGATCTGTTCGTGTGTCTACAGCTCCTGAAGTGTTGATACAGAAGCAACAAGAGGTGTTTGCTACCACGCATCCTCCTCCCTGTTGAGCTAGCATGTAGTCCAAAGCAAGTCTGGGTGTTCTCTAAGAAGAAACAGCGGGACATACGGAATTTCTCCCCACTTGCCTTTGCGCCTACAGAAGAGATCTAGTTGGAGTATGGTGTTATGGTTGAGACTTCCTGTGGAGGTCAGGTCTCTCTGTTGTTAAGGGGGTATTTGGGCAAGGTCTTGATGCAGACAAGTCAGGACATTCTTCCTGAGGATCTGGGGGTCAAAGTGGTCCCAGTCCTTGAGGATGCATCTGTTAGGTGAAATAAAAGAGAGAGAGTGGGTTGTCTAGAGAGGTCTCCTCCTCTTCCCTATACAACCCTAACATGAAGACTGAGCCTGGCAGGCACTGGGAGGTGAACCCAGTCTGGTTCCTGGGGTGCAACCCTTGTGAGTGGTCATTAGAGGGATGGCCTTGCTGTCCACCGAGATGGGCCTTACAAATGTGAGGTTTTCGCTCCTACCCTTGTCTTGGTTTATCCCACCCCTAGTCTCCACTCCTTTGCCTCCCATGGTGAGGGCCTTGATAAAACGGCCTATCTCCCCAGTAATGCTGCTACCTCCAACTCTCAAAGCAGCCTTTCATACCAAACTATCGGAAGGTCGAGCCAGTCCTGACCAGTGACATCTCAAAGACCTTTAAAATCTATGCCTCCTATGGACTCCCTGTTCTTTCAGGGCTTAGGCAAGTTAAGAAAAGCTACTGTGTCCTAAAAACAGCCTCATGTTTTTCTCCCAGGCTCCTTACAAGCTTCTGTCTCAAGACCTCTTGTGGGGAAACAGGGAGTAGGCACAGTGACCTGATAGGGGTAAAAATCATTGGGGAATTATCTGAGCACTTTACACACAGAGTCCTTTTACTGTTACAGAAACCTGGTCGAGTGGAACTTTGTTCTGACAGGCACTAGAAACTAGAGGATCAGGAGCAGTTTATTAACCCCAGCAGGCTCAATAGGAAACATTTCCTGACAACTGAACCCTGAGCCTAGGTTTCACAATATTTATAGGTTCATCGGCATCATACCTTAATCATTACAGCATTGATGGGTTTAAATGCAGCCTGTGTGACGTGGGACCACACCTCCAAAGGTCAGTGGGTTTGGCATGTTTGCAAAGGAGATACCTGGGGTAGATTTATAGGGCAGATTTATGACTAGAGTTACAGAGAACAGAGCATCTCCCCTCTCTAGACAAGGTAACTGCATACAACTGCTTTACCAGATAATTGGGATTAGCTGCTTTTTCAGTGTCAAGTATTGACTTTCCTTCCTTTATCTCTTACTTACTATTGCAAAACCCCCATTACTTTCACAGCAGATTAGATTCTAATTCTGTGTGTCGCTCCCCGTCTTCGTGGAGGAACGACACAGGACCCTGCGTTGTTCTTTCGTCTGCTCGGCCCTCCCGGGTTTGCTGCTGGTCCTTCCCGGGTTGGCTGCTGGTCCTTCCCGGGTTGGCTGCTGGTCCTTCCCGGGTTGGCTATTGACCCTTCCACCTCCGTGGAAGGGCGGTTCCCCCTGGCCACATTCCCCACTTCCGCAGGGGAGCGGCACACCGCCGGCCAGCTCTCTCGGGGGCTGCACAGGTGTTCCTCTTAGATGTTCCCCTTAGATGTTCCTGGTGCATGCCGTCTCTCTCCTCCTTTATAGTCCTCTTCCACCAATCCCAACTCGGCTGCCCACACGCCGAGTACGCTGCTCTCCTCCAATCAGGAGCAGGTCCTGCTGTTTATTGGCTGAACTGGAGGCAGCTGGGTAGAAGCTGTTTTCTCCTCTCCCAGCGCCTTATTGTGGGAGAGCAGATGCATAGAATAAGTCTTAATTCCAGTAACTCAGTCCAGTCTGAGCTGCTCCCCACACTGTGTCAAAGAAAAATAGACTAATAACTTTTGTATCCAAAAATTTCTTTCTTTCATAACCTTCTGTGATTTCCTCATACCATCTGCAACTTACTTAAATCTTTCTACCTTTTTTCTTTCTTCTCTACTCTAGTCTAGAGTAAACTAGCCATTAGGATAAAGTAATTCTTATAAACCATGTCTTTATTTACAAATCTCTTTCACTTTAAACCTCTCTTACCAAGAACACATTTTATACTTGTGACCTTTTACCATCTACTGATTTCCTTGATTTACATTTCAGCCTTTGTTACATTCAAGCAGTTTTGAATTAGTTTTCATATGGATGACTTATGAAAATACACATTAGCAACCCAAATAGTCTCCCTTATAGGATTTAAGATACTAAGACTGTACATGTCCATATTTTTATTTACCTTTAGCCAAGTTTTATTTAGCAGCTATGCCTAAATGACTTAAACCACTTTACACTCAGTTCTCCAGTCAAGGCTCAATAATGGAAACAGAAAAACTCAAAACCTTAAAGACATGTGAAAACTCTTATATACCTGCATTAATTATAATAGCACAGAAAAAACTTTATCAGCATATTAGCCCCTTGCTTAGAACAATGACATACATCATGAAACAAAGAGGCAGAGAATCACTTACTCCTGTAGTCAAGAGCTGAAGGAAGAAGTTACCGTGAACTGCAGAGAAGGGAGAAAGCATAAAGGGAAGAGTGGACACACCTCAGACTCCGTGAAATATTCCTAACAGGACTGGCCGTGGGATTGGACAGGTGTGTTGTTCTGCCAGGTGCTCAATCTCCCATCGCTCATGATTGCCCACTATCTAGTTGTCCGAGTTTACCTGGAGGGCCAGTGTTTGTGTAGGTCAAGGCTAAGCTCTGCTTACATAGCAGTAGGCAGCGTGACCAGGCGTCCCTCCAAGAGAGAGGCAAGGTCCTCTAGTCACAGACTAGCCACCAGGAAGCCAGAGCGAGCCTGGGGGGCCTCCAGGCTCTCAGCCAACTGTCCTCCCTAGTTGCCTTCCCCTCTTTACAATCCCTCTGGAGTCTTGGCCATAGCTAAGCTGTGGCTGGGGGAGCTCCCTGTTCTTGGAGAGCTGTGGGGTGACAGATGATCAACACTCTCACAGATCTGGTTCCACTTGAGGGAAGGAATACAGACCTTAGTGAAATGTCCTATCGAGTCCCATGTTGGCACCAATGATGCAACCAGTTGCAGAGGGGAGGTTGGTTGCTGGAGTGAGTTTTGTGGGTTCTTTTCCTCAGCTCAGTATAGAAAGAAAAAGCTGGGAAACAACTTGCAAAGAGGTATAAAATTTTATTTGACAGAAAAAAAAAACTTTGATTGGCAAGCAACAGAATAAATGTCTAGTCTGAGAGGAGACAGAGTTTTTAAAGCATTGCTATCTGTTCATTGGGTCATCCTATTGGACATGCCTATTTGGACGGGAGGAGGTGGTTTCACGTACGTATGTTGATTGGCTTGGGCTCATGGAGACAGCAGGGGTCTCCTGGAGATGGCCTGTCTTCCACTTAGGGGCTCAGCCCTGTCCTCTGCTGGCTCTGAGTGAGATTGCAACCACTCTGAAGGTGTGATTTAAAGCCACAAGGTCACACATGCAGCACAAGAAGCTATTAGTGGGGGAGGTGCTGGACTGTCTGGAGACAAGTTTCCAGCCACAGCTGGCAGCCTGCGTGTGAAGGGCATTCTGCCTATGTCTGAGGGGCCCACAGACCCCAGCCCCACTGGATGGCCTCAGACTCACCTTTAGTGCTCAGCACCGGCCTGAATAGTGGAGTCGCTGTGTAAATGGGTTCCTGAATAGAAATGGGAAATTCTCTATGGACTTTTGGTTCATGGGGAGTTTTGGGTGTGCTTTTTACTTTTACTTCCGCCAAACAAGTCTGGTTTTGTTTCTTTTTAAAGGATAAGTGATCTGTGTATACGTTCACTTTTTAAATATAAATATTTAAAAGCAGGCATTTATGTGTTTCCAGAATTGACTTCCGATGCAAACTTCATTCTCTCCCCCTCTTCCACTCTCTTTTCATACTCTTGTAATGGTTCTAATAAATGGTTGCTTAAAAAAAAAAAAAAAGAGTATGGGAGTAATAGGTCCAAGGAGAGACAATACCCAGGATTTCCATGACCCAATACTGGGCCAGAAATTCTAACCCTGTTGGGCCTGGCCCTGGAGTTGTCTGGCCTCATCCAAGAAATGATGAATATGGTTTTGTACCTGGCCAGTTAGACCACCAAACAACAATCTTCATGAAGCCCATCACAGGTGTCCCCTTGAGCGGCAGGTGTCTAAGGCCTGTTTGTGCTGAAGGACTGGATTTGGCAACTTAGCGAGGGGGCCCTAGTCATGGCAGCCTTTCCTTGGGTGAAGGCTATGCATTTTTTTAAACTTATTTATTTGAGAGGTAGAGATATAGACAGAGAGGAAAGACAGAGAAAGGTCTTCCATCCTCTGGTTCACTCCCCAAATGGATGCAGTGGCCAGAGCCAGGCCAATCTGAAGCCAGAAGCCTTCTCTGGATCTCCCAAGCAGGTACAGGGGCCCAAGCATGTTCCATCTTCTACTGTTTTCCCAGGCCATAGGCAGATATGGATCATAAGGAAAACAGCCAGGACATGAACAGGCACCTGTATGGGATGCCAACAGCCAAGCATAGGCTAAGCCTACTACACCCACAGCACTGGCCCATATTTGCTTTCTTTTCTTTCCTAAAGGAATAAGGCCCTTTTCTGCCTTGCTCTTGAGGGCCTGATACAGGGAATTTGTTATATCTATATACCCAGGGGTCCATAGCCTGTTTGAGAAATGCCAGAGCTATTTTAAGATTGGAGTAGGAATTTGCTGCATGGACTGTATCCTCTCTGAGGCCAGTCTCTGTTCCCAAAGATGAGGATGAGCCTTAAACAGCTTAGCTCCTGACAGCTAAACCTGATAGAACAGTTGTGCTTTTTCTTTGGAAACCTGGTAGCCACATTCTGTTAAGAAGTTAAGGGTGCTAATCAAATGACTAAACTGGAGTCTCAGGCAGGGGAACAGACTAACAAGTCATCTACATTTTGTATCATCTCTCTACTCCGCCCAAGAGATTAGTCCCCTAGGTCCTTTGCAAAAGCCTATCCAAATAGGTAGGGGCTGTCTAAATCCTTGTAGCAACACTGTCCAGGTTAACTGTTCCTTTATGCCCTGTTATTTAATCCATTTAAGGGTAAATACAAATGGACATGAGAGGTTTTTAGACTTAACGATCTGGTGTACTTTGAGACCAGTTAAGATATATGTGAGACTCAGACCTATGGGTTAACTTAGGTATCTATCTATCTACATGGGTATTGGAAGAGACATTACTAGGGAAGTATGAACCTCCTTAGAGAAGGGGCTCCATTGACTCTCATTACCTGGCTGGACTGGGAGGAGTACTCACCTGAATACAAGGTTACCAGAGTAGGCAGCTACTGTATCTAAAAGAAAATTGATGTCCCACCTGCTATGTCAACAGTGACTGCAGGCCCTGTCCCCTCAATAGCTGTGGTAGCTTGGCAGCCAGGCAGAACCAAGGGCTTTTTCAGCATAGGGCTACCAGGGTCTGTGGTTATGACTCGGACATCTTTCAACCCTTAGGGTTTCCAGTGACCCAGTTTTTGGTAAAGTTGACAGGACTCTTTCAGAGGCCAGCTTTTGTCATGACAGCTGGTTGCCTAATGCCTTGGATTTCCATGTCAATAAGATTGTTCCTTCTGTCTAGCTTGATCTTTCTCCTGGTCTTTGTAAAATAGGCAATAGAGGCATCCTTTAGAATGTCAAAGGAGTTCTTGGTCCCATTCCTTATTTTTAAAACGGTAGAGAACCAAGATGGCTGAATAGGGAAAAATGCCTACTGATTCTGACCACAGGAAGATAACAAGAAAAGGAGAGGAAGTGCATTCCCAGAAAACAGTTGGAGTAGAAATTCTACAAAAAGTAGAGAGATGCTGTGGAACAGTAGGGGCATTAGAATCATACAGTACCGAGCAGGAAACCACTGGAGCCTCCCACAGCCAGTGGCTAGAAGGGATGCCATCTTGGAGCAAGGCACCTGGCAACTAGCAAGGAGAAAAAGCCATCTTAATCAGGCAAATAGAGGCTGCCATGGCCTGCGTGCAATGGGGGCATTCTATCAGAGGGATAAACCCGTGGTTCTCACTGATTTTGAGTCTAGCCTGGAGAGTTGGATGGGGTAAGGGCACCCACTTAGGCCAGTGAAGCTCTCTCCTCCGCCGCACTCTATAACGGCAACCAGTCTTGACTTGCCAAGGTGGAGCATTGACCAACCCCTGTTGTTAGGCAGCTGGCTCTGGGAATGCCATGGGCTCTCTCGGTAGATGGTGAGGCTTTTAGGGCTAAGCGTAGATCCCCTGTTCCCTGTGACTTTGGGATATCTGCACCTTGTGACTGTGGAAATCCTGTCACTGTGTGACAGGATGTATAATAGGGTGTGGCTAGTTCTTTAGGCAGTTGTTTAAGTAAATGCGTTTTTTTATTTTTATTTATTTTTACTATATTTTTATTGGCACATAATAATTGTACATATTTATGGGGTACAATGTAATATTTCAATACATGCATGCATTTTAATGATTAAATTAGGATAATTAGCATCCATCGCTTTATATATTCAAGATTTCTTTGTAGTGTGAACACTCAAAATTCTTTCTTCTAGCTATTTAGAAATATACAATATGTTACAATATTATATACAATAGAAATATACAATATTAGAAATATACAGTGTTGTTACTCTACTGTACAATAGAACACCAGAAGCATTATTTTTATAAGGAAAAATACTTTTAATTCAATAAAAGTAAACTTTCTGACTTAATTTATATATATTATTTTAAATCATTCTTTTTCAGAAACAATCAACTGAAGAACTCAAATGATACATCTTTTGCAAGCAGTTAGATATAACTATAGCTTATGAGACATAAAACTATCCTCCACTTAATACACTAAAACTAAATAAATTTTTGAGACGAAGTTTTACTATTAGCTCTCATAATCTACTTTTTGAGGACAGAGGTCCTGCATGGGAAGTTAGTGAAGAGTGACTCCTGTTAATTTAACAATTAACAATCTCATATGACGACAGTGATCACCCAAGGCTCACTCTTGGCATGAGCTGCCTAGGCTATGGAAGTCTTTTGTATCCACAAACTCCATAAGTATTTAGACAAGGCCATAAGAAAAATGAAAGTTCTCTCCTCACTTCAGAGAAACGTACATCCTTCTTTGACTATTTCTTTACACTGGGGTCTCACCCACCAAGGTCCTTCATGTAGGATAATTTTTGCCACAGTGTCTTGGCTTTCCATGCCTTAAATTCTCTCATGGGCTTTTCAGCCAGACCAGAATGCCTTAAGTGCTGATTCTGAGGTCAGAGTGCTACTTAAATCGATTGTCATTCTGTGAGTCTGCTGTATGGGCTGCTTCCCATGTTGGAACATTCTCTCCTTTTTAATTCTGTTATTACTACCAAACACTTAATCCTCTTTATATGATAAATTTAACACTTAATCCTATCCATATGATTATTTTAACACTTAATCCTATCAATATGCTCACTTTAACTCTTGGAATGCTCTTTTTACCACCCTACTTAAGAGGATTTGGGGTCCTATGGCAAGTTTTAAACTCTACACCTAGAAGCCATGTCTAATACACCCTTTAGATAAAAGTACATCCTTCTTTGATGGCCTCTATTTCTACTAGGATCTCACTCACAGATCCTTCATGCAGAGCATTTTTTGCCACTATATCTTGGCTTTCCATGTCTGAAATGCTCTTATGGCTTCTCAGCCAGATCTGAATGCCTTAGGGGCTGATTCTGAGGTAAGAGTGCTGTTTAGGGCATTTGTCACTTGTCATTTACACTGGAGTCTCACCCACCAAGGTCCTTAATGTAGGATAATTTTTGCCACACAATTTTTGCTGTATGGACTGCTTTCCATGTTGGGACTTTCTCTCCTTTTTAATTCTATTGTTATTGCCAGCCATTTGGTCGTATTTATGTGAACCCTTTGACACTTAATCCTATCTATATGGTCAATTCCACACTTAATATGATCACTTTATCACATAAGATGGGATTATTACCACGCATCTTAATGGGATTTGCAGTCCCATGGCAAGTTTTTAGCTTCATCCTTAGGGGTAAGTCCATGGGAATGTGTGCTGAACTGTACAGCTCCTCTTTCTCTCATTCCCACTCTCATTTTTCACTAGGATCTAGTTTCAATTGACTTAGTACACCTATGGTTAATTCTATGTTAAGTAAAGAGTTCAACCAATAGCATTAAGTAGAAAAAAAGAATAAAAAATGAAATAATAAACTGTTCCTCGATTAGTCAAGAAAGGGCTGTTCAAGTAGTTGCTTCTTGTAGGGTCAGTTTCACTTCTACAGGTTCTCTTTTAGGTGCTCTGTTATCACAGATCAGGAAGAACAGATGGCATTTGTCCCTTTGGGACTGGCTTATTTCAATAAGTGTAATGTTTTCCAGATTTATCCATTTTATTGCAAATGACCAGATTTTTTTTTGATTTTTTTTACTTTTATTTAATGAATATGAATTTCCAAAGTACGACTTATGGATTACAACGGCTTCCCCCCCATACCGTCCCTCCCACCCACAACCCTCCCACCTCCCACTCCCTCTCCCCTTCCATTCACATCAAGATCCATTTTCAATTATCTTAACATACAGAAGATCAGCCTAGCACACATTAAGTAAGGATTTCAACAGTTTGCTCCCACACAGAAACATAAAGTGAAAAATAATAGATGATTTTTTAAAATGATGATGAAATCCGATCAGACCTATTGTCATGTTTAATCCCAGTGAGAGTCAAGTTGGGAATTGATAATTTTTTTTTTTACAGAAGATCAGTTTAGTATGCATTAAGTAAAGATTTCAACAGTCTGCACCCCCATAGAAACACAAGGTGAAATATATTGTTTGAGTACTCGTTATAGCATTAAATCCCAATGTACAGCACATTAATAAGGACAGAGATCCTACATGAGGAGTAAGTGCACAGTGACTCCTGTTGTTGACTTTACCAATTGACACTCCTGTCTATGTCATCAGTAATCTCCCTATGCTCCAGTCATGAGTTTCCAAGGCTATGGAAGCCCTCTGAGTTCTCCGATTCTTATCTTGTTTAGACAAGGTCATAGTCAAAGTGGAGGTTCTCTCCTCCCTTCAGAGAAAGGTACCTCCTTCTTTGAAGACCTGTTCTTTCCACTGAGATCTCACTTGCAGAGATCTTTTGCCAGAGTGTCTTGGCTTTCCATGCCTGAAATACTCTCATGGGCTTTTCAGCCAGATCCGAGTGCCTTTAGGGCTGATTCTGAGGCCAGAGTGCTATTTAGGACATCTGCCATTCTATGAGTCTGCTGAGTATCTCACTTCCCATGTTGGATCACTCTCCCCTTTATTTATTCTATCGGTTAGCGTTAGCAGATACTAGACTTGTCTATGTGCTCCCTTTGACTCTTAGTCCTTTCATTATGATCAATTGTGAACTGAAATTGATCATTTGGAATAGTGAGATGGCATTGGTACATGCCACCTTGATGGGATTGAATTGGAATCCCCTGGTATGTTTCTAACTCTACCATTTGGGGCAAGTCAGCTTGAGCATGTCCCAAATTATACCTCTCTTCCCTCTCTTATTCCCACTCTTATGTTTAACAGGGATCACATTTCAGTTAATTTTCAACACTTAAGAATAACTGTGTGATAATTACAGAATGAAACCAGTCATATTAAGTAGAACAGACAAAAAAAATACTAAGAGGGATAATGTATTAAGTTGTTCATTAACAGTCAGGGCTATGCTGATCAAGTCACCGTTTCTCATAGTGTCCATTTCACTTCAACAGGTTTCCTTTTTGGTGTTCAGTCAGTTGTCACCGATCAGGGAGAACATATGGTATTTGTCCCTTTGGGACTGGCTTACTTCACTCAGCATGATGTGTTCCAGATTCCTCCATTTTGTTGCAAATGACTGGATTTCGTTGTTTCTTACTGCGGTATAGTATTCTAAAGAATACATATCCCATAATTTCTTTATCCAGTCTACCGTTGATGGGCATTTTAGGTTGGTTCCAGGTCTTGGCTATTGTGAATTGTGCTGCGATAAACATTAGGGTGCAGACCGCTTTTTTGTTTGCCAATTTAATTTCCTTTGGGTAAATTCCAAGGAGTGGGATGGCTGGGTCGAATGGTAGGGTTATATTCAGGTTTCTGAGGAATCTCCAGACTGACTTCCATAATGGCTTGACCAGTTTGCATTCCCACCAACAGTGGGTTAGTGTCCCTTTTTCCCCACATCCTCGCCAGCATCTGTTGTTGGTAGATTTCTGTATGTGAGCCATTCTAACCGGGGTGAGGTGAAACCTCATTGTGGTTTTGATTTGCATTTCCCTGATTGCTAGCGACCTTGAGCATTTTTTCATGTGCTTGTTGGCCATTTGGATTTCCTCTTTTGAAAAATGTCTATTGAGGTCCTTGGCCCATCTCTTAAGTGGGTTGTTGGTTTTGTTTTTGTGGAGTTTCTTGATCTCTTTGTAGATTCTGGTTATTAACCCTTTATCTGTTGCATAGTTTGCAAATATTTTTTCCCATTCTGTCGGTTGTCTCTTCACTCTCCTGTTTCTTTTGCAGTACAGAAACTTCTCAATTTGATGCAATCCCAATAGTTGATTTTGGCTTTGACTGCCTGTGCCTCCCGGGTCTTTCCCAGAAATTCTTTGCCTGTGCCAATATCTTGAAGGGTTTCTCCAATGTTCTCTAATAACTTAATGGTGTCAGGACGTAGATTTAGGTCTTTAATCCACGTTGAGTGGATTTTTGTGTAAGGTGTAAGGTAGGGGTCTTGTTTCATGCTTCTGCACGTGGAAATCCAGTTTTCCCAGCACCATTTATTGAATAGACCGTCCTTGCTCCAGGAATTGGTTTTAGATCCTTGATCAAATATAAGTTGGCTGTAGATGTTTGGACCAGATTTTTTTTTAACCACTGTGTAGTATTCTATAGAGTATATATCCCATAGTTTCTTTATCTAGTCTTCCATTGACGGGCATTTAGGTTGATTCCATGTCTTAGCTATTGTGAATTGAGCTGCAATAAACATGGTGGTGTGGATGACTCTTTTATTTGCTGATTTCATTTCCTTTGGGTAAATTCTGAGGAGTGGCATGGCTGGATCATATGGTAGGACTATTTTCAGATTTCTGAGATATCTCCAAACTGTCTTCCATAGTGGTTTTACCAGTTTGCATTCCCATCAACAGTAGATTAGGGTACCTTCTCCCCTACATCCTCACCAGCATTTGTTGTTTGCTGATTTCTATATGAAAGCCATTCTAACTGGGGTGAGGTTTTAATATGCATCTCCCTGATGGCTAGTGATCCTGAACATTTTTTCATATGTCTGTTGGCCGTTTGGGTTTCTTCTTTTGAGAAACTTCTGGTTAAGTCCTTTGCCCACTTCTTGACTATGTTGTTTGCTTTGCTGTTGATTTTTTTTTTTTTTTGGATCACTTTATATAGTCTTGTTATTAATCCTTTATCAGTTGCATGGTTTACAAATAATTTCTCCCATTCTATTGGTTGCCTCTTTACTTTCTGAGTGTTTCTTTTGCTGTACAGAAGTTTCTCAATTTGATATAATCCCACTTGTTAATCTTGGTTTTTATTGCCTGTGCCTCTGGGGTCTTTCCAGGCACTCTTTCCTATGCTGATGTCTTACAGGGTTTCCCCAGTTCTCTTTAGTAATTTGATGGTATTGTGTCATAGCTATAGGTCTTCAATCCATTTTGAATGGATTTTTGGGTAAGTTGTAAGGTAGGGGTTCTGTTTCATACTTCTGCAGTTGGAAATATTTTTCCCTACACCATTTGTTGAAGAGATTTTCCTTGTTCCACGGAATGGTTTTAGCTCTTTGGTTGAATATAAGTTGGTTGTAGATGGTTGGATTGATTTCTGGTGTTTTTATTCTCTTCCATTGGTATATCCATCTGTTTTTGTACCAGTACCAAGCTGTTTTGATTATAACTGCCTTGTAGTATGTCTTGAAATCTGGTATTGTGCTGCCTCCAGCTTTGTTTTTGTTGTATAAGGTTGCTTTAGTTATCTGATGTCTCTTGTGTTTTCTTTTTATTTTTCAAGATTTATCTATTTACTTGAAAGTTACACAGAGAAAGGAGGAGAGGCTGGGAGGGGGGTGCCTTCATCTGCTGGTTTACTGCCCAATTGGCTGCAACGGTTGGAGCTGCAATGATTGGAAGCCAGGAGACAGGAGCCAGGAGCTTCTTCCAGGTCTCCCATGTGGGTGCAAAGACTTGGGCCATCCTCCACTGCTTTCCCAGGCCATAGCAGAGAGCTGGATCAGAAGTGGAGCAACTGGGATTGGAACAAACGCTCATGTGGAATGCTGGCACTGCAGGTAGGGGCTTGCCCCTCTACGCCACAGTGCCGGCCCCCTCTTGTGTTTTCAAATGAATTTCTTTTTTTTTATTTATTTTTTATTTTTTGACAGGCAGAGTGGACAGAGAGAGAGAGACAGAGAGAAAGGTCTTCCTTTGCCGTTGGTTCACCCTCCAATGGCCGGCGCGCTGTGGCCGGTGCACGGCGCTGATCCGATGGCAGGAGCCGGGTACTTATCCTGGTCTCCCATGGGGTACAGGGCCCAAGGACTTGGGCCATCCTCAACTGCACTCCCTGGCCACAGCAGAGAGCTGGCCTGGAAGAGGGGCAACCGGGACAGAATCCGGCGCCCCAACCGGGACTAGAACCCGGTGTGCCGGCGCCGCAAGGCGGAGGATTAGCCTAGTGAGCCGCGGTGCCGGCCTCAAATGAATTTCAGCATCATTTTTTTTTATAGATCTGAGATCTTTGGTATTTTGATTGCTATTGCATTGAATCTCTAAATTATTTTTGGAAGAATGGACATTTTGATATTGTTTCTTTCGATCCATGAACAAGGAAGTTTTTTCCATTTTTCTGCCTTCTATTTCTTTAAAGTTTTGTAATTCTCATCTTTGACATCCTTGGTTAAATATATTCCAAGGTATTTTATTTTCTTTGTAGCTATTATGAATGGGATTGGTCTTAGAGTTCTTTCTCAGCTGTGGCATTGTCTGTGTATACCAAGGCTGTTGTATTTTGTGTGTTGATTTTATATCCTATTTTACCAAACTCTTCTATCAGTTCCAGTAGTCTCCTAGTGGAGTCTTTTGTATCCCCTATTTATGTAATCATATAATCTGCAAATAAGAATAGTTTGACTTCATCCTTACCAATTTGAACCCCTTTGATTTCTTTTTCTTGCCTGATGGCTCTGGCTAAAACTTCCAGGAGTATATTGAATAGCATTGGTGAGAGTGGGCATCTTTGTCTGGTTCCAGATCTCAGTCGGAATGCTTCCAACTTTTCCCCATTCAATAGGACACTAGCTGTGGATTTTCTTAAATTGCCTTGACTATGTTGAGGAATGTTCCTTCTAGACCCAATTTGCTTAGAGTTTTCATCATGAAAGGATGATGTATTTTATCAAATGCTTCCTCTGCATCTTTTGAGATGATATGGTTTTTGTTCAGCAGTTTTTTAATGTGATGTATCACATTGATATGTGAATGTTGAACCATCGGTGCATACTAGGATAAATCCCACCTGGTCCAGGTAAATGATCTTTCTGATGTGTTGTTGGATTTGATTGGCGAGAATTTTGTTGAGGATTTTTGAGTCTATGTTCATCAGGTGAATTGGTCTTTAGTTCTCTTTCTCTGTTGCATCTTTTTCTGATTTAGAGATTAAGGTGATGCTAGTTTCATAGAAGGAATTTGGGAAGAATCTTTTGAATAGCTTGAGAAGAATTGGAGGCTGAAGGCCATTTGAGTGGCTGACCAGAGCTAGTGGGGATATAAATCAGTAATGGATGTGGCTGTGGGCAGTTCCTCAGGGCAGGATGATAGGGCAGCAGTTTGGCAATCAGTAGCAGGTACGTCCGCTAACAAGGCGGGCTCTCGGTCTTGTTCAGCTGGTTCTGGTTGACTGTCAGTTGCAGGCTTGATGTTGCTGGCTGGTACCCAAATGGGCTGTCCTGCTTTCTCTGGAAAGACACAAGCATATCTTCAGCCCTTGGTAAGCAGAAGCCTTTTTATGGGCACTGGAATCCAGGGCCTGAATTCTGTGTCCACTCCGAGATTAACGGCAAACATGCAGGTGAGAGGGGGACTAGCGGCTGCCCTGAGAGCCTGGGGTGCCTGGGGACTGATACAAACATGGGGACCCTCAAGAGGGGGATGGGATGACCTCACAAGGGTTATTGCCTCGAGGTCGTCTAAGTTCATCCCACAGATATTTGGGGAGTGGCTGACTAGGCATTGCTGCGTTTTCTGCTGTCATGTCATGTTCACTGTCGGAGATCTCTCTGCCCAAGTCATCAACTGTTGCCTGTGAGGCAGCGGCCTGGAGTGACAGGCTCTTATCACCCACAGATTCATTATGTTTGGTAACCTGTGTGGGCTTCTGAGAGGTGGGTATCTCCTCTTTGCTCCCTTAGCCTGGACCTACCCAGTCTCTGGTGGACTCCTGGTCTTCTCTGTGGAACTTCTCAGGACTCCGTCGCCAGATTGTATCCCCTTTGCTTATTAACTCGCCTTCTCCTTTTCTAAGCCCTGCATCTCTGCTGTAAGTCCCTCTGAAACTGCTAGTGGGTGTTTTGCTTTTAGCCCACAGAGGACTCCATGCAGGAATCTGTGCCACAATATCAGCCCCATCGTGTTTTTTTAAAATTGTTTTAATTTTTCAAATGCTACCTCAAAATAATACTTATTTTATTAGTTTTATGGCGTCTCCTTAAATTTAGTGCTCCAGGTTTCACTCATCCCAGTCAACTCCTTGCCTTGAGCCAAGGTCAAGTGGTTAAATCTGATTTCCAGTTATGGTCAGCAAAGGGTGGTGGAGCAAGGGCTTGCTGTCAGGGTCTGAGGATCCTCCATTTAGTGGAGTCAGAAATGAGGGAGTCCAGACTACAGGCATGAGTAGGGAAAATTATTCACAGTGACAATGACCCAGGATGGAGATCAGGCTGGGAAGGGAGGAAATGGCTTTCTTGTTATTGTTGTTTATTTCTAAGGATTTATTTATTTAAAAGGCAAAGTGATAGAGCAAGGGAGAGACAAAGACAGAACGAGAGAGTGAGAGAGAAAGAGATCTCCCACTTACTGTTTTACTACTTAGATGGTTGCAATGGCCAGTGCTGGGCCAGGATGGAGCCAGGAATTTTATCCAGGTCTTCCACATGGGTGGCAGGATCCAAAGTACTTGGGCCATTACCTGCTGCTTTCTCAGGCACATTATCAGAGAGCTGATTTAGAAGCAAAGTGGCCAAGACAAACTGATGTTCCCATCACCACAAACGGTGGCTTAATCCACTGTGCCACAATGCCAGTCCCAGAAAAGGTTGTTAGAAAGGGTTGCAGTTGAGAGCCTGGCCTTTGTCATGAAGGTGGGCACAAGTAGACACCAGTAAGTGAATCATCCGAGCCCTTCTCTCAGTCCTGACTGCTCCTCTCAGCCTGTCTGAAGCACCAGATCTGGCTCCTTAAAGGAACAGAGGTCTACTGCCAGCCCTGGTGGCCGATGCAGACTTGCTGCCTGAGAGCCGGCACCAAGCTGCCCACAGAGCCTAAGGGGTCCAGAACCAGCCTTGTCAGGGAGCAGAGTGAGTGGGTTTGAATGAGCACCACGTCCAGACAGACAGTGATGAAGCCTCAGATATATGCCAGGCACAGGACTCTGCAGCCTGCCTGGGCAGGATGTGAATTCACACAGGCGAGCCTGTCTTCCCTCCTCTGTGGGGGAGAGCAGTGCCGAGCTGTGGAAACGCTGTGTGACCTGGGAGTTCCAGGATCCTGACCACAAACTGTTATGCACGCAGCTCCCAGTGAACTCCACGGAGCCCCAGGTTCTCTGTCTGCAGAAGGAAACAGCGATTCTTCCCTCCCAAGTGATGTTGAGGAAATGAGATGCTGTCCCTGCACTACCTGCCCAGGAGCTTTGACCTTGTCTTTGCTCAATGGATTTGATTCTGCCATCTGCTCCCTCTCCCTTCTCTTTGGGAGTGGAAGAACCTCCGTGATACCATCTGTGAATTTGCAAAGAGAAGTCTTCCTGTCTCAGGACATACCCGATGTTCATGGGATGGCTGTGTTAAGTAGGATCCTCAGTTCTCTATAGTCTTAACCTCATGCAATCATCCTGATACCCTCTGAGGAGCTCTGACCATCATCTCTGGGTGCAGACACAGACACTGAGACTTTAATGGAATAACTGATTTGCCCGTATCCCATAGGCAGTGAGTAATGAAGGCAGATTCAAAACCACATGGTTTGATCCCAAAGCTCCCGCCCTTGCTGACACAACCTTCTTTTCTATGTTGACATTTCAGCCCCCATTTCTAACTGTAAGGGAAAAATAGGGTGAAGAAAATAGTTTTGTGTTTTTTTGTGCTTAAATATTGTTATTGGCATAGTATCACATTGATAAACTGCTTTCTATTTGGCATTTAGAGTGGAAGAGTGGGTGTTCTGTGCAGTAAATGAAAATAAACCTCTATGGACTGAGTTGTCCCTTTTGAGTTCCCTTGTTGAAGCGTTCACCTCTTTCCCTTTCCTGGCCTCATAAAGACACAGCAAGATGTCTCTAGGTCAGGTTGAATCAGAGGAGCACCGTACCTGATCCTGGACTTTGAGCCTCCTAAACTGTAAGACAAAATTGTTTTGCTTACACATTTCCCTGCCTCAGGAGCCTTGCTACAGGAATAGATGGATCAAAACACGTACCTGTGGGCCCAGCCTTGTAGCACAGCAGGTTAAGTTGCTGCTTGTGGTGCCAGCATCCCATATGAGTAGTGATTCGAGTCCCCGCTGCTGTCCTTCCAATTCAGCTCCCTGCTAATTGCTTGGAAATGCAGTGAATGGTGACCCAAGTGTTTGGGCCCCTGCCACTCTTGCAGGAGACTAGAATGGAGCTCCTGGCTCCTGGCTCCGTTCTGGTCCAGTCCTGGCTTCTGTAGCCCTTGGCAGAAAGAATCAGGGAATGGAAGATCTCTCTCAATGTTTCTCCTTCACTCTCTGTCATAGCCTTTCAAGTAAATAAATAAACAATTCTTTAAAGAAAAAAAGACACTTATTTGTTATGATGTTACTACAAGCTCTTGTCCCTGTCCTCAGTGCCCAATCAAAGCAACTGGCACAAGGTTTGAGGGAAAGGAGAGAGAAATCTGTCAGCAGATGAGGACAACAGCAGATAATCTCAAGAACTACTGTCCACCTTAGGATGGTCCAGGCTTTTTAAAGAGATCATAAAGGAAGTTGTATTGCTGAGTCAGGTGCTGGTTGCAGGTCAGTTAACGGGGGTTCCTTGGGTGTTAGCGCAGTTTCCTGGAAACTTGCTTGATGATTTTATCATGAGGAGGGAATCGCAGGTTTTACCCAGCTACACAATGGTACTTGGTTGGGATCTGAAAGAGTCAAAATGTTGTGTCTCAACAGATTCCCAGTGTTTCATTCATCAGGATGAAACCCACTTAGCCTGGAGCCCGCACCTACTGTGCTCTTGTTCATTTGTTTCCCTTTCTACAGTAAATTCAGATTTCTAATCACGCTGGCTTGGGAGGGTCAGATGACGTTACTACTTCAACTGGTTTTCTCAAGGCCAGTTTCTGGAATTCACAAGCAAGCATTATTTTTAAGAGATTTATTTGTGTATTTGAAAGGCAGAGTTATAGGGAGAGAGGAGAGACAGAGATCTTCCCTCCACTGGTTCACTCCTGAAATAGTCACAACAACTGGGGCTGAGCCAGGCGGAAACCAGGAGCCAGGAGCTTCTTGCAGGTTTCCCATGTGGGTGCAGGGGCCCAAGGACTTGGGCCATCTTCTATTGCTTTCCCAGGCCATGGCAGAGAGCTGGATCGGAAGTGGAGCAGCCAGGACATGAATTGGTGCCCATATGGGGTGCTGGTGCTCAGGCCGTGGTTTAACCCACTACACCACAGCACCAGCCCCAAGCAAGCATTATTTATGTTTGGACACTCTAATTAGTCACAGACTCAGTAGTCATCAGAATATGAAAAAGATATTTTTGGTCAAGTTACAATACTTATGGTATATAATCTTAACAATATACATGATTATATAGTTGTACTATAATGTGGCACAGTTATATTGTACTATAGTTTTGGGAGATACTGCCATTTGGAAAACTAAAGGATGGATTGAATCTATATTATTTCATATAACTACATATGGACCAACAGTTACCTCAGATCAATTCTGAAGAACAGAAAGGTGGGGGCCAAAGTCAGGGAAGCCAGTATGTCAGTTTGGGTTTGTCAGTTATGGCATGAGCCTTGGAATCTTGACGTCATAAAGGTGAGTGGTCCCCCGAGTGTGTAATTTTTGGTCCTCGTGGATTAGTCCACAGCACTCTGGCACCTGCTGCAGACAGGACAGCTTTTCTGCACCAAGAATGGAAGAGGAAGGGATGTTTTCATCAGCCGAAGAGAGCTCCCAGCCTAGTGGAGGCCACCCGGAGGTTCATGGTACCAGGTAGTCCTTTCTTGTGCCCAGCAGACTGAGTACCAGGGGTATCCTGTCCTCTTCCCCCTAAATATAGAGACTAACTGATAACTTGAGCACTGGTTCCGGGAAGAGCTGCTCGCGTTCCCCAGGTTTACTGTTGCGGAGCTCAGACGAGGCCCTTGCACCCTCAGTGGGGACACTTGCTCAGCTGCGTGGGAAGCAGTTTTCTGTAGGTCTCTGAAAAGGGCTGCCCTACTTAGGAAATAGTTTCCATTTCTTTCATTCTAATTTGATTTACCACTTCCTTTTTTTCTTTTTAAAGATTTATTTATTTGAAAGGCAGAGCTACAGAGAGGTAGAAGGAGAGAGAGAGAGAGAGAGAGGGAGGGAGGGAGAGGTTTTCCACCCACTGGTTCACTCTCCAGGTGGCTACAACAGTCAATCTGGAGCCAGGAGATTCTGGGTCTCCCACGCAGGTGCAGGGATCCAAGGACTTGGGCCATCTTCTACTGCTTTCTCAGGCCATAGCAGAGAGCTGATCAGAAGTGGAGTAGCCAGGACTTGAACTGATGCCTATACGGGATGCTGGCACTGCATAAAGTGGTGACTTTACCTGCTACGCCACAGTGCCAGCCCCAATTCTTTTTTTAAAAAAGATTAATTTATTTGAAAGGCAGAGTTACAGAGAGGTGAAGAGGGAGTGAGGGAAGGGGGAGAAGCAGAGGGAGAAGGGGAAAGAGGGAGGGGAGAGAGGGATGGAGGGAGAGCGAGGGAATTAAGTAGAGGGAGAGAATTAGGGTGAGAGGGGGAGGGAGAGAGAGGGAGAGGGAAGAAGGGAGGGAGATATCTTCCTTCTTCTGATTCACTCCCTGAATATCCCTAATAGCTGGAGCTGGGCTGATCAGGAGCCAGGAGCTTCTTTTGGGTCTTCCACATGGATGTTGGGGCCTAAGCACTTGGGCCATCTTTCACTTCTTTCCCAAGCCATAGCAGACAGTGGGATTGGAAGTGGAACAGCCAGGACTCAAACTGGGACACTGGTGCCATAGGCAGAGGCTTAACCCACTACACCACAGTGCTGGCCCCTCATTTTAGCACTTATGACCACAGAGTCCTGTTGGAACATGGTCAGAACTCTTCCAACTGATATCTAGGCATGGTCTGGTGTTTAGCAACTTTCGGGTGTTTCCAGTATCATTTCAGTGTGCTTTAGATTTTCCCCCCAAATGTGAATATTGATTTAGGTAAGATGAGATTCAATTTGCCAGACCCCTGCTTACAGACGTTATCATGTTAACACGAGACCAAGTTGTAATTATTTCTTTCCACATGTCCATGTCATTTTGTTTTACATATGGGGGCCACAAATTGCCTGTGTTTCCCTTTTTAAAATCATATTTTAGGCTGGCGCTGTGGTTCAATAGGCTAATCCTCCGCCTTGCGGCGCCAGCACACCGGGTTCTAGTCCCAGTCGGGGCGCCGGATTCTTTCCCCGGTTGCCCCTCTTCCAGGCCAGCTCTCTGCTGTGGCCCGGGAAGGCAGTGGAGGATGGCCCAAGTGCTTGGGCCCTGCACCCCATCGGAGACCAGGAGAAGCACCTGGCTCCTGCCATCAGATCAGCTCGGTGTGCCGGCCGCAGCGTGCCATCCGTGGCGGCCATTGGAGGGTGAACCAACGGCAAAAGGAAGACCTTTCTCTCTGTCTCTCTCTCTCACTATCCACTCTGCCTGTCAAAAAAAAAAAAAAACCTAAAATCATAATTTAAGTGTTTGGGGAGTTAAAAAACTCTCACATCCATCTAAACATTCCTTACAGACTGCAGCGTGGTGGCTGAAGTGGGATAAACGTTAGGTAATTGAGTGGAAATGCACTTCAGGAGGTAAATCACTGTAGCTTAGAGGATGAAGGTTGCACAGAGTTCGTGTACAGGCCTGTGGGTGAGAGGATTATTTGCTGTTCTCTGGGTCCTCTGCTTAGGGTCTGCTAGGCCTGGCCATGGTGATGGCAGGCTCTTTCCTTCTGGAGACCCTAGGGCAGGATACATTCCTGAGTTCATCCAGATCTGTGCTGAATTCAGTTCCTTGAGAGTACAGTACTGAAGATTCCCTTTCCCCACTGGCTGCCACCCCTGGGTTGATGTTGGCTCTGGGAGCTGGCTGTGTCCTGTCTCACGTTCACATGTGGCTCCTACCCAAATGAGAGGTTTAGTCTCTCTTACCCTTCAGCTCTCTTTGGTCCCCATTTTGTGCCATCTCCCTGACTCAATCCATGTGACATTTCTCCAATTTGGGGCTCCTGTGAGTAGCTTCAGCTCACAAGGTTAATCTCCCTGTAATATTGCTCACATTCTTACACCTGAACACCCTCTTTTGCCAAGTAGCACATTTATAGGTTCATTCCAAGTATTAGAGTATGAGGATCTTTGGGGTGGCCACCCTGCCTAGCACGGCCTCCTAACAACCCTCCTCCCTTCAATTCTCCAAACTCGCGTGTTCAGGGTTGCCCGTGACCTCCATGTTACACTAAGTCCAGTGGTCAGTCCTCAGAAAGTACCCAGCATTAGACGTGGTGGGTTGCTCCCTTTTTGTTACACTCTAGGCCTAGGGCCCTTCTTCCCCCTTCCCCATGGCCTCTGATCTGAGCTGCCTTGCTTCCCCCACCTCTAAGGGCCTGCCCTAGGGCACTGCCCTTGATTGTGGTCTCCATCCAGCTCCCTAAGTGCCCTCCTCTATAACCCCACTTGCATTGTAATTGTAGAGACCTGGTTGCGGAGTTGAGACTATGAATTTTTAAAAATTTTTGTTTGTTTATTTGAAAGAGAAGGAGAGACAGATCTTCCAACTACTGGTTCTCTCCTCAGTTGGCTACCATGGCTGAGCCTGGGCCAGGCTGGAGCTAGGAGCCTCTTCCAAGTCTCCTACACAGGCAGCAGGGGCTCAGTCACTTGGACCATGTTCTACTGCTTTTCTCACGTCAGTAGCATGGAGCTGCATTGGAAGTGGAGCAGCCTGGATACGAACCAGTGCTCACATAGGGTGCTGGCAGTGCAGGATGTGGATTTACTCCCCACACCACAAAACGTGCCCTGAGGCTCCAGTGTTAGCGTAGTGTCACCTCTGCAATTTGGCACAGAATTCTATCCTGTGTTTGGCCATTGACTGTCTGCTCTGGGTTGTTTGATATGCAGCGTGGACATCTGTTCTCCTGTGCCGGAGACTCAAGATGAGAAAGCCGTGTCACCCGCGGGTGCCGAGGATACCGTGCTGATACGTGGGCCCGTGACGCTCAAAAGAGGGTGGAGGAGGAAGAAGCACCAAGTCTTCTTGTACAGTAATATGTTGCTTGTATCTAATTCCAAGTATGTATACATGCTATGCTCTCCCGATTATCATAAAGTGTATGTTATCAGTGACAAACTGTGCTTTCACGAACTCTTTCTATACGCACGAAGGCTGTTTTTACTTTTGTTTTTGCAAATGTTTTTGATTCTTGACTTATTCAAGAGTTATCGTGGAAGTCCTCTCGTGCACTATGCTCCAGTACAGAGGCAGGCAGTAACGGGATAGGCAAGGTCACCTTTGCTTGGGGCTCATAGATGATAAAAATGAGACAAATGCAGAATGATATTTGTGCTTCTGAGAAGACAATAGCTAGGGGGCCGTGCAGAGAAGAATAAGGCACAGCGTCAGAGAGGAATCGTCCCGGCCAGCGTCCCTGAGATGACATTTTAAACTCCAGCCATGAGATGAGCAGCAGCCCCACTTCTAGACGCGGTGCCCCAGGCTTCCTGGCTGAGGGGACAGCAGGCCTGTGGTGGATGCAGCTGGCTTCTTGGCAGGAGGCTGATGCTACTGGAGCCCAGTGCAGTCCAGGTTGGTGTCACGTATGAGACTGACAGGTGCTCAGGGGTCTGGTCACACAGGGCCTCACTCAGCCCTAGAAAGGAATATTGTTCTGAAAGGCTTTTTACCAGGGAAAGGGCCAAACCAGGGAAATAATCTTAGTGTATTGCTCTGGCTGGTGGGAGCCAGTGGGTTGGAGGGCAGATAACACTGAAGAAGGGAGACTTGGTAGGTGAGGTGATAGCCCCCTCACTAGCACCAAGGGCTCCCCCTTGAAAGTGGCGGTGAAAATGACAGGTGCAGCAGGCAGATTTGGGATGTACTTGTTGAGAGGAGGTGCTAGGTGCTCTTTCTCTCAGCTCTGAACAGCAGTGCAACCAGTACCCAGGGTGGAAAATGCTGACAGCCTAATACATGTCTGCAGGCAATGAGTAGGAAGGCCGGGACTGGTCTGACTGCTGCTTATCTGTTCCACCCGTGTTTTATGATTTATGTTATGAAAGACAACATTTCAATAAACAAAATCTCACCATACAGGTGAGATCTCACCAAAATCTCTCCAATAAAGGTGCTACTACCTCTGTATGTCCTGTCTGTCCTTTGGGGTGTTCTAGTAGATTCCATGCCCATCTAGGTCGGTGTCACCACTGAGCTCACCCTCTCCTTTGGGTAAACAAGACTCTGGTCATGCACTGAGTATCTGATTAAAGGACAGAACATTCAGTGAACTCTGAGTGAATGACAAGTCCAGGAGTCAAAACCCATCAGAGACACAGATGAAGAGAATTCCATACGTGTTGGACAAGAGCAGGTGTGCAGGGAGGGAGCTGCAGATGTGAACTGTCTAGGCCTAACGGGTGTTGTGGCCCCACGATATTCTGCTTACAACAGTTCCTATGAAGGCAGTGCTCCATTTCTGCTAGAAATTTGCATCTCTTCAAGAACTGATTTTTTTTTAAATATTTATTTTAAATGCAGAGTTAGAGGGAGGGAGGGAGGAAGGGAGGGAGAGAGAGAGATTGAGTCCCATCCTCTGATTCACTCTCCAAGTAGCTGCAATGGCTGGAAGCCAGGAACCGGGAGCTTTATCTAGATCTCCAACATGGGTGGCCTGAGCCCAAGTAGTTGGGCCATCTTCCATGGAGTTCCCAGGCACATCAGCAGGGATCTGGATTGGAAGTGGAGCAGCACAGACTCGAATAGGTGCTCATCTTGGCTGCCAACATCAGTTATCACAGGTGGCACCTTACTCAGATGCACTACAGTGCCAACCCCAAGAACTGAATTTTTATTTTTATGGGACCATTATCACAAAAGCTGTGCAACGTTTGTTATCATGTACATACTTTTGAGACATGCACTCAGGACTGACAGACATCTTTATCGATGCATCTAACAATGTCCTTGCTTAAGGGACTCAGTTCTTAAGCTTTTATTTACCTGAAAAGTGTAGTTATAAAGTGAGCAAAGGAGAGAGAGTGATGGATCCTCCACCTGCTGGTTCATTCCCCAGATGGAGCATTTTTTAAGTTGGGTACAGTCTGTAGGCTCCAGTATTTCAATATTAGCCAGAATATGGAAAAATGATCTGCACCAAATCTTAAGGAGAAAAGTTGAAATAATCTTGGATTTAGAGGGTATAAAGTCTTATAAACACCAAGATTCCTATCCCTCTAATCCAACTTATATAAATAAGTTCCATCTGTTTTTCTTAAGAAAATTTTATAAATTATGTTATTTAAAATATTTGTTAGAGTGTCTTGGCTTTCCATGCCTGAAATACTCTCATGGGCTTTTCAGCCAGATCCGAGTGCCTTTAGGGCTGATTCTGAGGCCAGAGTGCTATTTAGGACATCTGCCATTCTATGAGTCTGCTGAGTATCTCACTTCCCATGTTGGATCACTCTCCCCTTTATTTATTCTATCGGTTAGTGTTAGCAGATACTAGACTTGTTTATGTGCTCCCTTTGACTCTTAGTCCTTTCATTATGATCAATTGTGAACTGAAATTGATCACTTGGAATAGTGAGATGGTATTGGCACATGCCACCTTGATGGGATTGAATTGGAATCCCCTAGTATGTTTCCAACTCTACCAATTGGGGCAAGTCAGCCCGAGCATGCCCCAAATTATACATCTCTTCCCTCTCTTATTCCCACTTTTATGTTTAACAGGGATCACATTTCAGTTAATTTTCAACACTTAAGAATAACTGTGTGATAATTACAGAATTAAACCAGTCATATTAAGTAGAACAGACAAAAAAAAAAATACTATGAGGGATAATGTATTAAGTTGTCCATTAGCAGTCAGGGCTATGCTGATCAAGTCACCATTTCTCATAGTGTCCATTTCACTTCAGGAGGTCTCTGTGAGTGAGATCCCAGTGGAAAGAACAGGTCTTCAAAGAGGGAGGTGCCTTTCTCTGAAGGGAGGAGAGAACCTCCACTTTGACTATGACCTTGTCTAAACAAGATAAGAGTCGGAGAACTCAAGGGGCTTCCATAGCCTTGGAAACTCATGACTGGTGCATAGGGAGATTACTGATGCCATAAACAGGAGTGTCAATTTGTAAAGTCAACAACAGGAGTCACTGTGCACTTACTCCTCATGTAGGATCTCTGTCCTTAATGTGCTGTACACTGAGGCTTAATGCTATAACGAGTACTCAAACAGTATATTTCACTTTGTGTTTCTATGGGGGTGCAAACTGTTGAAATCTTTACTTAATGTACACTAAACTGATCTTCTGTTAAAAAAAAAAAAAAAAGAAAAGAAACTATCAATTCCCAACTTGACTCTCACTGGGATTAAACATGACAATAGGTCTGATCTGATTTCATCATCATTTAAAAAAAATCATCTATTATTTTTCACTTTATGTTTCTGTGTGGGAACAAACTGTTGAAATCCTTACTTAAGGTATACTAAGCTGATCTTCTGTATACTAAGATAATCGAAATGAATCTTGATGTGAATGGAAGGGGAGAGGGAGTGGGAAAGGGGAGGGTGGTGGGTGGGAGGGACGGTATGGGGGGGAAAGCCATTGTAACCCATGAGACGTACTTTGGAAATTTATATTCATTAAATAAAAGATAAAAAAAAAAAAAAAAAAAAAAAAAAAAAAAAAAAAAAAAAAAAAAAAAAAAAAATAAAATATTTGTTCATCCTCTCAAACCCTTTTTGAAGTAAATAAGATGTGGATAATACATGAGTGAGTGATTCTCTCAGAAAGTAGCCTCATTAAAATATAAAGTACAGTCCATGCCCCATAGTCAGCATTCAGAAAGAGAACAAACAGTCCTGTGTGTTCCAGGCCTCCCTGGGCCACCCTATGCTGAGCACACACTTTGTAAATACCCACCTGACCCTTCCCCTTGCTGTGCATTGAGGGGAATGGACATGAATGAGGGATGCTTGGCCCTGGAATAGGGAGAACTTGGGTCTTCTGAGAAGCTCAGTTGCTCCCATCGCATTTCAGATATAAGCTAATTGATCTTGCTTGATTCTCCTTCCTAGGTATAAGAAAACCATTGATGTTAAATATGAAATACCACTGAGCTCCCTGTGGATGGCTGACTGTGGAACGGAAACACAGGGGGCAGGTGATACCTGTGCCAAGAGATCCTTTCTCCTAGGCTGGCCCATGGTGAATTTTGTGGCCACTTTTGAGTAAGTACCACAACTCAGTTTCACATTTTACTTTGACGTGGAAGGACACAGTCAACTTTGTCTTGTCCAGGATAGATACAAAAAGGAAAGCATGTTAATCCGATCATGTAATAGTTTTGACCTCTGGTCATGACACTTGGTATGCCTTGAACTTTCCCCTGAGAAGCTTTTATGTGCAAATATATGAAGCAGTAGTCAAACCGTGGGAACTAGTGGAATGGCTTCATTTGTTCTCGACAGTGGCTTTTCAAAGGAGTTCTAGGAACCATCTGGAGAGTAGGTGTTCTGGGACCATGGAAGGAGGATTGAAGGGAGCAAGGCTCCAAAGCCCCTCTCCTGTGTCCTCCCTTTCAAAGTCCTGGTATTATCTATATTTTTCAACCACTACAAGTGGTCTTTCTTCATCAGATACAATTAAATTTGAAAAAACACTTTGCCCACTCCCAAATTAATTCCCTAAATAGTGTTTAATTATGAAAATAAATGCCAGTCATCAAATCCTGGGGTGCCTGGAATGCTGTGCAGCGGACTACTGCATCCTGTGTCTACAGAGAGGCCCCATCCAAAGAAAGTACTGATGCAGGGAGTGTGGGTTAGTTTTCTAACAGCCATTTCAGGGCTGGCATGAGGAAGCGGCAAGGCGCTGCATGTCCTGGACAACCTGAGCCAGCACTGTTGGGTTCACAGGGATCACACAACTCGCACCTCCTGCTCTGATCAGGTACACACCCAGTCTCAAAGAGAGTTCATCACAGGCACTCGACACTCTTTCCTCTCCTCCTCACCCCACTCCACCAAAGACTCATGAATCATCCAAAAGTTGAGGCCATGAAAATATTTCCAAGTTGTTGACTTACTCAATTCTGTGATACAGCTGTTGACTCAAGGAAAATATTTCCAGAGGTTACTGGGAGGAAACACGTGCTTGTAGTATCTCTGCATAATACACTTTTAAATTTTTCTAAAGGCTCTCAAGTGCTATTGCTGAATGTGTGCTCCACATTATAGGTGAAAAGAAAAGCTGACTTTGGGAAAATATGGACTTTTTGATTAAAATGTTCACCAGGCACTTTCTTTATAATGAGGGGGTTGTCGATACCATGTTTACACATGTTCTATTGATTATGAAGCTGTGTGAACATAGATAAGGTGTTTATAACCAGGCCTGGCACTTAGTGTATTTGCTTATAACTCTTGTGCAAGTTGGCGTGAGTAATTAGAAGTGGTGTCCATGTACATACGCACATTGAAGGTTACAGGAAGGTGCTCTCGCCTGATGAAACAGGACCCAAGAAGGTACAGAAGTAGAGTGGAGGAGCTGTGGCTGATAGAAACAGAAACTGTGGCAGCCCCTATAGAAAAACTTGTTGCTTACATGAATTAAAGATAAGATGACCATATGATTCAGCAGTCTCACTCCTGTGAATAGGCCCAAGAAAAGTAAATACAAATTACCCAGAACTTTGTGCATGAATGTTCCTTGAAACACTGTCCTTAATAGCCTGAAATGAGCTTCAACTCACATGTTCAACTAATGAACGGATATTCCTCATGTAGTGTGGAATCTGGGATAGTGGGAATGGGTTGGGCTTTAATGAATACAGAATTTACTTTGGGGATAATGAAAATAATCTGGAATAAGATAGTGCCGGTAGTTACCCAATGTTGTGCATGTGCTAAGCACACAAAAGGTCAATTTTATATTAAAAGCAGTTTACCATCGCTTTTTGAAAATAAAGATTTATATATGTATTTGAAAATCGGAGTTACAGAAACAGAGGGAGAGACAGAGATATTTTCTATCCACTGGTTCACTCCCAAGATGGCTACAGTAGCCAGGGCTGGGCCAGGCTGAAGCCAGGAGCAGGTGCTTCTTCCGGGTCTCCCATGTGGGTGATAGGCCCAGACACTTGGACCACCTTCCACTGCTTTTCCCAGGCCATTAGCAAGGAGCTGGAAGTGGGACAGCCAAGACACAAACTCTTGCCCATATGAGATACTGGCATTGCAGGCGATGGCTTTACCAGCTATGTCACAGTGCCTGCCTCACCACTTGTTTTGAATGCTAATACACGATAAGTTTATGTATTCCTGAGCCTTAAAACCTTTTCAGTTTAGATAATAAGTGCTTCAGTGATATAACGGAATATTAATCATTAGTAAGTATGATTTTCATCAGATGATCATAGTGCAAAAAATGTCTTCTAGGATCTCACTTAACACATTAGAGCTCTGCAATCTCTGAACAAATACACTAGTATGGATTGTTTCCCTCTAAAATGATATTCTTATTTCTGGGCCGAGAGCATTACATCCAAATTCCACATTTCTTCAGTATGATTTAATTGGAATAATATGCTTTTTACACTTGAACGGCACTTCAGGCTTCAGGAACTTTGAGGTTGAATTAACCCCTTTTCCAGTTTGGAGGCTGAGACTTACCCCAGACTGATGATTTTCCCGTGATCTCAGAGCTTGCATCACCTAGTCACAATCCAGTGTTCACATTCGAAATCAGCATCTCTCTCCGTGTGACCTGCTCCCTGTTACTGGGATGATGCGGTACAAGAGCAGAGTCCATCGAGAGCCCAGCTATGACGAGGGCACTAGCTACACCTGCGTCCCCATCAGCCCAACTGCCCGCTGGCGTGTTAATCTGCAATGACTGTTAACATGGCAGAATCAGTGTTCATGTCATTAAATTTTTTTCCCTCTATTTCTCTAATTGCAGCTCGTCAGTGATGAAAGAAAGATGGTACTCTTTCCTTCAAAGGTATCTGGCCAGTATACTTGCTTTAAATCTTTAGTTTGTGATGGAAAGATGCAAATATCTGCAAGCAGAGTCTTCAAGTTATTCTCCCTTGAGAAATCCATTGGTAGACCATCCTCAGATAATTTCTGGTTTGGATTTCCTTTGCACATGCTGTCAATAATGCTCCCTCACTTATGTGCATGTTTTGTTTATTGTTGAAGTTCTGGAGGACCCTGTCATCTTTTTCTTCTCTCCAACCAGTGGATTGGAGCTAATATATTCTCAAAATGCATTAAATTTCCATAAGTGCATGTTGTTCTACAGAGTGAGTCTCAAAGGAACTGCTCCCTCCTACCACTCAGTCCAAGATGGTGCGTGGGCTCCAAGCCAGACAGCAATACTTTGAGGAGTGGTTCTGCTGCCCAAAGCACACATTACAGCATTGCCTGTTATTCTCTGGGCTCTGCCCTCTTTTCTGGACTTATTTTTGTATGTATTTTTTATTCATAGTTTGATATTGAGTTATCCTTTAACTATATATTTAAAATATCAAGTATATAGAAAAGTTTTGCAACATGATTAATTGAAAATGAGCTAACAGTTAATTCATCTGTTTGGGGTTATTACTGAATTGAATAGGTACATCAATCTAGCCAAGGAGGAGGACCACACACAAAGCATCCTCATCCAAGTCTTCACTGAGGATATCAAGAACTGTGCCTGTGTAAGTGTGTTTTAGCAGTCAAATTAAACTTCAGGTTCCTGACTTAGGAGTAGGAGAGGCAGAGAGAGATGTAGGGATAGATTTAAAGATAGAGTGAGTCATAGAAGAGGGGAGGATGAACAAAGGAAGGGAGGAGAAAAAGAAGAGAGGCCAAATTTCAAAAGACGTTATGGTAAAAACATGTTTGCATATATAGTTTTTTTAAAAAAAGATTTATTTATTTGAAAGGCAGAGTTACAGAGAGACAGAGATAGAGACAGAATGAGAGAGAGAGGTCTTCCATCCGCTGGTTCACTCCCCTAATGGCTGTGATGGCTAGAACTATGCCATTCTGAAGCCAGGAGCCAGGAACTTCTTGCAGGTCTCCTACATGGGTACAGGGGCCCTAGGACTTGGGCCATATTCTACTGCTTTCCCAGGCCACAGCAGAGAGCTGGATCAAAAATGGAGCAGCTGGGACTTGAATCAGCACCCATGTGGGATGCCTGCAGACTGGGGCTTTAACCTGCTGCACCACAGTGCCTGCCCCTGCACATATAGTTTTATGCCTTTGTATATATAGAAAGTAGTTATAAGGCAATATGAAACAGTAGAGATCCATGGTATTTCAATGGGTATGCTTAGATGTATTCATTTTACTAAATATACATAAACTTTAGTGTTTTACTTTAATAATTTACACAAGCTGATATTTCTTTTTGCTTTAAAATATTCCCCTCAATTGTCACTACTTTCAAACAGTGGCTTTGCTTATTTCTAGTTTTCAGATGATATTTTTTTATTTACTGAAGATTTATTTATTTATTTGAAAGTCAGAGTTACACAGAGGAACAGAGAGAAATGGTCTTCTGTCCACTGGTTCACTCCCAAATGGTTGCAATGGCCCAGGGTTGGGCCAGGCCAAAGCCAGGAGCCAGCAGCTTCTTCTGGGTCTCCCCTGTGGGTGCAGGGGCCCAAGGACTTGGGTCATCCTTTGCTGGTTTCCCAGGCACATACGTTAGCAGGGAGCTGGATTGGAAGTGGAGCAGCTGGGACTTGAACTGGTGTCCAAATGTGATGCCAGCATTGCAGGTGGTGGATTTAGCTGCTATGTTGCAATGCTGGCCCTGGATGGTATTTTTTGTATTTTAAAAGATTTTTATTTATTTGGAAGGAATGTCAACATACAGAATAGTACAAAAGCATGCTAGGAATATCACTTAGCATACACGTTTTACCCAGATAGGTCTACTTGGTACTGTTTTGCCCTACTTGCCCTGTCATTTATTTTCTCTGCTTCTTTGTTATGTGAATGTGTCTACCTATTTTTGAACGCCAGTTATATATACTATGGCCCTTTATTTTTCAAGACCTATGTGTTTCTTAGGAGTCAAGATATACTCTTACATAATCATCTTATCTGTAAATTGAACTTTGATATAATGCAATAATCTATTACTCATTTCCAGGATGCACTCTAGGGTCAGTTATTTCATTGAGCTGTTATATCAAATATAATGGATTTTGGAAAAGATTTCCATTCTATAAAACATCAGGACTGAATTGAGCTGGGAGGGCTGACCCTTTAACAGGATGGCATGTGTCTACCTCTTTTTCCCTGCTGTGGGGAAAAATAGCTTCAATTGAGTAAAATTTAATTTCCGAACATAGTGTTACAAACAATGTTCACAGTGATGACCAAAATATCCCAGATATTGTGTTACTGTATTCTTTACACCTGTTCTACATCACACAAAATAGTATTTTACATGGAAATAAGAGCAGTGCAAAGAAATGATTCCCTGGTAAATATCCAAAGCCAGGAAATGTTAAGATCTGTTTCTAATTAACAGAAGGAGATGAGAATGTAATTTCCCCCCTAACATTCTTTTATTTCATCTTACAGAAATGTAACTTAAAATTTTGTGTACTAAAGGTCTGGTGCCAACAAAGTTTCTCATTTCATTTTATTTGAAAATGTTGATATGTATTTTTAAAGATTTTTTTGAGAGGTAGAGCTACAAAGAGAGGGAGAGATAGAGAAGTCTTCCATACCCTAGTTCACTTTCCAAATAGCCACAACGCTGGAGCTGCACTGATCCGAAGCCAGGAGCCAGGAGCTCCTTCCAGGTCTCCCACCCAGATGCAGGGGCCCAAGCACCAGGCTCATCTTTTACTGCTTTCCCGGTCTGTGTCAGAGAGTTGGGTCAGAAGAGGAGCAGCTGGGAAATGAACTGGTGCCCACATGGGATGCTGGTGCAGCAGGTGGCAGTTTAACCTGCTACGCCACAGCTCCATTCCAAAATGTCTGTATTTCAGGTTCACTCTTGAAATGTATTTTTGTTAAACAGAAAAAAAAGTTAATATTTTTTCAGCATCTTGAAAACATTTCATTGTCTTTTGATTTCCATGTTTTCTAATGAATAGTGTGTGATCATTATACTTTGATCATTTGCTTGTAATATTTCTTTCACTGTTTTTAAAGATTTTGATTAGATTTCAGAAGATTGACTATATGTCAAAGCCTGATTTTTTTTTTTATATTTTCTGAACTTCCTGAATTTAATTTTTGTCCTCACTGTGTTTGGAAAATTTCCACCATTGTTATTTCAAGGTGTTTTTTTTACTTTCCTATTTTCTGTTATCTTTCATTCTGTGTCGCTCCCCCTCTTCGTGGAGGAACGACACAGGACCCTGCACTGTTCTTTTGTCTGCTCGGCCCTCCCCGGGTTTGCTGCTGGTTCTTCCCGGGTTGGCTACCGACCCTTCCACCTCTGTGGAAGGGCGGTTCCCCCGCCACTTTCCCCACTTCCGCAGGGGAGCGGCACACCGCCGGCCGGCTCTCTCGGGGGCTGCACAGGTGTTCCTTCAGATAGATGTTCCTGGTGCATGTTGTCTCTCTCCTCCTTTATAGTCCTCTTCCACCAATCCCAACTCTGCTACCCACACGCCGAGTACGCTGCTCTCCTCCAATCAGGAGCAGGTCCTGCTGTTTATTGGTTGAACTGGAGGCAGCTGTGTAGAAGCTGTTTCCTCCTCTCCCAGCGCCATATTGTGGGAGAGCAGATGCATAGAATAAGTCTTAATTCCAGTAACAGTCTAGTCCGAGTTGCTCCCCACAATTCTGGAATTCCTGTTACATGGATATTAAACCTTTTGAGGTTGTCTGTAGGTGTCTTGAACTCTAACTCCTTCCACTCGTTTTCCTCTTTCTTCTTCAGACTGGACACCTCTGTGGCTCCATTGTCAAATTCATCGACTCCAATTTGCTGTCTCACTTATTTTTTCAGCCCATCCACTAAATTTTCTCCTTCGGATATTTTTTCATGTCTAAGATTTCTATTTAAAATGTTTTCTATTGCTGTTTTGACACTGACTATACTTGTTTTTAATTATTGGCATATCTTTTATATCGTGGAGCATAATAATCATAGCTACAATTGTCCCATAGTTTTTGAACATCTAGATTCACTTGCGGTTGTCTTTTAACTCTTGAGAACTGCTCACATTTTCCTGGGTCTTCATATATCAAGTAAGAGCATCTCCTTAGAAAATGAAATGTCTCATTTCCATTTTTCCTAAGTACTGTATAGTTTATTTAAGTAAATAAGTAATATGCTTAACATTAATTTTTTTTATTTTTTATCTACAAGGAGAACAAAGTCAGGACAAAGTGCACATCTTTTAATGATTATTTTTATTTTTAAAGATTTATTTATTTATTCAAAAGATAGAGGCAGAGAGAGTGAGGTCTTTCATCTGCTTGTTCACTCCTCAGATGGCCACAATGGATGGAGCTGTGATAATCTGAAGCTAGGAGCTTCATCTGGGTCTCCTACGTTGGTGCAAGGGCCCAAGGACTTGGGCCATCTTCTGCTTTCCCAGGCCACCATAGAAAGCTGAATCAGAAGTGGAGCAGCCGGGACTCGAACCAGCGTCCATATGGGATGCCACCACTACAGGTGGCTGCTTTACCTGCTAAGCCACAGCCCTAGCACCCTCCCCCAATTATTTTGAATTTAAAAGATTCCATATGTAATGAGAAGTTATTATCTTACAAACCACATAAATTTGAAAGATTATTAGCATTTCAAAACAGCTTTTTGTGATGGTAAAGTTTTTAATTCTATGGAAGAGCTGTTGCACATTTCCAAAAATAGCAGCTCTTTTACTTTCAATTAAATCCAAAACAAGTTCAGTGTTAGTAACTTCCAAGATATATTAGCACGGGATTCCTGACAAATTCTCAGGGCTATGAGTAGTATAATGAGAAAACAATGAATTTAAAATATCCTTGTTTAGAAAAATCCTGTTACCAGCTTTCAGGACCATCTGTCTTGTCAAGCATTTAATTTGCAATAACAAAAGATACAGTGGAAAGGAAAATAATGAATTATAAAAGGATTTCCTTCACGTTTGCTCTGATGTCATACTTATGGCTTGTGGGAATCCCGTTTTGCCATTTATTTGGTTCCTTTAAGCATTATTTATCAGAGGATGACCTAGATCTGACTGTGGAGTTGCCTGGTGTTCTTGATCTAAATGCACAGTACAATTCTTGGTTCCGTATTATCTTCTTTAAAAACAGTGTCATTCATAATTGGGATAGTTCGATACTGTCTCACAGGTGATTTTCTGCAAATTGGCCTCCGGTCTTTAGGGAGGAGGCTGTCAGTGTGAGGGGCAATGGAGAGCTATTTTAGATCCCTTCTTGATTGGCACAGGTGGGAATGAACTTAAGTTGCTGTAATATTCAGCCTTAAATTGAGATTCATTGTCTAAGAAATTTCCACAATAAGACAAGTGTGGTGCCTCACTCAGAGAAGATGCTCTCTACACACTGTGATTATGCTTACCAGTGATTGTAGAGTGATTATGATAACCAGTTCTTCTTATTAGACTAGAAATGGATGTACGATATGTGAGAAAGAAAGCCATACTGCTAAAGGTCAGCAAGAGAGAAAGGGTCCAGCTCCTCTTTTGAAAACTATGCCTTCTGTGATGGAAGTAGTCTCATGGTGCCAGGGACCGGTCTATGTCCACTTGGTATTTGTGATATTTCTCTTCCTCACCTAAGCTGTTATATTTTGAGTGCAACCCCTTGATTTTAAAAGAAATATATACTGAAGCCAGCACTGTGGCGTAATGGGTAAAGCTACCAACTTCAGTGCTGGCATCCCATATGGGTGCCGGTTTGAGTCGCGGCTGCTCTACTTCTGATCCAGCTCTCTGCTGTGGCCTGGGACAGCATTAGACAAGACTTTGAGCCCCTGCACCCACGTGGGAGACCCGGAAGAAGCTCCTGGCTCCTGGCTTCAGACTGGCACAGCTCCACCCTGTTGCGGTCAATTGGAGAGTGAATCAGCAGATGGAAGACCTCTCTCACTCTCTCTCTCTCTCTATACCTCTCCTTTTCTCTCTGTGTAACTCTGACTTTCAAGTAAATAAATCTTTCTAAAATAAAAGAAATATATGCTTTATTGAAATTCTTTCTCTTGGCTTCATGTCACAGAAAGAAAAAATAACTCATATTAAGGATTGCTGTTCCACTTTGTACTTTGTCATCCTCAGAAACAAACTTTGTGTCTAAAATATGGATACTTTATGATAATTTTGAAATCATGCTTTAAAATTCTTCAATTTCAGTAAATTTTTTTCCTTTTTTACAGTCTATAATTATAACAGTGACCAATTTGGACACAGTGAATGATGTTGTCAATGTATCACTACCAATGCTGGGGTTAACTGTAAGTAACAGGAAAGCTACTTTTGGCTAAAAAACAACCTTGAGTTTTAAAAAAAAAATTTAAATTTTTTATTTTCTCCCAGAAACCTTTATGTAAGGTATACAAATTTCATGCATTTCATAAACACAAATTTAGGAACACAGTGATTCTTCCCACCCTACTCTCTCCCACCCACACTGCCATCCTTCTTCCTCTTCCCTCTCCTATTCCTATACTTAGTTTTTATTAAGGTATATTTTAATTAACTTTATATACATAAGATTTACCCTGCACTAAGTATAGAGTTCAATAAACATTATGGAAAAGAAACCTGTTCCTCAACAATTGAGACAAAGGCAATTCTGTAATTGCACCTCAAAGTGTCAATTTCACTTCTACAAATTATCTTTTAGGGACTCTGTTAGTTGCCAGAGATCAAGGAGAACATATAGTATTTGTGTTTTTTTGGGTCTGGCTTATTTCACCAAGTGCAGTATTTTCCAGTTGCAGCCATTTTGTTGTAAACAACAGGATTTCATTTTTAACTGCTGTATAGTATTCCATAGTGTACATTTCCTATAATTTCTTTTTTTAAAAGATTATTTATTTGAGAGGTAGAGTTACAGACAGTGAGAGGGAGAGAGAGAGAGAAAGGTCTTCTGTCTGTTGGTTCATTCCCCAAATGGCTGCAATGGCCGGAGCTGTGTTGATCCAAACAGGAGCCGGGAGCTTCTTCCAGTCTCCCACATGGGTGCAGAGGCCCAAGCACTTGGCCCATCTTCTACTGCTTTCCCAGTCCATAGCAGAGAGCTGGACTGGAAGAGGAGCAGCTGGGACTAGGACCGGCGCCCATATTGGATGCCAGCGCTGCAGGCGGAGGATTAATCTACTGCACCACCATGCTGGCCCCAACATTTCCTGTAATTTCTTTATCCAGTCTTCAGTTGACAGGCATCTGGGTTGATTCATATCATAGCTATTGTGAACTGAGCTGCAATAAACGTGGTGGTGCAGATAATACTTTCATATACTGATTTTATTTCCTTTGGGTATATTCCCAGGAGTGGGAGGGTAGGTATATTTAGCTTTCTGAGCTATCTCCATACTGTCTTTCCACAGTGGCTGCACCAGTTTACACTGGATTAGGGTACCATTTTTCCTACATCCTCCCCAGGATTTGCTGTTTGTTGATTTCTGTATGAAAGCCATTCTAACTGGGGCGAGGTAAAATCCCACTGTGATTTTTGAATTGCACTTCCCTGAGCATTTTTTCATGTGCCTGTTGGCCATTTGAATTTCCTCTTTTGAAAAATGCCTGTTCCAGTCCTTTTCCCATTTCTTGACTGGATTGTCTGTTTCTTTTTTATTGCTGAGTTTCTTGAGCTCTTTATAGATTCTGGATATTAATCCTTTATCAGTTGCATAGTTTACAAATAATTTCTCCCATTCTGTTGGTTTCCTCTACACTTTGCTGGGTGTTTTTTTTTTTAAAGTTTAGAAGCTTCTCAGTTTGATATAATCCCATTTGTCAATTATGGCTTTGGCTGCCTGTGCTTCTAGGGACCGTTCCAAGGGCTTTTTGTCTGTGCCAGTGTGTTGTAGGGTTTTCCAAAAGTCCTCTAATAATTTGTTGATATTGGCTCATAGATTTAGGTATTTGATCCATTTTGAGTGGATTTTTGTGTGAGGTGTAAGGTAGGGGTCTTGATTCATACTTCTACATGTGGAGATCCAGTTTTCCCAGCACCATTTGTTGAAGAGACTGTCCTGGTTTCAGAGGTTGATTTTAGCTTCTTTGTCAAAGGTAATTTGGTAAGTTTATTGTAGATGCTTGGATTGATTTCTGAGTTTCCACACTGTTCCATTGGTCTGTCTATCTGTTTTTGGCCAGTACCAGGCTGTTTTGATTATAACTGCCATGTAGTATGTCTTTTTTTTTTTTTTTTTTTGACAGGCAGAGTTAGAGACAGAGAGACAGAGACAGAGAGAAAGGTCTTCCTTCCGTTGGTTCACCTCTCAAATAGCCACCAATCTGAAGCCAGGAGCCAGGTGCTTCCTCTGGGTCTCCCATGTGGGTGCAGGGCCCAAGCACTTGGGCCATCCTCCACTGCCTTCCCGGGCCACAGCAGAGAGCTGGACTGGAAGAGGAGCAGCCAGGACAGAATTGGCACCCCAACTGGGACTAGAACCCGGGGTGCTGGCGCCACAGGTGGAGGATTAGCCAAGTGAGCTGCAGTGCTGGCCCCATGTAGTATGTCTTGAAATCTGGTATTATGATGCCTCCAGCTTTGTTTGTGTTCTATAGATTGCTTTAGCTATCCGGGGTCTCCTGTGTTTCCATATGAATTTCAGCATTTTTTTCTGTATCTGAGAAGGATTTCATGGGCTTTTTGTTTGGTGTTTCATTGAATCTGTAAATTTCTTTCAATAGCGTGGCCTTGTCAATGATATTGGTTCTTCAAATTCATGAACATGGAAGATTTTTCCATTTCTTATATCCTCTATTTCTTTAGTAAAAAGGTTTGCAATTTTCATCGTATAGCTCTTTGATGACCTTGGTAAAATTAATTCCAAGCTATTTAATGTTTTTGTAGCTATAGTGAATGGGATTGATCTTAGAAGCTCTTTCGTAGCCAAGGCATGCTCTCTGTATACAAAAGCTATTGATTTTTGTGTGTGTGTTTTATATCCTGACACTTTACAGAATTGGCTTATGAATTCCAGTAGTCTCTTAGTGGAGTTTTTTGGATCTCCTATTTGTCGAATCACATCATCTGGAAAAAAGGATAGTTTGACGACTTCTGTCCAAATTTCTATCCCTTTGATTTCTTCTTCTTGACTGATGGTTCTGGCTAAAACTTCTAGGACTATATTGAATAGCAATGTTGAGAGATTTTTGGTTCTGGATCTTGGGGTGAGTGATTCCAACTTTTCCCCATTCAATAGAATGCTGGCCGTGGGTTTGTCATGAAATGCTTTGTGTTGAGGAACGTTGCTTCTATACACAGTTGTTTAAGGTTTTCGTCATGAAAGGATGTTGTATTTTATCAAATGCTTTTCTGCATCTATTGAGATAACTATATGGTTTTTGATCTTCAGTTTGTTAATGTGAGGTATCACAGTGATTGATTTGCAAATGTCGAACAATCCCTGCTTATCAGGGATAAATCCCCCTTGGTCCAACTGAATGATATTTCTGAAGTATATCATCAGGGAAATTGGTCTCTAGTTCTCTTTCTCTGTTGTGTCTTTTTTTGGTTTAGGAATTAATGTGATTCTGGCTTCATGAAAGGAGTTTGGGAGGGTGTTCCCTTCCTTTCAGTTGTTTTGACTATCTTGAAAAGAATTGGAGTAAGCAGTGAATCTGTCCAGTCCTGGGATTTTATTTGTTTGGAGGGTCTTTATTACTGATTCAATTTCTGTCATAGTTATTGGTCTGTTTAGGTCTTCCATGTCTTCCTGGATCAATTTTGGTAGGTTGAAGGTGTCCAGTTATCCATGACTTATAGGTTTCCCAATTTGTTGGCATACAACTCTTTGCAGTAATTCCTGATAATTGTTTTCATTTATGTGGCATCCATTGTTATATTACTTTTTTCATCTCTAATTTTATTGATTTAGGTCTTCTACCCCTTTTTTGGTTAGTTGGGACAATTGTGCATCAATTTTGTTAATTTTTTTAAACCAACTCTTCATGCCAATTGTTAAACCAACAAGAGGAGTCACTGTGCACTTGCTCCCCATGTAGGACCTCTGTCCTTAGTGTGTTGTACTATGAGAATTAATGGTAAAACTAGTCTTCAAACAGTACTTTATACTTTGTCTGTGTGGGTCCAAACTGTTAAAATCTTTACTTAGTATAGAGTTGATCTGTATATTAAGATAATTAAAAATGAATCTCAGTGAAGAATGTGATGAGAGGGAGTAGGAGGTGGATGGTTTGTGGGTGGGAGAGTGGGTATTAGGGGAAGAACAGCTATAATCCAAAAGTTGTACTTGCAAAATTTATATTTATTAAATAAACACTTTCTATAAAAAAGAAATATACTTTATATGGCAGATATTTTGCCCTTTACTTTGAATAAAGAATGTCTTTTATAAATTAAAAAATCTAGCTCTTCATTTTGCTGATTTTTTATGTTTTTTGTTTAAATTTTATTTCTTTAATTTTAATTAGTACTTTTTTCCTACTAATTTGGGGTTTGGCTAGCTGTTGTCTTTTTAGGTCCTAGAGATGTATTGATAGCTCATTTATTTGGTACATTTTCAATTTCTTGATGTAGGTACCATTTGCTATAATCTTTCCCTTAATATTGCGTTTGCTGTATCCCAAAAGTTTTGATATGTTACATTGTCACCTTCAGTCAATACCAGATGTTTTTGTCTCTCTTTTGATTTCTCCTATGCATCATTTTCATTCAGGCACATGTTGTTCAGTCTCCAAGTGTTAACGTATGTTCTAGAAATTCTTGACTTGTTGATTTCCAGGTTCGTTCCATTGTGGTCTGAAAAGCTGCATGGTATGATTTTGATTCTTTTGAATTTGTTGAGACTTGCTTTATAGCCTAGTGTCTGGTCTATCCTAGAGAAAGTTACATGCACTGGTGAGATGAATGTATATTCTGCAACTGTAGGATGAAAAGTTGCTAAGATATCCATTAGGTCCATTTGGTCTAGAGTGTTGATTAACTGTTTCATTAATGATGATCTGTTCATTGTTGAAAGTGGGGTATTGAAGTCTCGCATTACTGTTTTCTGTGTCTCCCTTTAGATTCCTTAGTGTTTATTGTAAATTTCAGGTGCCCTCTGATTTGTGCATATACATTTGTACTAGTCACATCTTCCTGTTGAACTGATCTATTAATCATTACATTGTGCCTTTCTTTGTCTCTTGTAACAGTTTTTTTTTTTAGTCTATTTTGTCTGATATTAGGATAGGTACACCAGCTCTTTTTTAGTTTCTCTTAGCATGGGATGTTTTTTCCATCCTTTCTCTTTAAGACTGTATGTATCTTTGCTGGTGAGATATGTTTCTTCTAGGCAAAAAATAGATGGGACTTGTTTTTAATCCATTCTGCCAGTCTGTGTCTTTTAACTGGAGAATTGAGGGCATTTACATTCAAGATTACTATTGATAAGTCACGACTTTACCCTGCCATTTTTCCATAAATAACCCTATTGTTTACTTTGAATTTCTTTTATACTTTTACTGGCAGATTTTCTGCCTTCATATTCTTTCATAGTGTTGGCCACTTTTCTGTATTTCTGTGTGTTCCACATCCTTAAACATCTTTTTTAAGGCTGAATGAGTGGTGTCACGTTCTTTGAATTTCTGCTTGTTATGGAAAGTCTTTATTTCACCTTCATTCATAAATTAATGCTCAGCAGGATACAGTATTCTGGTTTGACAGTTTTTTTCTCTTAAGTTTTGGAATATATCTTGCCATTCTGTTCTGGCCTATAGGGTTTCAGATGAGAAGTCAACTGTGAGTCTTATTGGAGATACTCTGATTGTAATCTGGCATTTCTCTCTTGAACAATTGAGAATCTTTATGTTTTACTGTGAAGAGCTTGACTACAATGTGTCATGGTAAATATTATTTCTGGTCATGTTTATTGGGAGTTCTATGTACTTCCTGAATTTGTATGTCCCATTGTTTCTCCAAATTGGGGAAGTTTTCTATAATTATTTTGCTAAAAAGGACTTCTTCTTCTTCTTTCTTTTTTTTTTTTGACAGGCAGAGTGGACAGAGAGAGAGAGAGAGAAAGGTCTTCCTTTACTGTTGGTTCACCCTCTAGTGGCTGCTGTGGCTGGCGCATCACGCTGATCCAAAGCCAGGAGCCAGGTGCTTCTCCTGGTCTCCCATGTGGGTGCAGGGCCCAAGGGCTTGAGCCATCCTCCACTGCACTCCCGGGCCACAGCAGAGAGCTGGACTGGAAAAGGAGCAACCAGGACAGAATCCAGTGCCCTGACCGGGACTAGATCCTGGAGTGCCGGCACCGCAGGCGGAGGATTAGCCTATTGAGCCACTGTGCTGGCTGCTAAAAAGGACTTCTAATCCATTTTCTCTTTCTATGCCTTCAGGTATTCCTAAGTCCCACATGTTGGGTTATTTGATAGTATCCCATAAATCTCCAACATCTTTTTTTTGGTCCAACTGTAAAATTTCCAGAGATTTATCTTCTAACTTAGATATTCTTTCTTCTGCCTCACTGAGTCTCTTGTTATGGCTGTCCACTGAATTTTTATTTAATCTGTTGAATTCTCCATATCTAAATTTGTTTTTGACTTCTTTTTAAAATCAATTTCATGGGAAAAATTTTTATGTCATGTATGTATTTCTTCAATTCTTGGATTTGCGTCTGATTACTTGTAATTAATCCCATGATCAATTTTTTGAATTCCATTTCTGGCATTTCTTCAATCTCTTCATCTTCACATTCTATTGAAGTGCTGTTGTGTTACTTTGGAGCATCATATTTTTTCCTTATTCTTGTTTCTTGAATTTCTTTATTTTTAGGCATTTGTGGAAATATTTATTGGTGTGTTTTTTCCCTGTGATGGCTTTTATCTTTGGACAATGTCTCTTTGGCTTAGTGTAGTGTCTGCTCTTTGAGTGAATACCCAGAGGTGTGTGCTGTTTGTGGCCAGGGACCTTTGCTCTAGGTTGAGGGGAGTGTCCAGGTGATACTCAAGTTGGGCGTGGCAAGTCTCTCTCTCTTTTTTATTTTTATCAGAGGGGTGGTTTGTTCAGCTCTGTTGGCATAGTCTCACACTCACCTCCTCTCCTCACAGGTGACCAAAGCCCAGGTGCTAGCCCCAGTGGGTGCAGTATTCATCCAGAACCACACAATGGATCCATGCAGTCCTCAGTGTGAGCACAGATCCTGCAGCAATGACCCTCACAGTCAGTCATCCCTGTGTGTGTGGAGCTGCCCTCAGCAACCGCCCAGAGACTAGCCACACCCTCTGATGTCCCACGCAGCCAGTGTTTTCACAGTTCCAGCACACATAGTTAGTCATGAGCACTCCTCCTGTCAGTTCTCCCAGCCAGACTCTGGCATCTCTTCTCGGCTGGTTGCTGGGCGCAAGGAAAGAAGCTGTGCAGTTGTTAGGCATATCCAAAATGGTTCCTGCCCTCTCTCAGCTAGTTATAGGACACCGTTGTCAGGTGGCTGGAGGAGAGAAACATGTCCCCCCTTTACTTCTAGGTTGGCAGGTCTACTGTCCACCACAGGGCTCTAAGCCAGACTCATGCCCAACACTCTCTGCAGGTTTGTTGCCAATGGGTTGGGCTGATGCTCTCTCACTCTCACTCTCTCACTCTCACTCTCACTCACTCTCACTCTCTCACTCTCACTCTCTCACTCACTCTCTCACTCTCTCACTCTCTCACTCTCACCTCACTCTTCAAAGCTTGTGCTGAGTCTCTCGGCTGTTGGGGTCCTTTTTTGTGTCTGTGTTCATGCTGCACATCCACACCCTCCACATGGAACCACAGCATCCCTCTAACGTGGGTGGCATTTCCACTGCAGTTTTCTCCCTGTTCCCTGAGATTACACTCTCTCCACTTTTTAAAAAAACTATCTTCCCCTAGACTAGAGCAGTAAGCTTCCTCCCTGCTCTGCCATATTGGAATCTCTCCAACCTTGAGTTTTGAGACTAATATACTTTAACATGCACATGCGCGCATGTGCACACACACACACACACACACACACTCAACGTTCATGCCTGGGGCATTCCATAATGTCAGGTCTTGTGTTTTCTTCAAGAAGCATTTGACAATAACTCCATTTGAATCATGGTTTTCTTTACTCCATGTTGGAAGACACTACAATAATTTAACAGGTGTACAACGTAGGTGTGTTTGTTTCAACTGGCATTTCTAGAGTTGCTGGGGTAATTACTTTTGGTCCCTAGTGTATTCTATGGGTTGGAATCCTTGTCTTTTTTGTCTCATACTGAGGCTTGTAGGAATGCAAGCCAGTGGGCTGACGTCATTCAGCTTTCTTGGGTATTTGCTATTGTTCTGGTTTGCCTAGCTTATGATATCTTCTAAATATTATTCTGATTAAGCATAGTCATGATTGGTATACAACTTCCTGGGCAAAAGATTTATATGGACAAGGACTCATGAGGGCAAAGTACAATATACTCTAAAGCAACTGAAAATGCCAGAAGGTAGAATTCTCACGATTAGATTTTCTTAGTGAAAAAGCATAAATGTGATTTCTTATTTGGAAATGTGAAATGTAGAAATGCTAAGGAAATACGTCTTTCATGTATGTATAATGGAGATTTGTTGTGATGTCTTTTTTTTTGTCTCCAAGGGCTCTGAGAAAGATTACCAGCTATGGGTCAGTTCTGGAAAGAAGGAGGTCCCACAACCACTCATTGGTAAGTGTGAAGCAAAATCTAAAATGAGATTGATTGGGCTCAAAATGGTAACTGTCAAGTCACTAAGTATTGGTTGCTTGGTCTTCAGCTTAAACACCCTTACATACATTTAGGGAGTTACCATGCACTTACTGTATCCCAGGTGCCTGATAGCATCTTTGTATTCAGAAGCTTATGGTCTAGTGGGAGAAAATAATAGAAAGTTTTCCCCTCTGCTTTCTTATGTGGCTAACAGAGCTTTCTTGGAATAATTCTTTTTTCTTGTCCTGAAATGAAAATGGATTCATACTTTATTTTCTTTGAACATTTGTTTGATACATATATTCATGTGTTGAAGTTCTCCGTTCCATTTCCTAACTAATAGCTAGCAGTTTTTTGGTAAGGAGCTCCTAAAATCCAGTCATGTCTCTGAATTCAAGTACAAGTATTTGGTTAATGCCAAATTTATGCCCAGAACATATGTCAGCCTAAAAAGAGAATCAAGATAATCCCATTCAAACTCCTAAGTGCTTTTCTGATTGACAAACCTGTACTGTTTAACCATTTCTCTCTCCCTCTCTCTCTCTCCCTCTCTCTCTCTCTCTCACACACACACACACACACACACACTCTTTAGTCTTCAGCTTATTGATAAAAACATTGTGGCTCTCCTAAAATAGTTTTGGAGCAATTTAGCTAAAGAAGATACAATTCACAGATCAGAAAATTTGTTCATGCTCTTAGTAGGAACAGAGTGATTAAAAGGAGAGGAGGGTGGGTATGGTGAGAAGAATCACTACATTCCTAAAGTTGTACTTATGAAATTTGTATTCATGAAATAAAAGGTTTTTTTGGGAAAACAAGGATACCAGGGGCAGCATTTGCCACAGACCTTGCAGTAGAATGATCGTGATGGCTCCCCTAAGATCAGAGCATTTCCTCGTCTGCCTTATCTTCTTTCTGTCCTTTCAACAGTCTTGTAAGGACGTTACTGTGAAATTTAGGATGTTTTCAAGTAATCTGCAAAATTTAAAATATGCAATTTATCTTTTTGAAATATATATTGCCAATCTCAGAATACAGGCATCATTAAGTACATCTGAGGGGAAAAAATCCACCTGCCCATTGCATATTATTTGGTGTTTTGTTGTTGTTCGTTTTGGCTTAATGTTGTAAAAGTCAGCAATAAAACAAGTGTAAAAAAGTAATGAAATATATTTTAACAAAAGTTATTAGTTTATGTAACACATGGTCCGGGGGTAACTTAGATATAGAACAGCTTTTTACATCACAACAGGTTTCAAGGACTTTAAGAGCATAGCATTCATGGTGACCTCTTGGCATCCACACTGAATGCGTATTTAACAGGCTGTCAGCTCTCAAATGTAGATTAACTCTTGCATATTTTGTTGTATACATCACATAAACTTCTTTTCCTGCAAGACAGAAATTACTATAATTCCTGTTTTGAGCACAATGCCTGTGCCTGATATAAAGGTAAATTCAGTGATAAATTTAGGATGAAAAAAAGGGAATATTTACTCTGTTGTTAAATAAAATTTACCTTAAGGTTAAGGATGTTTAAATTTTTTAAAATTTATTTTCTGAGAGGCAGGTTGGGAGGCGGTGCTGGGGAGGGAGGGAGAGAGACAGACAGACAAAGTGCTGAACTGCCAGTTCTCTCCCCAGGGGCCAAATCCAGGAACTTGGTCCAGGGCTCCTACATAAGTGGCATGAACCCAGTTACTCAAGACATCACCCCTGCCTCCTAGGACCTGCATTAGCACAAAGCTGGAGTTGGGAACTGTGGACAGGGATCAAATCCAGGTAGTCCAATATGCGGCACAGGTGTTGCAACCAGCATCCTAACTGTGTGCTAAACAGCCACCCCTGTTACAAGATCTTTGGGAATTTCTTGGATCATCAGGAATTTAAATAATGTAAGAGCAAATCAAATGACTTTGCATGTGCTCTGGAAACAGTGTTTTGCACAATGCTTCTGGGTTTCCAACAGCCTGCAGCCTTCCCTCTGGTTAGCTGAGAGAGCCCCTGAGAAGGAGGCAGTGAGTGAAACCTGGCCCCACTGCTCTTGAGCAGCCCTATCCTTAGAGCTGACAAAGGGAAATGAAGTCTCTCTTGATAGAGAGATTAATGATCATAGCAATTCATGATATGTTTAATTATTCACAGAATGTTAACCACTGATGTTTCTTCACATATTTCCACTTAGACGTCTGTGTGATAAGGGAGGGTAAGGATTGAAAATGATGAAGGGAATCACAGTGGGGTCAAGTGACTTGCAGGAGTTACACTTGGTTGGTGTCACGGCAGAAACCAGGAGGCCTTACATATTTTCTGATGGAAACAGCAGACGTCATCAACACGGAATGCAGAGAGGGATGTATGCATTCCAAGTTAGGCAGCAGGTTTCCACCTTTGTTCTCTTTGCTTTTGCAAAGTTCCTTGCTGGGGCACCTGCTTTATGCGGTGTCTCCTCAGACAGTTTGCATGATGCTCACTCACAAGACAGCCCTCTTCCTTCTGGAAGCTCCAGGAGAACTTCAGCAGGCCCCAGTGTGGTACCCATGCTGATGACAAGGGATCACCCCCATCCCCATCAGCCTGATCCCCACTGAGGTTTTTCTCTGCACAGGGCATGAAAATCCCTATGCAATCCAAACAAGCTACCTTCGAGCTGTGCACCTGCTGCCTGAACCCGGGAAGTCTACCTTTCCTTCTGGCCTCCAGGAGTCTGTGTTGGAAGAGTTGCAATCAGAAGTACATGGGTGCTTCATTCTGAAGCCCAGGCTCCAGGCCAGAGCCCAGCGCAGGACTGGTGAGTCATTTTCTTTCCACTAACTGCCTGCTCTTAGCTTACATCTTCATTCCCGAGAACAAACTCATGACACAGAGCTCTTCTCCGTGCAGAAGAAGGGGTAGAGTAGAGGCAGGAGCCTAATACCCATGCAGAACCAGGCTTAGAGAAACCATTTAAAGATCACAGTCCAAACCCAGCTCAGGTCTAGGAAGTTTGTGTTCATTCCTGTATGTTAGATCTTGAGTCTTCTCTGTACATAATTGGGCACATACCCACCTGTGTCACATTAGAGCAAAGCTTCTGAAGGTCTGGGAAGGCATGACTTCCCCACCACTGGGCTTCACCCTGAATCCAGGGTGAGGGCGGCAGGTGACTGATTTACTGCATGACTTAGACACACCTGAAATGGAAACTCCAGGAGGTTAAGGAGTTGTAGAATTGAACTGTACTGGGATTGGGTTGTACTGTGCCTTGGGCAGAAGTGGCTGAGGGGTTTTAGCCTGCACTGAATCTCAGTGACCCCACAGCATGCTGACTTTCCACGTGTGCTTCAGACAGACACAGATCTAGACTAGAGCTGGACTGAATATTGTCAGAGATTTTGAGCTCCTCAATTACAGTTTTCTTGCTACCATCCCAGTGATCTTTTGATAGGTGTTCTTTTGCAGAACACTTGTTAGTAAGAGGAGAAATATTGTGGCAACAATAAGATTTCTTTTTTTTAAAACAGTTTATTTATTTGAATGACAGAAGTAGAGAGACAGAGACATCTTTTTTTCTGTTTTTTTTTTTAATTTTATTTTCATGTGCTTTTTTAAAGTTTTATTTAAGGTATACAAATTTCATGTATTTCATATATACAGAGTTAGGCACATAGTGATACTTCTCACCCTACCCTCCCTCCTACACTATTCCCACTCTTAATTTTTACAAGTGTCTATTTTCAGATTACTTTATGCTCATAAGGTTAACCACACACTAACTAAAGAGTTCAACAAATAGTATATGAAGACTGGTTAAAGAAATTATGGTATACTTACACTATGGAGTTCTACTCAGTGGGGAAAAAAAATGAAACCCTGTATTTTGCAACAAAATGGATGAAACTGGAAACCACTATACTTAGTGAAATAAGCTAGTCCCAAAAAGACAGATCATGTTTTCCCAGATCGGGATAACTAATGGAGTACCTGTAATGTAGATTTGAGATTCAATGATTATTTACAGCCCTTGTCTCTTCTGTTGAACAGCAGGTTTTTAAATACTATTCATTGAACTCTTTTATGTAGTATATGATTAATGTTACTATCATTAAGTAAACTGAAATTAGATCTCTGTAAAAAATTAAGAGTGGGGATTTGGGAGGGAGGGGGAAGAAGGGTTGGAGTGTCGGTGGGAGAGAGGGTAGAGTGGGAAGTAGCACCATGTTCCTAAATGTGTACATATGAAATACATGAAACCTGTATAACTTACATTTTTAAAAATGTCAAAAAAGACCCAAATAATATGAAGAAAAAAATCAGTGTTTATCAGCAGTAGAAACAAGGGCTGTAAACAATCATCAAATTTCAAAATGTCAGTTTCACTCCTATACATTTTAGGTCTTCTGTTAGTTACCACAGAGCAAGGAGAACATATGGCATTTGTCATTTGGCATTGGCTTATTTCACTAAGTATAATTTCCAGTTGTATCCGTTTTATCGCAAAAAGGGTTTCATTTTTTCACACTTTCCACAGTGTGTGTGTGTGTATGTGTGTGTGTGTGTGTATGTATCTCAAGCTCATAATTTCTTTATCCAGTCATCAGTTGATGGACATCTGGGTTGATTCCATACTTAGCTATCATGAATTGAGCTTTTGGTTCACTCCACAAATGGCCATAATTGACAGAGCTGGTCTGTGCTAAAGTCAGGATCCTCGAACTCCATCCAGGTCTTCCACATGGCAGGGGCCCAAGCACTTGGACCATACTCCACAGACATATTAGCAGGGAGATGGATTGTAAGTGGACCAGCTAGGACTTGAATGGACACTCTGTTATGGGATCCCAGTGTTGCAGGCCGCAGCTTAGGTCACTGTATCACACACTGTTCCCAAGAATTTAATTTCTACCCAAATCATTCTTATTATAATTTTATTCTATAGGTACAACATCCCCAGTGTTAATTATTTTAACGCTGGTACCCTTATTTGAGCAAGGGAAAATCAGCACCCCTAATAGTGCCAGGACTGTAAGAAAGGCTCAAGTTCTTTTAAGTAAGCTTACTGAATTACCTAGTATGTTTCATGGAAATAGGTGTGGATTCCCATGGGATCATAGAAGTAACCTGAACTCACAAACTAAATAACATACTTTAAGAATGGTCCAGCTAGCCGGCGCCGCAGCTCACTAGGCTAATCCTCTGCCTTGCGGCGCCGGCACACCGGCTTCTAGTCCCGGTCGAGGCGCCGGATTCTGTCCCGGTTGCTCCTCTTCCAGGCCAGCTCTCTGCTGTGGCCAGGGAGTGCAGTGGAGGATGGCTCAGGTGCTTGGGCCCTGCACCCCATGGGAGACCAGGAAAAGCACCTGGCTCCTGGCTCCTGCCATCGGATCAGCGCGGTGCGCCGGCCGCAGCGCGCCGGCCGCGGCGGCCATTGGAGGGTGAACCAACGGCAAAGGAAGACCTTTCTCTCTGTCTCTCTCTCTCACTGTCCACTCTGCCTGTCAAAAAAAAAAAAAAAAAAAAAGAATGGTCCAGCTAAGCACTGTATTTGTTTCTCCATATTCTGATTATAAAGCTACATATCAAAGCATAGATGATGATTCTTAAAAGCAGCCCCTTATTACAGTTAAGTAATGCATTATGTTCTAATAATTCTGGAAATAATAAAATCAGGTGAGGCATAGTGGCAACAGCTTATATACAACAGTTTAAGCTGTATCTCCATTTATATTTGAACAGCCAGTTGAATAGGGTGGCGTATAGTCACAGACTGCTAGATTTGAGAATGCATTTGCTTTCTTCTCTCCTTTTCAAATAGTGGAGGGATGAATACTGGGTAGTTGTACAGTGACTGCACATGGCCTCTGGAGACTGCTAAATCAGATGGAAAATGGGGTGCAGTCTTCTTCAGGGGGAGGAGACAAAGTCTAGGTTCCCTGAGGTCACCTGACTGAGCACTGACATGATTTTCATCAGGGCTGTGCAGAGCCAAGTCTTGTGCTGAACACTACATTATATTCCTCAGTGAAATGAGGTACAGGCGGCATCATTCGTGTAGAAGTTGACTGAACTGAGGGTCCAAAGTTTTGAGTAACTGGAGTGGGAGAACCAGGGGCCCATCCTGGCCTCTAGGAGCCAGCTCCAGGATCATTTCCCTCATGTGTTTGTATGACAGTGGTGTGGTCTATGGCCCAGAAATGCCACGTGGATGGGCACTGTAGGATACGTGGTGAAGTGTTATCCATCTGATACCAGGTCAACACCTTTGCTGCTCTATGGCCTTCATTCCCAGTGTTTGGAATCTCAGGTTATTTAAGAAAGTACTAAGACACCTTATTAAGGAAACAGGCAGGTTTTCCTTGCTGATTCCCATTTCTATGGAAAACTCCTCTTCACCATTCATTTATCAGAGCCTGTTGGGTAACTAAAAACTATTCCTGTATAGCTTGGCAGGGTGTCACAAAGAACTAGGTCATGTGGGTTTTAAAAAAAAATTGTGTCAATTTATTTTTTTAAGATTGATTTATTATAGTTCTGGAAGTTTCAGCCAGAGCTATTAGGCAAGAAAAAGAAATTAAAAGGATACAAATTGGGAAGGAAGAAGTCAAACTATCCCTCTTTGCAGAGGATATGATTCTTTATTTAGGGGATCCAAAGAACTCTACTAAGAGACTATTGGAACTCATAGAGTTGGGCAAAATTGCAGGATATAAAATCAATGCACAAAAATCAACAGCCTTTGATTACACAGGCAATGCCATGGCTGAGGAAGAACTTCTAAGATCAATCCCATTCACAATAGCTACAAAAACAATCAAATACCTTGGAATAAACTCAACCAAGGACATTAAAGATCTCTACGATGAAAATTACAAAACCTTAAAGAAATAGAAGAGGATACCAAAAAATGGAAAAGTCTTCCATGCTCATGGATTGGAAGAATCAATATCAAAGTGCCCATTCTCCCAAAAGCAATTGATATTCAATGCAATACCAATCAAAATACCAAAGACAGTCTTCTCAGATCTGGAAAATATCATGCTGAAATTTATATGGAGACACAGGAGACCTCGAATAGCTAAAGCAATCTTGTACAACAAAAACAAAGCCGGAGGCATCACAATACCAGATTTCAGGACAGACTACAGGGCAGTATCAAAACAGCATGGTACTGGTACAGAAACAATGGATAGACCAATGGAACAGAATAGAAACACCAGAAATCAATCCAAACATCTACAGCCAACTTATGTTTGATCACAGATCCAAAACCAATTCCTGGAGCAAGGACAGTCTATTCAATAAATGGTGCTGGGAAAACTGGATTTCCACGTGCAGAAGCATGAAGCAAGACCCCTACCTTACACCTTACACAAAAATCCACTCAACGTGGATTAAAGACCTAAATCTACGACCTGACATCATCAAATTATTAGAGAACATTGGAGAAACCCTGCAAGATATAGGTACCAGCAAAGACTTCTTGGAAAAGACCTCAGAAGCACAGGCAGTCAAAGCCAAAATTAACATTTGGGTTTGCATCAAATTGAGAAGTTTCTGTACTGCAAAAGAAACAGGAGAGTGAAGAGACAACCGACAGAATGGGAAAAAAAATATTTGCAAACTATGCAACAGATAGAGTTAATAACCAGAATCCACAAAGAGATCAAGAAACTCCACAACAACAAAACAAACAAACCACTTAAGAGATGGGCCAAGGACCTCAATAGACATTTTTCAAAAGAGGAAATCCAAATGGCCAACAAGCACATGAAAAATGTTCAAGATCACTAGCAATCAGGGAAATGCAAATCAAAACCACAATGAGGTTTCACCTCACCCCGGTTAGAATGGTTTACATACAGAAATCTACCAACAACAGATGCTGGCAAGGATGTGGGGGAAAAGGGACACTAACCCACTGTTGGTGGGAATGCAAACTGGTCAAGCCACTATGGAAGTCAGTCTAGAGATTCCTCAGAAACCTGAATATAACATAACCCTACCATACAACCCAGCCATCCCACTCCTTGGAATTTACCCAAAGCAAATGAAATTGGCAAACAAAAAAGCTGTCTGCACCTTAATGTTTATTTCAGCTCAATTCACAATAGCTAAGACCTGGAACCAACCCAAATGCCCATCAACAGTAGACTGGATAAAGAAATTATGGGACATGTACTCTATAGAATACTATACAGCAGTAAAAAACCAATGAAACCCTTTCATTTGCAACAAGATGGAGGAATCTGGAAAACATCATGCTGAGTGAATTAAGCCAGTCCCAAAGGGACAAATATCATATGTTCTCCCTGATCAGTGACAACTAATCAAGCACCAAAAGGAAACTTGTTGAAGTGAAATGGACACTATGAGAAACAGTGACTTGATCAGCCCTTTTCCTGTCTGTTGATGTACAATGTAATACTTTATCCCTTGTAATATTTTTTTTGTTCTACTTAATATTATTGGTTGAACTCTGCAATTAACACACAATTATTCTTAGGTGAAAAGTGATCCCTGTTAAATATAAGAGTGTAATAAGAGAGGGAGGAGATGTACAATTTGGGACATGCTCAAGCTGACTTGCCCCAAATGGTAGAGTTAGAAGCATGCCAGGGATTCCAATACAATCCCATCAAGGTGGCATGTACCAATGCCATCTCACTAGTCCAAGTGATCAATTTCAGTTCACAGTTGATCACACTGATAGGTCTAAGAGTCAAAGGGATCACACAAACAAGACTAGTGTCTGCTAATACTAACTGATAGAATCAAAAAGGGAGAGAACAATCCAACATGGGAAGCGGGATACATAGCAGACTCATAGAATGACAGATGTCCTAAACAGCACTCTGGCCTCAGAATCAGCCCTTAAGGCATTCGGATCTGGCTGAAGAGCCCATGAGAGTATTTTAGGCATGGAAAGCCAAGACACTCTGGAAAAAAAGAAGACCTAAATGAAAGGTCTCTGTGAGTGAGATCCCAGTGGAAAGAATGGGGCCATCAAAGAAGGAGGTACCTTTCTCTGAAGGGAGGAGAGAACTTCCACTTTGACTATGGCCTTGTCTAAATAAGATCAGAGTTGGTGAACTCAAGAGGCTTCCAATAGCCTTGACAGCTCATGACAAGAGCCTCGGGTGATTACTGATGCCATAAACAAGAGTGTCAAATTGTTAAGTCAACAACAGGAGTCACTGTGTACTTACTTCTCATGTGGGATCTGTCCTTAATGTGTTGTCCAATGTGAAGTACTGCTATAACTAGTACTGAAACAGTATTTTACACTTAGTGTTTCTGTGTGGTGCAAACTGATGAAATCTTTACTTAATATATACTAATTCGATCTTCTGTATATAAAGATAATTGAAATGAATCTTGGCCGGCTCAATAGGCTAATCCTCCGCCTTGCAGCACCGGCACACCAGGTTCTAGTCCCGGTTGGGGCACTGGATTCTGTCCCAGTTGCCCCTCTTCCATGCCAGCTCTCTGCTGTGGCCCGGGAGTGCAGTGGAGGATGGCCCACGTGCTTGGGCCTTGCACCCCATGGGAGACCAGGAGAAGCACCTGGCTCCTGTTTTTTTTTTTTTTTTTTTTTTTTTTGAGTTTAAATAGTATATATATATTTTTTTATTTTTATTTTTTTTTATCTTTTATTTAATGAATATAAATTTCCAAAGTACGTCTCATGGGTTACAATGGCTTTCCCCCCCATACCGTCCCTCCCACCCACCACCCTCCCCTTTCCCACTCCCTCTCCCCTTCCATTCACATCAAGATTCATTTTCGATTATCTTAGTATACAGAAGATCAGCTTAGTATACCTTAAGTAAGGATTTCAACAGTTTGTTCCCACACAGAAACATAAAGTGAAAAATAATAGATGATTTTTTTTTAAATGATGATGAAATCAGATCAGACCTATTGTCATGTTTAATCCCAGTGAGAGTCAAGTTGGGAATTGATAGTTTCTTTTCTTTTTTTTTTTTTTTTAACAGAAGATCAGTTTAGTGTACATTAAGTAAAGATTTCAACAGTTTGCACCCCCATAGAAACACAAAGTGAAATATACTGTTTGAGTACTCGTTATAACATTAAGCCTCAGTGTACAGCACATTAAGGACAGAGATCCTACATGGGGAGTAAGTGCACAGTGACTCCTGTTGTTGACTTTACCAATTGACACTCCTGTTTATGGCATCAGTAATCTCCCTATGCACCAGTCATGAGTTTCCAAGGCTATGGAAGCCCCTTGAGTTCTCCGACTCTTATCTTGTTTAGACAAGGTCATAGTCAAAGTGGAGGTTCTCTCCTCCCTTCAGAGAAAGGCACCTCCCTCTTTGAAGACCTGTTCTTTCCACTGGGATCTCACTCACAGAGATCTTTTTGCCAGAGTGTCTTGGCTTTCCATGCCTGAAATACTCTCATGGGCTTTTCAGCCAGATCCGAGTGCCTTTAGGGCTGATTCTGAGGCCAGAGTGCTATTTAGGACATCTGCCATTCTATGAGTCTGCTGAGTATCTCACTTCCCATGTTGGATCACTCTCCCCTTTATTTATTCTATCGGTTAGTGTTAGCAGATACTAGACTTGTTTATGTGCTCCCTTTGACTCTTAGTCCTTTCATTATGATCAATTGTGAACTGAAATTGATCACTTGGAATAGTGAGATGGCATTGGCACATGCCACCTTGATGGGATTGAATTGGAATCCCCTAGTATGTTTCCAACTCTACCAATTGGGGCAAGTCAGCCCGAGCATGCCCCAAATTATACATCTCTTCCCTCTCTTATTCCCACTTTTATGTTTAACAGGGATCACATTTCAGTTAATTTTCAACACTTAAGAATAACTGTGTGATAATTACAGAATTAAAACCTGGCTCCTGTTTGGATCAGCACGGTGCACTGGCCGCAGCGCGCCGGCCGCGGCGGCCATTGGAGGGTGAACCAACAGCAAAGGAAGACCTTTCTCTCTGTCTCTCTCTCTCCCTGTCCACTCTGCCTGTAAAAAAAAAAAAATAGAAAATTGAATCTTGATGTGAATGGAATGGGACAGGGAGCAGGAGATGGGAGTGGTGCGAGTGGGAGGGATATTATGGGGGGAAAGCAATTGTAATCCATAAACTGTACTTTGGAAATTTGTATTTACTAAATAAAAATTTTAAAAATTATAATGATAAAAAAATTTATTTATTTGAAAGGCAATGTTACAGAGAGGCAGAGGCAGAAACAGAGATCTTCCATCTGCTGGTTCAATCCCCAAATAGCCCTAATGGCCAGAGCCAGGCTGATCCAGAACCAGGAGCTTCCTGTGGGTCTTCCACATGGGTGCAGGGGACCAAGGACTTGGGCATTTTCTACTGCTTTACCAGGCCACAGCAGAGAGCTGGATCTGAAGCAGAGCAGCTGGGTCTTGAACTGGAGCCTATATGGGATGCCAGTACTGCAGGCATCCTGCAGGAGCCAGGCTTTATTCGCTATGCCACTGCGCCAGCCCCAGCCCCATGGGTTCTTACCACTCAAATAAGGACCCAGGTGAAGAAAGTGGTTATCCATAAAAGTGCCCAAGGGTTGCAGCCCTCCAAAGTGAAGGGGTCAGATGCTGGCTCAGGAGTAGGTCAAGAAGCTTCTGCCATGATCTCTTTGATGCTAGAGAATTGATGGTAATTGGGCATTTAGAACAAGAAACAGGAAATCTCAGAATGGGAGGGAGACTTAGCATGAAAGTAGATGATCAGAGACAGGTGCTGTGGCGTAGTAGGTTAAGCCTCTGCCTGCAGTGCTGGCAGCCTATATGGGCTACTCCTCTTCCAATCCAGTTTCCTGCTAATGGCCTGAGAAAGCAGCAGAAGATGGCTAAAATGCTTGCACCCCTGCACCCACGTGGAAGACCCAAAAGAAGCTCCTGACTCCTGGCTTTGGATCAGCATATTTGGTGAGTGAACCAGCTGGTGGAAGACTTCTCTGTCTTCCCCTCTCTCTGTAACTCTGCCTTTCAAATAAATAAATACATCATTTAAAAAAGAAAGTGGATGATCAAACTCCACTTGTTTTCAATATAAAATATTTTGTAGCTTTTAAAATGAGATCTGACACCTGAATCCCCTGATCGAACTTAACATCAAGTACTTGCAGAGCTACATGTTAAGGACCTCACAATGCAATGGAAGGAGCTCTAGATTACGCTGCCTAGAAAGTATTGTTGCTGAAAGAATTGAACCCAAGTCTGTTGGCCTCTGTTTCACTGCCAGTTGATTTGAGAGGTCATGAGGCTGAGAGAGATCCAAGGAGGGAGAGAGACAGAAAGTTCTCTTTTCCTGATTAACCCCCCAAATAGCCAGCGAGGACCCTGGCTGGGACAGGGCTAGGAATCTGGGAACTTAATCCAGGTCTCCCTTGTGAGAGGCAGGAACTCAACTTCTTGAGCCATCAGTGCTGTCTCCCTCCCAGGGGCCACATTTGCAAGAAGCTGGGAGGCAGAGGTAGAAATCAAACCCAGCTACTTAGGTGTGGGACATGGACATCTTAGCCACTAGTCTACAAACCTCTCTAACAACCAGTTTACAGGGAATGAGGAAGACGAGCACAGTAACCCCACGTGGATGCCTTAGCCACTTTCAGATTGCAGGAGTTTGTACACAAGCAATGTCTCCATTTCTCTATGGCAACATGCATATGTCAGACAGAAAAGATGGAAGCAAATATGTGTAATTTATACTCTTCTACATCTAATAACCTCTCTTCTTCCCCAGATTGGCTCAGAAACTTGCTGTTTAGGTGGGGCATCATACGAAGCCAGGATGACCCGCCCCCCGAGCCTGCTGCAGCAGCTCCTTTGTCAGGACCGGCCTGTGCAGCCTCACTCATGGCTCTGTCTGAGGATGATAACCTGGCCAGCCCACTTTCAGTAGGTCTCATATTGTTGTTCTGCACCCTCCTGAGGACAAGAAGGCTGAGGGTTAGCTGTCCTCCTCCTATTCTGTTTCCAAGTGGGGAAACCGTTTGTCAGCCCCTGCCTTTGGCTCAGATGCTTTGTTACTATTACTTCCAGGAAGAACAATCACATTTAGATCTCGCTCAGATGCTTTGTTACTATTACTTACAGGAAGAACAATCACATTTAGATCTCGCAGAGTCTTACGTCAAACACAACAGCAGAAAATATGCTCCCATCTGTTCCACTGGTTTCAGCAAAGTTCCACATACACCTGCTCAGAGACCAGAGAGGGCTGTGTGTGTCTGAATTGCTGTGAGGCCACCTCACCCTCCCATTGTCCTTTCAGCCTCCTCCTTGAACTCTGCGCCAGTTTCAAGTGTCCACTCATTATCTCTTCATCCAGATGACCCAGTCTCAGAACTCAGAATATTTCAGTTATTTAATTTGTATTCAAATGCTTACATGCGTCCTCTGGCATATATTTATTTTTCTATCATAAAAGAATGTGGTGAATGAAACCCACAGAACTTGGCCCATGCTGTTTCAACTTGGTATATTTCTAGTTAGTTGTCACATTTGTTATGGTCCAGTATCTCTCCGTGAAATCTGGGTGCAGGCATTAGTATGCTATGGTGGAAGTGCATTCACGTTAGTTACATGTGATACATTGCTCCAGACCTTGCAACATTCATAGGAGGTTTAACTAGTTGATAGGATCATTATCGTAATCCAGACACCAGTAGGGGATAAAAGGAAAGCACCAGTAGGGTTACGTACAATGAGCATGGTCAGGAAAGAAGAGCCTCAAATACCAAAAAAAAAAAAAAAAAAAAAAAAAAAAAAAAAAAAAAATCCCTGCAATATCTGATTCCAACAGTCCTTTACTTTTTTTTTTTTTTTTTTTTTTTTTGACAGGCAGAGAGAGGCAGAGAGAAAGGTCTTCCTTTTTCTGTTGGTTCACCCCCCAAATGGCCACTATGGCCAGTGTGCCGCAGCTGGTGCACCGCACTGATCCAAAGCCAGGAGCCAGGTGTTTCTCCTGGTCTCCCATGCGGGTGCAGGGTCCAAGCACTTGGGCCATCCTCCACTGCACTCCCGGGCCACAGCAGAGAGCTGGACTGGAAGAGCAACTGGGACAGAATCCGGCGCCCCGACCGGGACTAGAACCTGGTGTTCCGGCGCTGCAAGGTGGAGGATTAGCCTAGTGAGCCGTGGCGCTGGCCCAATCCTTTATTTTCTCCCCTGGGAATGAAGGTGGAGACATTGAAAATGAAAGGCTGGCGAGAAGGGAATGTGATCAGAAAAGGCATCAGGGGAGAGATGGGCTTTCAGCCTGGTTTTCAATGAGCATGGGGACCCACGGGAAGTAGGAATGCATGGCAGTCATTAAAGTGGAGTAAACCAATGGGAAGTGACAACGAGATCTCTACTTGGGAGAGATATTTGGAAATAATGAGTAAAGCCTGCTAAAGTAGGAGAGGGATGGTCACTAGAAATTTGAAGCAGAGAAGTTTGAAAAATTGAGTCCATCAAAAAAGAAAATATGATTAAGCAAGTTGAAAATCCTTAGTGAATGGACACAGGAAGATAGAAGGGGAAAAATATATTCAGAGACTTCAAACCAAATTCCTTCATTCCTGTTAGCTCCCTCAGCACCTCCTCACATGTTCTGGATCTCTGTCTAGATGGGACCAAGGTCATGTTCTGGGCTGGTGGGTCTGAAATGCCCTGACGTTTGCTTTCCTTTTTCCTCCCCATAGGATATGCTTTCCTTTATCCATGAAAGAGGGCCACAGACAGAGGGAATCTTCAGGAAACCAGGCAGTGTAACATCCTATAGAGCACTAAAAGAAAAAATAAATGCTGGAGACACAGTGGATTGGGACAGTGAATCTGCTCTTGTGGCAGCCACTGTCTTACAGGTAGGGAGAGTTCTGGCATCATCTATGCACAATATGGAAGTTACGGGTATGGTTTCATTCATTGTGACTGCTCAGGGGCTTAACACCCCTAATATATAAAGCATCTGAGAAGTGGAAAAGCACATCCCAAGCCCAAGTTGCAGGCAGCTACTCCATTGTGAAAAAACCCTAGATGTTAGATAAGTTTTCCTTTGCCTTCAAACTTAACACTCTGTCCTCCCCTGAACATTCTATGCATAGACATTTTCCACTGTCAGCCAACGTTTCCCTTACAACGAAGTCAACAAATGCACATGGACATAAAGAAAACTTTGTTCATTTTAATTTTCTTCCCTTGTCTCTTATGCCTTTGCTTTAAAAGTGGTATAGGAAGGTCTCCACCACTGAACTTGCCTTTACTTTTGCCACATTTGGAACACTTTGTTGATCCGAATTATGCTTAACCCAGTACTCTCAGTAATCAGCATGCAACGTAAGCCTCATCTCAGAAATCTGACTCTGAAAGTGGGTGCAGAACTAAAGTTAGAATTCTGAAAATTGAATCAATGTAAAGTATAGATATGTTTCAAAAGATGCAGCAAATCACACGTATCGAGGTACATTTCTGCAAGGGGAAATAAGAGAAGGAATTGAGCCAATCCATGTTGGTATTTGTTAAAAGTTATCAAAAAATGTGGTAATGTGGAAATGACCAAATCGATCCTCAAAACTGTTAGACACCCTGTCACACTTGGTCTTTCCTTATCCCCCATTAATGTTTGGCCATATGAGAGGCAGCACTAAGTCAGTGATGGCTTATAGGTGACCAGTACTATAATACCATAACAGCATATGAGTAGATAGGTTGCCCTCTTAAGGAACATACATGAAATTGATGTCATTTTCCAGCAAGATAGAGTTACCCCTTTAAAAGTTATGTAGTCTAGTTCTTGGTAAATTGCATGTAAAATACCTGGAGGGTTGGTACAGACTGGACATAAAACTATGATCAGGACCAAATGGAATTTTTCACTGAGCTCCCTATAAGCAGAGGTCCAAGAACAAAGCCCTTTCACAGTAAGTCCCACAAATTGACTGCAGCACAGGGAAACCTGAGAGAAGACACTCATCCAAGTACGTGGCAGCCCAGGACACAAGAGACAGAGGTACTCTTGGATCTTCCCAGACTCCCGCGTCCATCCACAGCTGGAGGCTTGCTTTCTTGCACAGATTGGAGTTGTTATTCGGGGAATGGCTCTGCAAAGTCAGGTTAGAAGACGACTGGGATTTTGTCCATTTTCTTCATTGCTCTATTCCCAGTAGTCCAAACTGTACATGGCACAAACAGCTCAATAAATTTTAGACTGAACAATTGCTGTATTATCGTAATAGTTGCTGAGATGCATTTCCTATACTTCTTGCTGTTAAGTCACGGGCCCTGTAATGGGAGCAGTGGAAAGAGCTAGCAAGGTGAAGTGACACATTACCCTCAGTGTCCAAAGAATGTCAGTATCATCAATTTAATGGTAAGAGTTGTTCATCAGCCACTTAATGTGATGGCTATTCTGGGGGTACCAGTTAAGAAGGATGCCTTTGCATGCCTCTAGCCCAATACTTAAAGGCCTAAATTGGTAACTTATCTAAGTTTTCATTAAGATTCCCTTGTGTAGAAGGCATAAATATTGCAACCTAAGGGATCCTAAAGGGGAATGTTAATTACCCATTGGGAATTTGGAAATACATACTCCACTATCTTCTGATTACATGTTGAAAGAGTTGAGTATACACAGATGAAGTGAAGAATGAGATTATTGGGGCGGATTCCCCTGAGGAACACACTTGGCACTAGTCAGAAGGTCCAGTTCTCACTTTGTATGGTATAGGAGCACATGTGTTTGTATATTTAGTTCATTTGTTTCAGAAGCTTTGTTACTAAGATTTAACAGCAATTGGCCAGAAGATAAACATGCAGAGTAGTTTCTGTATTTTCAGGGAAATGATATGATTGAGGGTGATGCATACCCAGGCTCCAGTATATCAGAGTTTGCCAAAATGCACACACTGAGGACGATTCGGACAGTAATAATTTTGCTTCATGCCCAGAACTGCTGAGACTCTATTTTTATGCTTCCAGCTTTAGTCATGAGAAATTCATGCACCCATATCTGCATGTGTGCTTCAGTGGAGAATTGGAGGCCAGGCTCTGTGGAGGTCAGAGTTTATCTAGGAAGAAAGTTGGGATTAAACTGAATATTTCAATGAAACATTTTGTGATTCTTCACATATATGCTTGCCATCAAATTAATGTGATCAATTTTTTAAAATCCCTATAAGGACTTCCTGCGAACTATCCCAGGAACTGTATTTTCAGCCAACCTGTACGATCAGTGGCTTGATGTTCTTGAGGAAGAGAATGAGGAAAAAGTACCTGCTATTCAGAGGTAGTAATGTAATAATTCCTCCAGCTGTGTTTCAAATATACAACTGACAGTCTACAAAAAATACTAGTTTCTGTTTTATTTTTAAAAAGATTTACTTATTTTATTTGAAGAGCAGAGTTATAGATAGCTAGAGGCAGATCTTCCATTTGGTGGTTTACTCCCCAAATGGCTGCAATGGCTAGGACTGGGATAGGCTGAAGTGGGGAGCCTGGAGCTCCATCTGAGTCTTCCACGTGGGTGACAGGGGCCCCAGGACTTGGGCCATCCTCTGCTGCTTTCTCAGGCTCGTTAGCAGGGACCTGGATTGGAAGTTGAGCAGCCGGTGATGGGATGCCAGCATCACAGTCAGTGGCTTAGCCTGCCTTACCACAATGGTGGCCCCCTGTCTTCTGTTTTAGAGTTTTATTCACTAAAAGAAGGAAAAATATGAAAGTTTCATTGGTCACAGACATGAAAGCCAGGCTAAAATGATGTAAGCTTTACCACTGTCATTTAGGTGTGTGTGTGTGTGTTTTTTTTTTTTTTTTTTTTACGATTTATTTATTTGAAAGAGTTACACACAGAGAGAGAGGGCGAGTGAGAGCGCGCACTTCCATCTGCTGGTTCACTCCCCAATCAGTTGCAATGGCCAGAACTGTGCTGATCTGAAGCCAGGAGCTTCATCTGGGTCTCCCACATGGGTGCAGGGGTGCAAGCACTTGGGCCATCTTCTACTGCTTTCCCAGGCCATAGCAGAGAGCTGGATTGGAAGTGAAGCAGCTGGGACTCGAACCAGCATCCATACGGCATGCCGGCGTTTCATACCAAAGCGATAACTGGCCCCTGTCATTTAGTTCTTATTTGTCTCCCAATATTATGAATATGGAGTCCTTGACCATTGTACACATTCTGAATATATAGACCTCAATATGGGAGGAAGCCCATTGGTCCAATTGATCAGTGGTCTGACCTTTATTGTCAAAGAGTTAACTAAGCTGAGAATTCTATGTGTGGTGAAGAAACTGAATTTGGTGAAACATCTTTCTGTGTGTTTGTACCCAGAATGAGTCTGTTAGATCATAGCTTTGGGCTCTTGTCACGAGACAGCATTTCTGTGCTCCTACCTTTAAAAGAAGGGCACTTCTTTCTGTTTGCTTGCTGTTTAAATTTCATCAGTAAGCTTTAATTGGAGCACACTCTGGAATGCAATAACTGTTTTTGGTGTTTAATTATGCATAAAGTTTTTCCAAGTTAAAACACACAGCTGTGGTTTTAGCAAAAATCTCTGCAGGCAATAGTTTTTAGAAATCTTGTTTATTTTGCTGTGTTTTCATTGGGTTGTATTAATGCCATTCAACGTGCTCTGTTTCCTTTGTATAAACAACTTCCAGAGGAAAATGACTGCATTGTCTGTATTTAGGCTCTTGAATCAGCTGCCCAAAGCCAATTTTATTCTCCTGAGAGGCCTGTTTGCGTCCTTAGATAAGATTGCCCAGCATTCCTCATTCAGTCCAATGGCAGCATCAGACTTGTCACTGTGTATCGCCCCAAGAATTCTTTCCCTCTGGCGATCAACTTCCAGAAGCTCCGAACTGGAAGAGGAATTAAGGAAAAAGGTAACGAGATGCCTCACTTTTATGCCCTGTGGAGCAGGGTCCTCTTTGGAACCTGAAATTCAGGATATGAGTTTTGTTGGACCATTTTTAAAAATGAGCATTTTAATGACACTATTCTGGAGTGTCCAGGACATTTTCCCTATCTTGGGAGTTATGGAAGGGTGGTGTGTTAAGCAGGAAATGGATAGTAGGATAGCACCCATCCAGGAGAGAGAACAGTGAAATGACTAAACCGTGGAGACAGCAGGAACTCATGATCGAAAGGAACCTGAGCTTTGTAGTTGGACAAACCAAGGGGCAACCCTGGCTCTCACCATTGAGGTGAGACACTTGAGCCGGGTGTCTACACCAGCTTTGTCACAGATTGCATTTGCCTTTTTATGATAAGTGTTTTCAGATCAGTTACCCAATATGCTTGAACGTGTAACTGTTGTTTCTGAGAGAAAGCTGGCTAATTCTGAATTTTCATGTTTTTGCGATGTTAAAGTTCACATCTGATTTATGACTATACCCCCTTTCACCCTTTTGTGTCACAGATTTCACTTACACACTTTCTGATCCAAAACTACCTTGAGATATTTGAGGATGAGACTACTTCCATCTGGAGAGTGAGCTCCCTGAGTTCTCACAACAGCTTTGGAGAGAGCGCTCTGAGTGTCAGCAACCTCGGGGAGAGTAAGGACAGCTTGGGTGAGAGCCCTCTGACTTACACTCACCCTGAGGACGGGGCAGTTCTGTGTGCAAGTTCTCTGGCCTTGCTGAGAAACAAAGCCATCGGGTATCCGAGAGGATGCTTAGGCGGTGTCCGTCCTGGAGTTCAGGGCCAGTCCCAAGGATAATGTTGCACTGCTCATGACTCCACTTTCTCTGCCTTCCCAAGGCTGAAAATCCAGGAGGAGCTTCACAATGTACTGAGACCAAAATAAAGATAAGATTGTGCACTTCATAAAACTGTATCGGAGACACCATGTTCTTGTTGAGCGTGTCACCCATTTTCTAACTTAAGTAGAGCCTTTTCACTTGAGTACCTCATAGACTTTGTGGAAACAAGGAATTAAAGTATCACTCTTTCTGGTGCTAAGTATTTTTAAATCAGTGTATCATTTTTTTCCTAATAATGTGGAATTTTGCATTGGCATAAAGTCATACTTTAAAATTCATTCTTCCATATATTTCTTGAAGTACTCTCATACATAACATAAATGTGTCCTGGTTCAAACTCATTTGAGAGTCTCACAACACTGCCTGTTTTATTTCCCTCCCCTTTCACATTGTAGTACTTGTGGCATCGCAGGTTTTTCAGTATTTCTCCAGTGTGAAAAGAAGCAGCATCATTGAGGACAAAAGCACTTGATTTGATGCCATCCAGTCATTCCAGAGGACATAAACCCTGTGCAATCATTGACCAGTTGTCTGATCTTTGCCAATTACTGTCAGTCTCAGGTTCCATACCTATAAAATAAGGGTAAAAGAATATCTGGATTCTAGGACTGTGTTAAGGGTTAAGGAAGATTATATGTATGAATTAATTTTTTTTAAAAAGCATGAATGTGATTAGTCAATTTCCCTGAACATAGAAACTTGTACCATTTTCAAACCTAGGTAACTGTAGGTAAGAGCCAGCCATATTCAGACCTTGGGGGCATGCATCACAGGGAGTTCCCTCCTATTTTCCATTAAGTGGTTTTATCACAATCATCTTATAGCTTGGGGAAAATCTTTTGGAAAACCCATTCATCAGGAATTGACTTGATTCCCCATATGTGAGAATATTGATAACCAAGACAACCTTGTTTTTTTTTATTTCAACAGAAACAACGGAGCATTCTCTTGAATGCCAGCCTGTAGACATGACAACGTTTAAAACAAAGGAAGGACTGATGGGTGACTCCAAGTCCATGCTTGGTATGGGCCTGCCCAGCTCCATCTTCTGTTTTCTGAGTTGCTGAAGATTAGAATCTCCATTATTATAGGGCTTTGATTTTCCTAATCTCCTTTTAACATTACACTAAGGTTTGCTTTTTCAAAAATATTTGAAAGATATTTCTCACTTTGTATGAAATCTTAAGTTTCTGTCCAAAAAGAATGAATTTCATGGTAAAGAACTGGGCATGAGGCACCTTAAAGTAAGACAACTTTTTTGTTTCCTGGTTTTTGATCACTGGTTTTCAGCAGAACACAGAATGAGCGATTTCCTAGTTACCAGCTCATCCCATTGAATCTCTCCTTTCATTCTCCTTTATCTAGGGAACTTCAGTTTGTGCAAAAGTGTTATTCAAATATTAAAAAAAAATACAACTAAAAATGGAATTTAAAATAGGAATTTATTTTGGTAAGAAAATTTAAATCCATTCATAGTACATACATTGTTTTCTCATACTATGTATTTTAATAAACTTTTCCCCATTGGCTGGCGCCACGGCTCAATAGGCTAATCCTCCGCCTTGTAGCACTGGCACACCGGGTTCTAGTCCAGGTCAGGATGCCGGATTCTGTCCTGGTTGCCCCTCTTGCAGGCCAGCTCTCTGCTGTGGCCAGGGAGTGCAGTGGAGGATGGCCCAAGTACTTGGGCCCTGCACCCCATGGGAGACCAGGATAAGTACCAGGCTCCTGCCATCGGATCAGCGTGGTGTGCCAGCTGCAGCGCGGCGGACATTGGAGGGTGAACCAACGGAAAAGGAAGAGCTTTCTCTCTCTCTCTTTCTCTCACTGTCCACTCTGCCTGTCAAAAAAAAAGAAAACTTTTCCCCACAAAGTCTGAAAAAAATCCATGAACTATATATATGAGGAACAGATTTCAAGCTTTTTTGTGGCAATATCAGAAGTAGAAATGAATCTCAGAATATTTATATTAAGACAACATTCAGATCTCCCTTCAACAGATAAAATGGAACAACCACTGTAGTTGCATCCAGTGCCAAGCTTAGTGGCTCATCACAAGGCCAGTGTGGGGGATGGCATCAAACTCACAATTGGAATGGTCCCACCCAGATTTCTGTTCAGAATCTGCATAATTATGATTTATGTTATTATTCCACTTCCTTTAACAATACACTAAGAACTTCTTTTTCATAAAGGTTGCAAGATTGTTCTCAGTTTGGATGAAATCTGCAATTTCTGTCCAGAAGGAACTGAATTTCTTGGTAGAGAATTGGACACAAGGTTCTATAAATTAAGACAACGTTGTAAGCTTCATGATCTCCAATGATTGCTTCCCAGTTGAACACCGAGTGCTTTCCAAGTTTCCAGCTGATTCCATTCATCTTACTTTTTCCTTCCATTTATCAAAAGGGGCTTCAAATATTTCATGCAATGATGGTATAAAGTTAACAATAAAATTGTAAATATGGAGTTAAAAATATCAATTTTGGTCAAAAATTTTTAAATTCAAGTTTAGTTATTATATATAGTTTGATAATATTTTCCCATGAAGTTTGAAAAAAAATTACAAAGATACGTGTTATGAAGAAACAATGCATGGATTTAATTTTTTGTACCAACATCAGAAGTTGAACTGAGTCTGGAACCTGAGAATATACTAAGACAACTTCTTGTTTTTCTTTTGCTAGAGAAAATGTAGCAACCTCTGGGGTCCCACCCAGTGCCAGGCACAGTGACTGATGAGAAGGCACAAGTCAGGGAAGATGGCCACACGTGCTATGGGCCCGCCCTGCTGTCTTCTATTTTCTAATTTCCATAAATTTGCATCTCCATCCCACTTTGGATTTCCTTTTCCTTCGCTTCCTTTATCAGTATGCTGAAGACTGTTTTCTCATAATGTCTGCAGGCTTTCTCTGAGTTTGAATTATGTCTTCACATTCCATCCAGTAACAACCGAATTTCTGACAAAGGGATGATCATGGGACTCATTCCACTGAGATAAACCACTTTTGATCATGATTTCAGGTCATTGGTCTTCAGTTCATCACTAACTTTTCAGGCATGATTGTGAAAGTGGAACCTTCTGAGAAGTCAGTGGTGGTTTCTAAAGTTTCTGCTGTCGCTAGTCCGTTCTCTTCCACTAGGGCATGAGCCACAATATACCATCCACAGATTGTATATTGTTGCAGCCTTCATCATCAACATCATGCTGTCACTTCTCAAAAGGAGTTGTCAGTTCACCAGCTTTCACACATGCTTCAACATAAACTGGATGTTAGTGCTTCAATATTAGCCAGATAAAGATATCTTATACTTCCAAGTGTTTCAAACTATCCTGTTGAGACAAATTATAATACATTAGTTTAAGTTTATTATGGTGCAACACAGCTTACAAAAATATAATTCATCTAAAAATATGCCTACATTTTAAAATGTTTTCATGAAACTAAAGTTGTTTGAGTTACATTTCCACTAACTTTTGGAACTTCCTTAGACATATCTGAGAAAACTTGTCCACAAAATACCTATTTGATCTTACCTTTCTGTTTATACCATAACATATTTTTTGTTATATTTGTCTATCAGGGTAAATCTTAGCTCCTTGGTTGACTTCTACAGTATTTTATATAAGAGAATGATTTGAGAAAATGTTAAGATACCTTATTGAGAAGGCCTGCATAGCTGAGTGGTAGTTACTTTGAAACCAGCTGCTTATTGCTGATCACCTTTACTTGGAAAACAACTCTTGATCAGAATTCATCTGGCAGGTGTTGCTGAGCAGTTAGAAATCATTTTGGTCCACTTGGTTGGATGTCAGATGGCCATAGAGGATCATTCCACACAACCAAGGAGACCAACTGGAGAAGTGGAATCAGGTCATCCATCAAAGTGCCTGAAGTTGCCAACCCCCCAGAGTGAGGGCCCAAAGTATGGCTCTGAGTTGGGCTCAGGCAGCTTGTATGGGGTTGGGCAAATTTCTGTGAGGGAGACAACTGGCTGTGGTTGGACATTCCCATTGCCAAACAGGAAATCTCAGTATGGGAGGAATCTGACTATGGAAGGAGATGATCAACTTCCAATTGATTGGCATACCAACTTTAGCCTTTCCAACATTGAACATGCTGTTCCTGTTAATCAGGAAACTTGTACCTCTACAAGTTTAAAACCTCATGACACAATGCAACACGATGTAGCTAGCCCTATATCTAGTGAGTATTCCCACTGAGGAATTTTACATGATATATTCAACCTAGATTTTACTACCGGTTTCTAGGAGATGAGGAAGCACAGAACCCATTCACACCACAAGGGGGCCATGAGCCAATTTCAGAATGTAGACATTTCTATACAATGAATGATATAGTTTCTTTCTAGCCTCTTCAACACACATGTTATAACCTGAAAATTTTGAAAATGAACATCTGTGAATTCAACTCTATGTGTAATCATTACACTTCTTCCTCAGATCCTCACGTGAAGCCAACTCAAAGAGGGCATTCTCGTAGAAAGTGGCTGTTTTGGCAGGGCCATTACAGAAGATTGGACAACCTGACCCAAGAGCCTGCCCAGCCCACACCCCAACCAGTTCAGCTCTTCGGATCTCTCATTCAAGATGTTTGTGAGAATGACAACCTGCCAAAACCTCTTGTGGTAGGTCTCATTTTACTTTTGTTTTAAAAAAGATTTTATTTTAAAGGCAGAATTAGAGAGAGAGAGAGAGAGAGAGAGAGATGTTCCATCTGCTGGTTCACTCCCCCAAACAACTGCAGTGGCTGGGGCTGAGCCAGGCCAAATCCAGCATCCAGGAGCTTCTTTCAGGTCCCTCACATGGGTGGATCGTTCTCTCCCTTTTTTATTCTATCAGTATTAGCAGACACTAGTCTTGCTTATGTGATCCCTTTGACTCTTAGACCTATCATTATGATAAACTGTGAAAAGAAACTGATTACTTGGACTAGTGAGATGGCATTGGTACATGCCTCCTTGATGGGATTGAATTGGAATCCCTGGCACGTTTCTAACTCTACCATTTGGGGCAAGTCCGACTGAGCATGTCCCAAATTGTACATCTCTTCCCTCTCTTATTCCCACTCTTATATTTAACAGGGATCACTTTTCAGTTAAATTTAAACACCTAAGAATAATTGTGTATTAATTACAGAGTTCAACCAATAGTATTAAGTAGAAAAAAAATACTAAAAGGGATAAAGTATTAAGTTGTTCATCAACAGTCAGGGCTATGCTGATCAAGTCACTGTTTCTTATAGCGTCCATTTCACTTCAACAGGTTTCCTTTTAGGTGCTTGGTTAGTTGTCACCGATCAGGGAGAACATATGATATTTGTCCCTTTGGGACTGGCTTATTTCACTCAGCATGATGTGTTCCAGATTACTCCATTTTGTCGCAAATGACCGGATTTCATTGTTTTTGACTGCTGTATAGTATTCTATAGAGTACATGTCCCATAATTTCTTTATCCAGTCTACTGTTGATGGGCATTTGGGTTGAGCTGCAATAAACATTAATGTGCAGACAGCTTGTTTGTTTGCCAATTTAATTTGCTTTGGGTAAATTCCAAGGAGTGGGATGGCTGGGTTGTATGGTAGAGTTATATTCAGGTTTCTGAGGGATCTCCAGACTGACTTCCATAGTGGCTTAACCAGTTTGCATTCCCACCAACAGTGGGTTAGTGTCCCTTTTCCCCCACATCCTTGCCAGCATCTGTTGTTGGTAGATTTCTGTATGTGAGCCATTCTAACCCGGGTGAGGTGAAACCTCATTGTGGTTTTGATTTGCATTTCCCTGATTGCTAGTGATCTTGAACATTTTTTCATGTGCCTGTTGGCCATTTGGATTTCCTCTTTTGAAAAATGTCTATTAAGGTCCTTGGCCTATCTCTTAAGTGGGTTGTATGTTTTGTTGTTGTGGAGTTTCTTGATCTTTTGTAGATTTCTGGTTATCAACCCTTTATCTGTTACATAGTTTGCAAATATCTTTTCCCATTCTGTTGGTTGCCTCTTCACTTTCCTGACTGTTTCTTTTGCAGTACAGAAACTTCTCAATTTGATGCAATCCCAAATGTTAATTTTGTCTTTGACTGCCTGTGCTTCTGAGGTCTTTTCCAAGAAGTCTTTGCCGGTGCCAATATCTTGCAGGGTTTCTCCAATGTTCTCTAATACTTTGAGGGTGACAGGTCGTAGATTTAGGTCTTTAATCCATGTTGAGTGGATTTTTGTGTAAGGTGTAAGGTAGGGGTCTTGCTTCATGCTTCTGCACATGGAAATCCAATTTTCCCAGCTCCGTTTACTGAATAGACTGTCCTTGTTCCAGGAATTGGTTGAGGATTTTTGTGTCTATTTTCTTCAGGTATATTGGTCTGTAATTTTCTTACAATGCTGGATCTTTCTCCAGCTTAGGGATTAAGGTGATGCTGGCTTCATAGAAAGAATTTGGGAGGATTCACTCTTTTTTGATTGTTCTGAATAGTTAGAGAAGAATTGGAGTTAGTGCTTCTTTAAATGTCTGGTAGTATTCAGCAGTGAATCCATCTGATCCTGGGCTTTTCTTTGTTGGGAGGGCCTTTATTACTGTTTCAATTTCTGTCTCAGTTATGGGTCTGTTTAGGTTTTCTATGTGTTCCTGGTTCAATTTAGGTAGATTGCGTGTGTCCAGGAATCTATCCATTTCTGATAGATTTCCCTGTTTGCTGGCATACAACACTTTGTAGTAATTTCTGATGATTCTTTTTATTTCTGTGGTGTCTGTTGTTACATTTTATTTTTCATATCTGATTTTATTGATTTGGGTCTCTTCTTTTTTTAGTTAATTGGGTCAACTGTGTGTCAATTTTATTCTTTTTTTTTTTTCTAAAAAACCAGCCTCTTGTTTGGCTGATTTTTTGAAATTTTTTTATTCAATCCTGTTGATTTCTTCTCCGATTTTAATTATTTCTCTTCTCGCTGGCACTGTGGTTATATAGGCTAATCCTCCGCCTTGCAGCACTGGCACCCCAGGTTCTAGTCCCGGTTGGGGTGCCAGATTCTGTCCCGGTTGCCCCTCTTCCAGGCAAGCTCTCTGCTGTGGCCATGGAGTGCAGTGGAGGATGGCCCAAGTTCTTGGGCCCTGAACCCCATGGGAGACCAGGAGAAGCACCTGGCTCCTGCCTTTGGATCAGTGCAGTGTGCTAGCCGCGGTGGCCATTGGAGGGTGAACCAACGGCAAAGGAAGACCTTTCTCTCTGTCTCTCTCACTATCCATTCTGCCTGTCAAAAAAAATTATTTCTCTTCTCCTACTAGATTTGGGTCTGGTTTGCTTCAGTCTTTCTATATCCTTTAATGCATTGAAAGCTCCTTTATTTAGTGCCTTTCCAATTTCTTGATGTAGGCACCTATTGCTATAAACTTTCCTCTCAACACTGCTTTTATGATATGTTGTGTTGTTATCCTCATTTACTTCAAGATTGTTTTTGATTTTTCCTGTGACACAGTGTTCATTCAGGAGCATGTTGTTCAGTCTCCATGTGTTTGCATACTCCCTAGAGATTCCTGAGTTGCTAATTTCCAACTTCATTCTGCTGTGGTCTGAGAAGCTGCATGATATGATTCTAATTCTTTTGAATTTGCTGAGACTTGCTTTATGGCCTAGTATGTGGTCGATCCTAGAGAAGGTTCCATGTACTGCTGAGAAGAATGTAAATTCTTTAACTGTAGGATGAAAAGTTCTGTAGATATCTGTTAGATCCATTTGGGCAATAGTGTCGATTAACTCTGCTGTTCCCTTGTTGATATTCTGTCCAATTGATATGTCTATTTCTGAGAGTGGAGTATTGAAATCCCCCAGTACTATTGTATTGGGATCTAAGTCTCCCTTTAAGTCCCTTAACATATCTTTTAAATAAACCGGTGCCCTGTAATTAGGTGCATATACATTTATAATAGTTACATATTCCTGTTGAATTGAACCCTTAATCATTATATAGTGTCCCTCTTTGTCTCTCTTAACAGATTTTGTGTTAAAGTTTAATTGTCTGATATTAAGATGGGTACACCTTGGCCATGGAATATCTTTCCAACCTTTCACTTTCAGTCTGCATGCATCTTTTTAGAATGATGTGTTTCTTGTAGGCAGCAAATAGATGGGTTTTGTTCCTTAATCCATTCAGCCAGTCTGTGTCTTTTAACTGGAGAGTTGAGGCCATTAACGTTCAGTGTGACTTTTGATAAGTAGTAACTTTGCCCTGCGATTTTCCCAAAGATATTTTCTAGTATATGCTTTGAGCTTCCTGTGACCTTTTACTGGGAGGTTTTCTTCCTTTACCTTCTTTCATATCGATGGCTGTGTTTCTATGTTTCTGTGTGTAGCACATCTTTAAGCATCTTTTGCAGGGCTGGATGAGTGGTGGCAAATTCTTTCAATTTCTGTTTGCTATGAAAGGTCTTTATTTCACCTTCATTCACAAATGAGAGCTTTGCAGGTTATAATATTCTGGGCTGGCAGTTTTTCTCTCTCAGTGCCTGGGCTATGTCTTGCCATTCCCTCCTAGCCTGTAGGGTTTCTGATGAGAAGTCTGCTGTGAGTCTAATTGGAGATCCTCTGAGAGTAATCTGACGTTTCTCTCTTGCACATTTTAGGATCTTTTATGTTTCACTGTGGTGAGTTTAATTACAATGTGTCATGGTGAGGATCTCTTTTGGTCATGTTAATTAGGGGTTCTATGAGCTTCCTGTACTAGGATTTCTCTGTCCTCCAAACCAGGGAAGATCTCTGCTAGTATCTCACTTAAAGGCCTTCTAATCCTTTCTCTCTCTCCATACCTTCAGAAACTCCTAGAACCCGAATGTTGGGTTTTTTAATAGTATCCTGTATATTCCCGATAATATTTTTTAGATTTCTAATTTCCTCTTCTTTTCTTTGGTTTGACTGTATACTTTCCTGTGCTCTGTCTTCTAAGTCCAATATTCACTCATTCTGTTTTTAAGGCTCTCTAATGTGTTTGTCATTTGATCTATTGAATTCTTCATTTCATTGATTTCTCTTCACTATCACAGTTTCATGTTCCACTAGTTCCTTCATTTCATTTTGATTCCTCCGTAGGATTTCATTTTCAGGAGAGAGGTTTTCTATCCTGTCCAGTAAGGATTTCTGTAATTCAAGTATTTGTTTTTGTGAACTTCTTGATGTTCTTATCAATTTTTTGAGATCCGTTTCTTGCATTTCTTCTATCTCATTATCTTCATAATCTTGAATTGTGGTGTCTTTTTCATTTGGGGATGTCATAGTGTCTTCCTTGCTCTTGTTTCCTTCGTTTCTGTGATTTTTGCTTGGCATTGTGGAGATATTCTTTGGTTTCTTCGCTGTAGTGGTTTTTCTTATTGTAGTATGACTCTAGATTAAGTGGACTGTCTGCTTTTGATGGATCCTTAGAGTCATGTTATGGGTGTGGCCAGAGAGCTCTGTTTGGTTCTTCAGGGTTAAGGGTGTGCCAAAAGTGACTCACCAGGTTTTTCTCTCTCATGCATGTGCTCTGATTTGCTCTTTTTTTTTTTTTAACTCAGAAGGGAAGTAATTCTGCACAGCTGAGTGGAATTGTGGGTAGTCAATGTATGAAATCTGGCCCCTGTGGGTATAATATTTGTCTTCTCTGCCCCAAGAACCACACAAAGGGTCTATGCAGTCCTCTGTGAGATCTCAAATTTCCCTGCAGTCTCCCACCGGGTTGCCAAGGTTACTGAGTTTGTGTACTCCATGAGTTCTCTCGCCCACCCTCAGATTTTCACAGTCTGAGTTCCTTAGCTCCACACCTTCACTAGGTCCTAACCTCCTGTTATTTCTCCCCACCAGAGCCAGGTTTTTCTGCTTGGTTAATGGCGGGCACCACTTTATGTATGTCCAAAATGGCGCCTGCTCTTTGTCTTGCCTGCCTTTGTAAGGTGAGTGGAGAGAGAGGCTCATGTCCATGCTGGTCCCTTTTATTTATTTTTTTCTCTCCTCTAGTTAGCCTGGTGAACTTTCCCCAGTGGGGCTTCAAGACTCCCTCTAGGCTCTTTCTGCCATTTCCCCACCAATGTCTCGGGCTACAAAGGTTTCACCTCACCTACCCTTCCAGTGCTGGTGCGTAGACTCCATGGCTGGGCTCCCGAGCTGTGGATGTCCTTGCTCTCCTTGTAGGTCCTCCATGTCACATCCACTAGATCTAGAAGTGTTTCCTCTTTAATTTTTTTCCCGAGCCTTTCCCCAAAACTACAGTAACTCCACTTTTATTAAACTATCTTTTCCTGGACTATCAGTGCGCGCCCTCACTCTTCTACCATTTTGGCTCTCCACAGGCCATTTTGTTTTCCTAGAGCCCAACTTTGTGACTGAACTTCTAGGGGTCAAATCTCCTCATCCAGAACTGTTCCAAGTTGAGAAATCTTTAGATAGCCATCAGCTTTGGCCGAGAAACTTTGTTCACATCGCTGCAATGACCAAAGTCCCGTTTAGGTACTGTAGTGTGATAAAGCAAACACAACAGGAAGCACATACTGTCATCTTTGGTTTCAGCAAAGATTCCCATACATCTTTAGGGAGAAATTGTTATGGGCTCTGTTTGTCTGAATCTCTGTGAGTCTGCTTCCCCCTTTATCATCTTCAGAACTTGACCCTCCACTAATTTCAAGACTCCGTTTCCTCTTCATCTAGCCTTCTCAGTGTTACCATTAAACATATCACAAGTATTTCACTTGTCTCTCCAGGACTTCAACATAAAATTTATCCTCTTGATTGTTATCCTTTACATCCTAACAGAACTTGTTAATGAAAGCTACAGATTGAGCCTTTATCACTGAACACTGGTGTAATGTATATTCAGTGGTACTTTTATTGAGAGTCTAGAATGCCATCAAGCTCACTTCTTGATATAGGGAGCTTTAAGCTAGAGGTGAAGAAATTCATCATGTTAGGTACGTGGTAGATATTGCACTGGAACTTAGATCATTCACAGTGTATGTACAAGGAGTCTGTGAGTATCCTCACCCACTCCTCACCACATTAAAAAAGGAGACTTAGTAATGCTTTTCATTGTGGCTGAGACCACTGAGGAATGAAGTGGCCTACTTGATTGAAATGCCTTCGGGTACCCGACTCTTACCTATTCTCCTTTTGCACTGGAAGTGTAAATAGCACAGTGGGAAATGAAAAACCTGTGAGAATAGAACAATCGGACAAGATTTCAGAGAGGAGACAGGTTAGGTTCCAATCTGGTTTTAAAAGGAAATTGTGATATTGTGATTCTAACAGAAAGAAATGGGATATGTCGTCACTCACTAAAGGGGAATAAACAAATGGAATATAGGTCTAGCAATCAGATGTCCACACGTGGGGATAATCATTGATATTTTGTGAGAATGAGTACAGAATGGTCACTCATAAGAGGGTGATTTCATAGAGGCCTTGAAACAGAGAAATTGTATTTAAAAGTGTAGATTCACTGGTAAGGATGATACTGTTAAACTGAGTACTTAAGATGTTTCATTGAATGGATATGGAGTGACTGATTGGTACCAAATGCATTCAGAGACACCCAAATGAAATCTTCATAGTTGGTTTCATTCCATTTCCTCTAGATCTGTAACCTTGCATGCTCTAGCTGCATTTTGTAATGGGGGCATACTTGTGCTCTGTTCTTATGAAATGTTGTGTAATTTTATGTACTTTATTTTACCCACAGGATATGCTTTTTTTAATTGATCAGAAAGGTCCACGCACAGAGGGCATATTCAGGAAACGTGGCAATTGGAAATCATGTGTAGCCCTAAAGGAGAAACTGAATTCTGGGCACCAGGTGGACTGGAAGAGACAATCTGCTTTTGTTGTTGCAACTACCTTAATGGTAGGAAAAATTTTAGCATCATCTGTGCACCATGTTGATGCCATGTTGATTTCCTTCATGATAATTGCTCAAGAATTGCTTCTCGGCCTTCTTGCTAAGATCAAGTGTGATAATTGCCCAAGAACAATAATTGGCCTAAGGCATTACAATTCTGAAAAACTAATCACAAAGTACACACTGAAGACAGCTATTGCCTTGGTTGTTCAAACCCTATTGGTTGCATATATGTTCCTTCATCATCACAGATGATTCTCTCCTTCAGCCTCAAAGTGGAGCAGCCAGAACTCGAACTGGTGCCTGTATGGGATGCTGACACTGCAGGCAGAGGCTTACCCTGCTACTCCACACCACTGGCCCCTAAATGGACCAGTTTTCAGCTTATCCATAGACATGATGTTAAGTATTTGATAACATATGCAAGAACCTTCTTAGAGCTGAGACCGTGATCAGAATTTTCTCCCAGGAAGCACAGTCAACACAGCTCAAGTCAGAAGTCCACATTTTCATATTCCCTGTGTACGTGTGTGTGTGCAGAAGTGTGGCTACTTCTGTCATTTGAGAGCAAACATTTCTGCTGAAAATTAAAAGCAATAGTCCTTAAATAAACAGGGATATTTCTTATATATGCTTATTTCCTGTCAAGAAAATAGGGGGTAAGGATGATTCCTCAGCAGATCCAGTGTTTGTAAAATGTACGCAGGAGAGGAAGTACCAGGTGATGGGAGGAGACTTTGTTCCCACCACTACTTAGACCCTGCATTCCTCTTCTCATTTTGCTTAGAGAAAATCCCAGCATGTGCTTCTCCTTGATCAAGTCAGTTAAGAGTTGTAGGTAAGCTCTGTGTACTCAGTTTTGGTGGCTGTGAAGAAATTGGGGACTAAGCTCAACGCTTCAATTAAAAGTTCTTTTTTTGTAGGTCATTAAATGAATGTTCTCCATGAGAATAATGTGTTTTTTTTTTCTATCTATATAAGGATTTTCTTCAAAACATCCCTGCAAGCCTGTTTACTGGTTCCCTCTATGATAACTGGCTTCATGTTCTGGATGAAGGAGATGAGGAGGCTAAAATAGCAGCGATTCGGAGGTGCTGATGCCATGATCACTCTGGGCGGGTCTAAAAATAAAAATAACAACATTCTCTTAAAGATCAGCTTCTATTTTACCGTTTTATCTCCTAATATCATGATCTATTTCAAAATATTTCTTTTGGTCACACAGATGGAGGCCAGCTTAGAAGGAGATGCCAGTCTTGCCCTTTCATTGAGTTCTTGTTTTTATCCTAACATTACTACAGAGTCCTTGAAACTTTTTAAATGTTTTAAAAATTTTTAATTCATTAACAGATTCAATGTGATTCACACATATAATTCTAAGAACTTGACATTCGCTTCCTTTCTCCCTCTCTCCCTTTCTCCCTTCCACTCTTCTTCCTTCTCCTTTCATTTTTTTAGTTTCTGAGATAACATTTTAAATTTACATTACAATAAAATGCTTAATACTTCACCAAATAAGAATATTAAGAAGTAAAAAGCAAAAAAAAAAAAACACAGTTTGGTGGAATATAGACAATGGCTATAAACAATAATTGAATGGAAATTGACCATTTTACTCATGTACAGTAAATTTTAAAGTAATCACAGATCATTAAACTATGGTAGTATAACATTCTTAACGTTGATCTGACAAAGGTATGAAAGTTTTTTGTAAATATTTGCAGCAATACTGATACATCTCTTTACTTTTTCTTTTTTTCTTTTTTTCATTTGTTTTAAAAATCTTAGCTTCCACATATAAGGGAGAACGTGTGGTATTTGTCTTTCTATGTCTGGTTTATGTCTCCTAACATGTCCTCCAGTTGTGTCTGTTTTGCTGCAAATGGTAGAAATTTCATTCATTCTTTTTTTATAGCTAAATAATATTCCATTATGTATATATGCCACATTTTCTTTATTCATCTGATGATGGACACTTTGGTTGATTCCAAATTTTGGCTATTGTTGACACTTTTAAAAAAAATTTACTTATGTATTTTTAAAATTAGAGTTAGAGAGGGAGAGAAAGAGAAATCTTCCATGAACTGGTTTGCTTCCCAGATGGCTGCAATAGCAAGCATTGGGCCAGGCTGAAGCCAGGTGCCAGGAGCTTTATCTGGGTCTCCCATGTGGGTGCAGGGACCCAAACACTTGGGCCATCTTTTGCTGTTTTTCCCAGGGCATTAGCAGGGAGCTGGATCAGAAATGTAGCAGCTGGGACACGAGCCAGCACTGTTGTTAGATGCTGGTGTCACAGGCAGCATCTTTACCCACTATGCCACAACACCAGCCCCAAGTCTGTGACACTTGTATATACAACCTGAATATATGACATTGATATAAGAGGAAATCTATTGGTTCAAGACGGGTGCTAGAGGAACAACTGAATAGGCACCTTTGTGTAACATTTAGCCAGAGAATTCTGTAGGTGGTTCAGGAATTGAATTCAATGACACACCTTTGCATGCATTCAGACCTAAAAGAAATATATTAGATAATTGATAATCTTTGCCAAAGGCAGTATCTTGTGTTACTATTATAAATAAGCAAAGGAATCCTTTCTATTTAATTTCTGTTTATAGTCATCAAGAGGCTTTCAGGGGCAATTGTGGAATATAACCAATGTTTTCCAAGTTGCTTCTATAAAATTAGATGTTAATAATATTTGCCCAATTTAAAACATGATGTTGTAGGTTTACTGGAATATTGCAGCAAATGTTTTGAAGACATACTGCCGCATATTCCAGCATTGTGATGTTGTGTCAATGGCACGCAAAGCATTCTGCTCCTTTTCTCTGTAAATGGAGTTGAATTTTTGCTTCAAGAGTGCACTTTTCTGTGTTTAGACTTTTAAACCTGCTGCCAAAACCCAACGTTAATCTCCTACGATCCCTGTTTGGATCCTTATTCAAGATTGCGCAACATTCATCATCCTTTCAGAAGACAAGTTTTGACCTGTCGTTGTGTATAGCAGCAAGCCTTCTTTGGCCACCTATTCCCAATAGTGCAGAACGAAACACAGAATGGCAGAGAAAGGTAATTACATAGCTTGTTTTTATGTATCCGAAGTTCAGTATATTAATTAAGATGGGTCATTTTGAAGTGCACACTGTAGACACTCCTCTGCAGGGACAGTAATTCCTCCTTCTAGAATTAGTGGGAGGGTGGGGTATTAAGCACACCTTGAGAGCACTGACTCACTCTCCCTGTCCAAGAGTCCAAACACCAGATTAAAGATATGACACAGAAAGAAAAAAGTCATGTGGTGTAATAGAAACAAACCTGGGCTTTGGTGTTAGACAAAACAAGGTTCAACTCTGGGTGTTACCACTGGGGGCTGTGTGACCCTGAGCACTGTTTCCTGGCCAAGTTTCCTCATCTATGTAATGGCAGTAATTACAGTGATAGAAGAACTGGATGACTTTGCCTGAGTGGCCTGCTGTAGTATGGGTGCACCCATTACTTTGCTCTGGTAATTTTTGGTCCAGTTTCCTCTGCTGGCAGAACATAAAAATGAGTCAAAGATTCCAGAAGATCCCAGTGGAGTGACAACATGACAAACTGGACCTCTGTTCTTTGCCAGGCTTATCCAGAAAGTAAGGTAGAAGGCTGAGGTGAGGTGGGGCAGTGCACAAGGAGGGACTGCACTTGAACAAGCGGACGTTTTCTCCCCCAGCTGCCTGCTTTCTTACCCATAGAAAAGACTGAGAATCTCTGCTTTTGGATTCTTGCCCGACAAGCTGAATTTCCCAAGCATGTGTCTTTTGGTTGCTTTACAGATTTTATAATGCCACTGCCATTTTCCATCCCAAACCTTGTAATTGAAAATGTCATATCTGTAAATATGTCTTCATTGATTAAAAATGCCCACAATAAGAAAATTGCAAACTGAAAATGTTAGTCCATGGATTAGAAGAATTTAAAGATCTATGCCCCCAAACTCTCACAACAGGCATCATTTCACAGAGAAAATGGGTTCATATATCTTTCATGTGAATACTGAATTTTCCTGAAATTCTGAATTCCACATTTTGTTAGGTCAACAACGCATATATGAAGTGTGGTTTCTAACGGTGCCAAGTATAAAAGGTACATTCTATATTGACCCTTGTGTTACAGGTTGGTCTTGTGCAATTTTTGATTGAACATTGCTTCAGGATTTTTGGAAAAGATGTTACCTCCCCCATAAGAGAAAATGCAGCGCATCAGGACAACTGCCAAGGAGCTTCAGGTACCCTGAAACATTTAACTTCCTTTGATAAGAAAGTGACAGAAACAGTGCCAGGTTCATGAGCAAAACTGAGGGTCTGCTTTGGAGTCAAGTGTATGTCCCAAGGGCCCAGGGACCCAGCTGCTCCTTCTTCAAAGGCTAGCCCATGGATCTCAGAGGTTTAATACTGGTGTGAGACAAAGGAAAAGATGAGCCAAAGTCCCTGATTTTGTGGCCACGTTGAGAGACGTCATGCTCTAAAACACAGGGCTGGAAACTAAGCAACAAACAGTGAAGTGAAGCAGTCACTTCCATATGCATGTACTTCACAAAGTGCATGGATGAATGGAATTTTAAACGGGTTTATTTTCTGCATCTGTATTTAGAGGCAGAGGGGCAGATAGAGAGCCCTACACAGAGATCCCATGTGCTGATTTGCTCTGCAAATGACCGTAGCATATGAAGCCAGCCTGCACCAACATTAGAAGCAAGGAAATTTGTTAAAAATATTTATTTAAAAGGCAGAGTGACCTTGAGAGAGGGAGAGACACAGAGATACCTTCTATTATCTGGTTCTCTCCCCAAATGGCTACAATGCTCAGATTTGGCCCAGGCTGATGCCAGGAACCACGGACTCCATGCTAGTTTTCCACATGGGTGCAGGACCCAAGAATTGAGCAAACTTTTGCCTCCTCAGACACATTAGCTGGGAGTCGGATCAGAAGTGGATTATCTGGGTTTTGAACTGATACTGTAGTGTTAAATGCAAGTATCATAAGCAGTGAACTGGCTCCAGGGGAAAAAAAAAAAAAACATTAATCCAGTTCTCCCACATGTGTGGTAGGAATCCAGGTACTGGAGACATCACTACTATTTCAGTTTGTTTTGGTGGATAAAAATTTTTGAAATTCATGCATAGGTTTTCATAATATATTCTTTCCAAGTATAGTGAAAAAATGTGAAAAAACACTTGGCACCAAAACATAATAATTATAGTTTGTTCCATTTTTCCTAAATGGTTTGAAGTTTTCTTATACGTATAGATAATTGCTCCAGCTTGAACTCAAGTGAGGGATTAAAAACAATGCCATTTTTATTTCTCTCACACACACATACACACACATATATAGAGGCAATTTCACAGTGTATATACTTCTTTTGGATGCAATAACATTGATTCCAAATTGTATATCACTTATATAACTATTATCTCCTATTAATACTTCAGGGGAGGCTTAGCTGGACACTCTCTGGTCACATTTAGATTATTTATGGGCCTGCAACCAACTAGCAGCTTGATTAATTAAGTATCCCTAAGAGTAGGGAAACTAGGTTGCATAAAACTGATCAAACTGTATGCTAATATGTATTTCAAATAAACATTTGCACATGTTGACGTATAGGAATAGGATCTAGAACGATGCCCTTGAAGTGCCCAGTGGATGTGTATTTAAATCTCATTTTGTAAACATGGTCATCTGTCAGGCTACACCTTCACTCTTTCACAGTATTTGCTATAACAGGGTAGTTTGAGAAAATGTGAAGATACTTCGAGAAGTCATGCATAACTGAGCAGTAGGAACTTTGACCTCAGCAGCGTTTTCTTTGAGAAGCAGCGTTCCTTTAGCTGGGGCTGTTGAGCAGTTAGAAATTATTTGGTTCACTTAACTGGATGTCACAAGGAAAAAGACCATAGAGGATCATTCTACACAATGAAGGACAGCAATTGGACAGATGGAATAATGTCATCTAAGGAGTTTCCTGAAGTTACCAGCCGTCAAGAGTGAGGAAGCCAGAGTATGGCTGTGAATTGGGCTCAGGCATCATGGTGTGAGGACGGGCAGATTGCTGTGATGGGAGATCGTTGGCAGTGCTTGGACATTCCAAATGCCAGACAGAAACTCTCAGCATAGGAGGAGACAATGAAAGGAAATGATCATTGCTGGTGCTGTGGCTCACTTGGCTAATCCTCTGCCTGTGGCACTGGCACCTGGGGTTCTAGTCCCAGTTGGGGCACAGGGTACTAGTTCCAGTTGCTCCTCTTCCAGTCCAGCTTTCTGCTGTGGCTCAGGAGGGCAGCGGAGGATGGCCCAGGTGCTTGAGCCCCTGTACCCGCATGGGAGACCAGGAGGAAGCAACCGGCTCTTGGCTTTGGATCGGCGCAGTGCCAGCTGTAGCGGCCATTAGGGGAGTGAACCAATGGAAAGGAAGACCTTTCTGTCTCTTTCTCACTGCCTATAACTCTGTCCTCTTCTCTTATTTCTCTCTCTCTCTCTCTATCTTTTCTCTCTTTTCTCTCTTACTCACTCACTCACTGTCTAACTCTGCCTGGCAAAAAAATAAAAAAAAATTAAAAAAAGAAAGGAAATGATTATCAACTTCCAGTCAATTGGAATACTAAATGGTTTTTAGCTTTTCTGACCTTGAACACACTGTTTAATCAGGAAAGTTGCACCCCTACAGGCGAAAAACCTCATGATACAATGCAACAAGCAGTAGCTAGCACTATCTGGGATGTAGTCTCACTGTAGAAGGAGAAGCTCAAACTTTAGATTTTACTACCAGTTTCTAGGAGATGAAGAAGCAGAAACCATTCACACGCATGGATGCCGTGAGCCAGATTCAGAATGTAGACATTTCTACACAATGAATGATGCGGTTTCTCTCTAGCCACTTCAGCACAAATATTGTAATCTGGAAATGTTGTAAATGCAGTCCTGTGAATTCTTCTCTGCGCCTAAACCTCTCACTTCCTCCTCAGATCCTCATGTGCAGCCAGCTCAAAGAAGGCGTCCTCTTAGAAAGTGGCTGTTTCAGCGAGGCCCTTCCAGGACCTGGGAAGATCCTCCTCAGGAACCTGCTCTGCCTGTCACACAGCCAGTGCAGCTCTTTGGATCTCTCATTCAAGATGTCTGTGAGAATGACAACCTGCCCAAACCTCTTGTAGTAGGTCTCATTTTGGTTTTCTATCGCCCACTTTTGGTGACAGAACTTATGGGGTCAAGTCTCCTCATCTAAATCTGTCCCCAAGTGGAGAAGTCCATAGATGATCCCTAGCTTTGGCAGAGAAACTTTGTTCATGCTATAGCAATGAATGCAAGCCTCATTTAGGTATATTAGATTGCTAAGACAAACACAGGAGGATAAAAGACACTCTCGTCTATGTCACTGCTTTAAGCAAAGACACCCACGCATCTGCCCAGAGAAATCTGAATGGGCTTTGTGTGTCTGAATCTCTGTGATTCCACCTCCTGCTCACGTTTTCCTTGTGGCTCCTTCAGAACCTGAATCATCCACTCACCTCAAGTCTCTTAGCATTTCATCTTCATCTAGACTTCTCAGTGATACCACTCAACATATCTCACCTGTATTTTATTTGTCTCTCAGGACTTCAACATAAAAATTCATTCTCACATATTACTCCTTACATTCTTTTTTTTTTTTTTTTTGACAGGCAGAGTGGACAGAGAGAGAGAGAGAAAGGTCTTCCTTTTGCCGTTGGTTCACCCTCCAATGGCCGTCGCACCGCGCTGATCCGATGGCAGGAGCCAGGTACTTCTCGTCTCCCATGGGGTGCAGGGCCCAAGCACTTGGGCCATCCTCCACTGCACTCCCTGGCCACAGCAGAGAGCTGGCCTGGAAGAGGGGCAACCGGGACAGAATCCAGCACCCTGACCGGGACTAGAACCTGGTGTGCCGGCGCTGCAAGGCGGAGGATTAGCCTATTGAGCCGCGGCGCCGGCCACTCCTTACATTCTAACAGAACTCGTGAAATGAAAGCTATAGATTGGGGGGCCAGCATTGTGGCGTAGCGGGTAAAGCCGCCACCTGCCGTGCTGGCATCTCATATGGGTGCTGGTTCAAGTGCTGGCTGCTCCAGTTCTGTCTGGTTCCTGCTAATGTGCCTGGAAAAGCAGCAAGCTTGGGCTCCTGCACCCATGTGGGAGACCTGGAGGAAGCTCCTGGATCCTGATCAGCCCAGCCCCAGCAGTTGCAGCCATTTGGGGTGTAAACCAATGGATGGAAGTCCTCCTTTCCCGCTCTCTGTAACTTTGACTCTCAAAGTTTTTTTTTTTTTTTTTTTAAAGAAGCTACAGATTGGGCCTTTATCACTGAAAATTGATGTGTTATATATTCAGGGGTATATTTATTAAGGGTTCAGTATGTCACCAAGCTAATTTCTTGATGTATTGAGTTTGAAGCTAGATGTGAACAAATTCATATTATTCAAATTCATAGATACTGCATCTTTCACAGTGAATGTAGGTGGAGTCTGTGAGTATCCTCATCCACCCCTCACTAAAGTAATAAAGAGAAACCTTACTACTTTATTCTGACTAAGGTCACTGAGGAGACAAGTGGCATACTTTATGGAAAATGTCCTAGGAACCTAACTCTCACACTTACTCTCTTTCTGGACTTGATATGGAGATAGAGCAGCAGGGAATGAAAGATTCTTGAGAATGGAATGCAATCGGGAGGTTTCAGAGAAAGGTTTCAGCTTCATTTTAAAAAGCTTTTATTAACATGAGGGCAGCAGATTTCATAGGTGCAATTCTTGGAAGATCACCATACTTTCCTCCTTTCCTCTATCCCTCCATTCCCCTTCTACCCTTTTATGTTTTTCCTTTAATTTTTGCTAAAACATAACTTCAGTCCACTGTGTAATACAGGCTTAATGCACCACTAACCATAATATTCAGCAAGTAAAAAGTAAAAAGAACAGTATTCCATAGAAGTATAAACAGGGCTATAAATCAGAATCAAATCCCAAGATGTCTATTTCATTCCTAAACATTTTTGGAATTCTTTATTAACTATTACATATTAGAGAAACATAGGATATTTGTCTGAGACTGGCTTATTTAACTAAGCATGATGATCAAGTTATATCCACTGTGTTGCAAAAGACAAGAGTTCATTCTTTTTACAGCTGAGTAGTGTTCCATAGTGTATACTACCGCATTTCCCTTACCGAGTGATCAGTTGATGGACATCTGTGTTGATTCCCTATCTTAGCTATTGTGAATTGAGCTGCAGTATACATGGGGGTTCAAATAACCCTTTCATATGCTAATTTCATTTCATTTGGGTAAATTCCCAGGAGTGGGATGGCTGGATCATATGATAGATCCATTTTAATATTTATCAGGAATTCCTATACTGTCTTTGAGAATGGCTATAGTAGTTTGCATTCCCACCAACAAGGGATTCCAACAATGGATTAGGGTACCTTTTCTCCCACATCCTTGCCAACATTTATCATTTGTTCATTGTTGTATGATAGCCATTCTAACTGGGGTGAGATGAAACCTAATGTGCTTTCTATGCACTTCCCTGATGGCTAGTGAACCTGAAAATTTTTTCATGTGTCTGCTGGTCATTTAATTTTCATCTTTTGACAAGTGACTATTGAAGTCCTTTGCTCATGTCTTAACTGGTTCTTTATTTTGTTGTTTTTGAGTTTTTAAGCTCTTTATAGATCGTGGAAATTAATCTTTATCAGTTGAATAGTTTATAAATATTTTTCTCCCATTCTGTCAGTTGCTTCTTTCCTTTGTGTTTGCTTTGCAGTGCTGAATCTTCTTGGGCTGATATAATCCCATTTGACTATTTTTGTCTTTATTGCCTGTGCTTCTGGGGTCTTTTCCAAGAAGTCTTTGCCTGCACCACTATCTTGGAGGGTTTCTTTGATGTTTTCCTCTGGTAATTTGATTGTATCAAATTCTTTAGATTTAGATCCTTGACCTCCCTGCAATTGATTTTTGTAAAAGGTGTGAAGTAGGGATCTTTCATACTTCTGCATGTGTAGATCTAATTTTCCCAGCACCATTTGTTGAAGAGACTGTTTTTTCCAAGGATCAATTTTAGCTTGTTTTTCAAAGATTTGTTGGTTTTAGGTGCATGGACTAATTTATGAGGTTTCTGTTGTTTCATTGGTCCATGTGTCTGTTTTTGTGCCAGTACCAGGCTGTTTTGATGATAACTCCCCTGTAGTATGTCTTGAAATCTGGTACTGTGATCCCTCTGGCTTTGTTTTTGCTGTTTAAGATTGCTTTAGCTATTTGGTGTCTTTTGTATTTCTGTATGAATTATTTTTCTAGATCTGAGAAGAATGTCCTTGGTATTTTGACAGGGATCACATTGAACCTGTAAGTTGTTCTGTGAAGTATGGACAGTTTGATATTTTTTCAGTCCACAAACATGGAAGATTTTTCCATTTTTTTCTTCTATTTCTCAATTCTCATTGTTGAGACTTTTCATATCCTTGGTTAAATTTATTGCAAGGTATTTAATTTTTTGTAGCTACTATCAATGGTAGGGATCTTACAAAGTATTTCTCAGCCATTTTTAGAATGTAGAAATAGTGTATGTAGTGACTGGGAGAATAAACAAATGAGACATATGTCTAGCAGTAAGATGTCCTTACTTGATGACAATCATTGGTATTTGTTGACTATGAGGACAGAATGAGCACTTATAAGAGTATAATTTCATAGAGGCCTTGAAGTAGAGAAATGGGATTTAAGGTATAAATTCTAGGGGCAGTATTGTTATGCAACAGATAAAGTTTCTGCCAGTGATGCCAGCATTCTATACAGGTGCCGGTTTGTGTCTTGGTTGCTCCACTCCTGATCCAGCTCCCTGCTAACATTCCTGGGATAAACAACAGAGGATGGCCCAAGTGTTTGTGCTCCTGCAACCCAGGTGGAAGACCTGGATGAAACAACTGGCTCAGCCCTGGCTGTTGTGGCCATCTGGAGAGTGAACCAGTGGATGGAAGATCTCCCCTGAACTCTAACTCTAAGAGTATACAAATTATCTTTTTAAAAAGGGAAAAGACATGCAGAATCACTGGAAATGAAGATATAGTTAAATCAAGCACTTAGGATGATTCATTGTATGAACGTGGAATGACTGATGTGTACAAAATGCATTCAAAAACACCAAAATGATATCTCCAACACGGATTTCCTTCCTTTCTCCCGACACCTGTAACCTTGCATACTATAGGTTTCTGTCACAACGGGGGCATGCCTGTGTTTGGGGATTGTGGATGTGAAATGTCATGTAATTTTATGGCCTTTATTTTACCCATAGGATATGCTTCTTTGTATTGAGCAGAAAGGTCTGCACACAGAGGGTATCTTTAAAAAGTGTGGCAATGGAAAATCATGTAGAGCCCTAAAGGATAAATTAAATTCTGGACACCAGGTAGACTGGGAGAATGAATCTGCTGTTGTTGTTGCAACTACTTTAAAGGTAGGAAAAGTTCTGTCATCATCTGTATACAATATAGATGTCATGTGGTAGGTTTCTTTCATCATGATTGTCCAGTAATAGGTGTAAAACACTAAGATTATTTAAATCATGTCAGAAAGTACACTTTGCAGGCAGCTACTCCCTTGGTTATTCAAAAACCCATGGGTGGAATATGCTTCCCTTTATCATCACTGATAACCCTCTCCTGCCTCAGCCTCCCATACAAAAAAAAATAATTAATACTACTCACAAAACAATGTCAAAACCTACCCTTCTACATACAGAATCCTGACTCAAAAGCATCCTGCATTGGTTAACTTTCACAATGTCTTTAGTTATTTTTAAAAGATTTATTTTTTGGAAAAAAAGAGTTACAGGGAGAGAGAGAGAGAGAGAGAGAAACAGGTCTTGCATCTGCTGGTTCACTCTGCAGATGGCCGCAATGGCCAGAGTTGCACCGATCCAAAGCCAGGAGCCTGGAGGTTCTTCCAGGTCTCCCACGTGGGTGCAGGGGCCCAAGGACTTGGGTCATCTTCTACTGCTTTCCCAGGCCATAGCAGAGAGCTGGATCAGAAGAGGAGTAGCCGGGACTAGAACTGGTGCCCATATAGGATGCCGGTGCTTCAGGCCAGGGCTTTATCCTCCTGTGCCACAGCGCTGGCCCCCACAATGTCTTTCTAACAAAGTAAAAATCCCCAAAGGAAAGCTTTTAAGCTTTTGAAAACCGTTAGAGAATTGTGCCATAGTAAGCATGTGGCTGCTTTACAGTGAATCAACAAATACTAAAAAGGGGCCATGGACTCCTCCATTCACTTCCTCCTCATTTCTCCCCTTGTCTTCTATGTACTTCAGAAGCAGAGTAGCAAGATTTTACTATTTTTTTTGCCTCCTTTCAATTTTACCACTCGCATATGCTTGGTTAGTGGTTACTATGTTTATCGCACTAGTGTAAACTTGCTCTCAACAGAAAGCTTGACTTGGAAATCTGGCTTTGAATGCAGGTGTAGTTACCACAATTAGTTCAGAATATGGGCAGGTAATCTGTATGAAAAATATATATTTGAAACAATACAGCTAAATCAAGTGTTTGGGTACATTTCTAAAAGGAGAACTATCATAACAGAAAAAAATTGAATCAATATATTTTACTACTTGTTAGCGGCTAAAAATACAGTATTGTGGTCATGACTACAAACAAGTTCTGCAAATTCCACTGAAATTAGACAGTTGGTGTTTCCCTCTCCCCCATTCATATTTGGCCATAGGATAAGTGGCAGTGGTTTGGTCATTTGTTACAGTTGACCACTACTATGTTTACAGCATGAAAATACAAATAACATGTTGAATTTACCCTTCGTAAGGTAACACACATGAAATGGATCTAATTTTACAGCGAGACTCAGTTATTTCTATGAAGACTTTGCAATCTGGTCCTTGACAATACCATGTCTAGAACAATTCTATAGTTGTAGGACAAGAAATGGGAATATGAGCAGGGCCACATTGATTTTGCCATTGTGATGTCAAAATTAGAGGCCCAGAAGATTATATCCTGGGGTGGCCAGCATTGTGATGCAGCAGTTTAATCCTCTACCTTCAATGCTGGCATCCAATATGGGAGCTGGTTCGTCTTCTACCTGTTCCTCTTCTGATCCAGCTCCCTGCTGATGCACCAGGAAAAGCAGTGGAAGATTGCTAGAGTACTTGGACCCCTGCCTCCCACATGCGAGACTGGATGGAGTCCAAGGCTCCCAGTTTCATCCTGGCCCATCCCTGGCAATTGTTGCCATTTGGGGAATGAACCAGGGGAAGGAAGACCTTTCTTTGTGTTTCTCCTCCTCTTGTTCTGTAGCTTCATCTCTCAAAGAGATAAATCTTCATAAAGGAAAGTTTCAAGGGCTCAATTTCATGTGTTGACATTGTTCATTAACACCATAATTGGGCCAACTTTCCAAGGCCACAAGTAGGAAGCTTATCCATAGCCTTGATAGCCAAGGATCTGTAATTGTGAGCTATCTAAATCATGATTAAGTTTCTTTATTGTGGGGATGGTACATGTTTTAACCAATGGATTTTAAAGAATATGTTAAGTATTTTGTAACAAAGTTAGAATCTTCTGCTTACAACTATAAGGAATTGAATCAATATAAAGGGTGGGGAATGTCTAGCCCATAAAATAATTTGGTCTGGCTCTGCCAAGGCAACTGCAAGCAGGACATGAACTTCAGCAAATCTATAGCAGGCTAATCTATAAGTTGATAATTTTGTATGATCCATGAATGATGTTGTAATTATTCAAATGGCCCTTTGCTGAAAAAAGGTTCCCCAGCCCTGCTGTATGAAGACATGAAGAGTGAGGCTGTAATGAGAATTTTCTCCCTAGAAGCTGCATAGCACATACAGCTCAGATAAGAGGGCTGCATTCTCACCTTCCATGTGAACGTGAGTGCATTCATGATTGTGTTATTGATGTCTTTGATTTCAAACATTTCCTGCTAACAGTTAACAGCACTAGGCCTGAAATAAGCAGGCAAAATGTATATGATTATTTTCTTTCAAGAAAATAATGAGTAAGGATGATTCTTCAACAGATCTAGTCAGTTGGTACTGGTTTGTAAAGTGTACCTGTGAGGGGAAGGTACTTCATTTCCACCACTGCCTGGAACTCTTCATGCTGCTACTTTTCTTTAGAGAAGATCCAAGCCTGTGTTTCTGCACGAGCATGTCAAGGGAGAGTTGGAGCCAAGCTCTTTGTAGGTCACATTCTGGGTAGCTGTGAACAAACGGGGACTAAACTGAGTTCTTCAATTAAAATTTTCTTTGTATGTTAGCTAATAATGTTTTCTGTGAAAATATGATTTATAAAAAAATTATACAAAGATTTTATTTTTTCTTCTAAGGATTTTCTTCAAAATATTCCAGCAAGTCTGTTTACGGGCTACCTCTATGATAACTGGCTTCATGTTCTGGACGAAGGGAGCGAGAAGGCTAAAATAGTGGCAATTCAGAGGTGAGGATGCAGTCATCATTCTCAACCAAACATAAAAAGCCTAAAAAAAAAAGCCCTTTTATTCATTATAATCATGACCTCCAACAAAAGATATTTTTGGTCACACAGGTGTAGGCCCATTTAGAAAGGGTTCCAGGCCTTGCTGCTGTCATTTAGTTCTTGTTTCTCTGACCATTACTAATATGGAGTCTTTGACCTTTGTCTGATATGTGACCCTGATACAAGAGGAAACTATTGGTTCAATCCAGATGCTAGTGGCCTGATGAGTCAGTAGTCTTTATGTAACACTGTCAGAGAGTTAGCCAGCCAGAGAATTCTACAGAAGGTCCAGGAATTGAATTCATGACACATCACATTTGTGTGTGCTTCATAGCTGTACCAAGTCTCTTTGGTAACTGATAACCTTTGCACTCTTGCCCCATTCCTTTGCTACTACATTGAAAAGGAACCCTTTCCATTAATTTCTGTTTATATTCTTTAAGAAGCTTTCATGTGATCAGATTCTAGAATGCAACAAATGTTTTAAATATGCTCTGTTAAATATGCTATTTTTGATAGTTGCTCAATTTAGTGTGTAACATAGTAGACTCAGAAATACTTTGACAATATTCAAACTATTTTGAAGACATACTGGTACACTGTCAAGTATTTTCACTGGGTTTCACCAGTGGCAAACAAAGCATTCAGTTCCTCTTCTCTGCACGCACAATGTTCTGAGTTAAAGTTCTTGATTTAAGAGTGCACTTTTCTATATTCAGGCTTTTAGACGAGCTGCCAAAACCCAACGTTAATCTCTTGCGTTCCCTGTTTGGACTTTTAGACAAGATTGCACAAAACTCATCATCCAATCATATGACGACCTCTGACTTGTCGTTTTGTATAGCCCCAAGCCTTTTTTGGCTACCTAATTACAGCAACTCAGCACAAAGAGTGGAACGAAAGAAAAAGGTAATGAGATGCCTCATTTTTTATGCTGTCTCTGCTTTGCACCTGAAGTTCAGTATCTTAATTCGGATGGGCCATTTAAAAAAAATATTTAAGTAAAGGAAACAAATTTCATGTATTTCATATAGTTTTAAGAGCATAATGATACTTTCCACCTATCCTCCCTTTTCCTCCTTCCCTCATTCCCACCCTTCTTCATTTTCCCTTTAATTTATACCAGATTGGTGACATAAAGAAAGAAGAGGGTCACACAGTGTTTGGAATATGGAGTGTGGCTGGCATTGTGGTGCAGCTGCTTTTAACATGAGCATCCCATATCTAAGTGCTGGTTCAAGTCCTGGCTGCTCTCCTTTCAATCCAGCTCCGTGCTAATATTCCTGGCAAGGCAGCAGAAAATGGCCCAAATACTTGGGGCACTTTCACCCAGATGGAGTTCCAGGCTGATAGTTTTGGTCTGCTCCAGCCCTAGCCATTGAGGCTATCTGGGGAGTGACACCATTTAAAGACCCTTTTTTGTCTCTTTCCCTCTCTTTGCAACTCTGCCTTTCAAGTAAGTAAAAACCAATTTTAAAAATAAAGAGAAACAAATGTGGGCTTTGTGTTCTACAAAACAAGTTTCAACTCTAGGGCTTACCTTTGAATGCTGTTTTGCACTGGACAGTGTTTGCAAGCCAAGGTTTCTCACCTAAGTAATGGATGGTTAGAATGGCAAGAACAGGATGAGCTTGCCTGGGTGGACTGGGAAACATGTGCACACCCACTGACCCTCCTCTACCAACTGCAACTCAGAGATATGCTGGGTCAGATTTCATCTCTGCTAGAAGAATTGAAAACAAGTGAAAGATTGCAGAATCTCCTAATGGAATCACAATGCTAAAGGAGCCTCACTCAGCTCATCCCCACACTCATCCAGAAAGCAAGGCTAAGCTGATGCAGGGCAGTGCTCAACCACAGACTACAGTTAGAAAAGCAGATATTTTCTCTCCACCTACTCCTTTCCTGCCAGAAGAACCCAGTGGGGATCTCTGTTTCTCAAGTTTAGGATGTTGACTTCAGAAGTGAATTTCTCAAGTTGGTGTCTATTTGGCTGCTTTACACATTTTAGAATATAAATGTATTTGTATCCCAACCATTCTATAAATGTTGGTTGAAAATGTCATATCTATAAAGATATGTATTCATTGAAAAAACTGTCACAAATGATAACTGACTTAAAGAATATAAAAATCGGTGCCCAAATACTTTCAAAATTGACATCATTTCATAGAGAAGATGGGCTCATGCGTTTTTTAAAGAATTATTTATTTGAAAGGCAGAGAGCGAGCTAGTGAGAGCACTCTTCCATTTGCTGATTCACTCCCCAGATGGCCACAATAGCTGGAGCTGAGCCACTCTGAAGCCAGGAGCCAGGAGCTTCTTCCAGGTCTCCCACATGGGTGCAGGGACCCAAGAACTTGGACCATCTTCCACTCCTTTCCTAGGCCATAGCAGAGTTGGATCAGAAGTGGAGCATCTGGGACTTGAACTGGTGCCCATATGGGATGCTAGCACTGCAGGTGGCAGTCTTACCCACTATACCACAGTGCCAGCCTTGGGCTCATGTATTTTTATGTCTATATTGAATTTTCCCTAAAATTCTGAATTTCACATTTTTGACTGGTTCACAATTCATTTATGAAATATGACATATAATGATGCCTAGTGTAAACATACACTCTATCTTTGTCCTTTATGTTACAGATTGCTGTTGTAAAATTTCTGATTGAGCATTTCTGCAGGATTTTTGAGGAAGATGTCATCTCCCCCATCAGAGAAAATGCAATAAATCAGGACAACTGCCAAGAAGTTTCAGGTACCCTGAATCATTTAACTGCCTTTGATGACAACTGGTAGAAACACTGCCAGGGTCATGAGCGATCCTCAGACAGACTTTGCCATAGAGTGCAGGATATGTCCCAAGGACAACAGTATAAGGCAAGGTACCCAACTATTCCTCTTCACAGGTTGGCCCACAGGTCAAGGGAGGTTTCACACTGGTTTGAGACAGGAAAAGGCATGGTCCCTGATCTCAGAAAGGTGCTAGTGCAAATTTTTTTTTTAATTTTATTTAATGAATATAAATTTCCAAAGTACGACTCATGTGTTACAATGGCTTCCCCCCCCATACCGTCCCTCCCACCCACAACCCTCCCCTTTCCCACTCCCTCTCCCCTTCCATTCACATCAAGATTCATTTTCGATTATCTTAATATACAGAAGATCAGCTTAGTATATATTAAGTAAGGATTTCAACAGTTTGCTCCCACACAGAAACATAAAGTGAAAAATAGATGATTTTTTTAAATGATGATGAAATCAGATCAGACCTATTGTCATGTTTAATCCCAGTGAGAGTCAAGTTGGGAGTTGATAATTTTTTTTTTTTTTACAGAGGATCAGTTTAGTATACATTAAGTAAAGATTTCAACAGTTTGCACCCCCATAGAAACACAAAGTGAAATATATTGTTTGAGTACTCGTTATAGCATTAAATCTCAATACACAGCACATTAAGGACAGAGATCCTACATGAGGAGTAAGTGCACAGTGACTCCTGTTGTTGACTTTACCAATTGACACTCCTATCTATGGCATCAGTAGTCTCCCTATGCTCCAGTCATGAGTTTCCAAGGCTATGGAAGCCCTCTGAGTTCTCCGATTCTTATCTTGTTTAGACAAGGTCATAGTCAAAGTGGAGGTTCTCTCCTCCCTTCAGAGAAAGGTACCTCCTTCTTTGAAGACCTGTTCTTTCCACTGGGATCTCACTCGCAGAGATCTTTTGCCAGAGTGTCTTGGCTTTCCATGCCTGAAGTACTCTCATGGGCTTTTCAGCCAGATCCGAATGCCTTTAGGGCTGATTCTGAGGCCAGAGTGCTATTTAGGACATCTGCCATTCTATGAGTCTGCTGAGTATCTCACTTCCCATGTTGGATCACTCTCCCCTTTATTTATTCCATCGGTTAGTGTTAGCAGGTACTACACCTGTTTATGTGCTCCCTTTGACTCTTAGTCCTTTCATTATGATCAATTGTGAACTGAAATTGATCACTTGGAATAGTGAGATGGCATTGGTACATGCCACCCTGATGGGATTGAATTGGAATCCCCTGGTATGTTTTTAACTCTACCATTTGGGGCAAGTCAGCTTGAGAATGTCCCAAATTATACATCTCTTCCCTCTCTTATTCCCACTCTTATGTTTAACAGGGATCACATTTCAGTTAATTTTTAACACTTAAGAATAACTGTGTATTAATTACAGAATTAAACCAGTCATATTAAGTAGAACAGACAAAAAAACTACTCAGAGGGATAATGTATTAAGTTGTTCATTAACAGTCAGGGCTATGCTGATCAAGTCACCGTTTCCCATAGTGTCCATTTCACTTCAGGAGGTTTCCTTTTTGGTGTTCAGTCAGTTGTCACTGATCAGGGAGAACATATGGTATTTGTCCCTTTGGGACTGGCTTATTTCACTCAGCATGATGTGTTCCAGATTCCTCCATTTTGTTGCAAATGACTGGATTTCGTTGTTTCTTACTGCGGTATTCTAAAGAGTACATATCCCATAATTTCTTTATCCAGTCTACCATTGATGGGCATTTAGGTTGGTTCCAGGTCTTGGCTATTGTGAATTGTGCTGCAATAAACATTAGGGTGCAGACCGCTTTTTTCTTTATCAATTTAAACTCCTTTGGGTAAATTCCAAGGAGTGGGATGGCTGGGTCGAACGGTAGGGTTATATTCAGGTTTCTGAGGAATCTCCAGACTGATTTCCATAGTGGCTTGACCAGTTTGCATTCCCACCAACAGTGGGTTAGTGTCCCTTTTTCCCCACATCCTCTCCAGCATCTGTTGTTGGTAGATTTCTGAATGTGAGCCATTCTGACCGGGGTGAGGTGAAACCTCATTGTGGTTTAGATTTGCATTTCCCTGATTGCTAATGACCTTGAACATTTTTTCATGTGCCTGTTGGCCATTTGGATTTCCTCTTTTGAAAAATGTCTATTGAGGTCCATGGCCCATCTCTTAAGTGGGTTGTTGGTTTTGTTTTTGTGGAGTTTCTTGATCTCTTTGTAGATTCTGGTTATTAACCCTTTATCTGTTGCATAGTTTGCAGATATTTTTTCCCATTCTGTCAGTTGTCTCTTCACTCTCCTGACTGTTTCTTTTGCAGTACAGAAACTTCTCAATTTGATGCAATCCCAATAGTTGATTTTGGCTTTGACTGCCTGTGCCTCCCAGGTCTTTTCCAGAAACTCTTTGCCTGTGCCAATATCTTGCAGGGTTTCTCCAATGTTCTCTAATAACTTGATGGTGTCAGGTCGTAGATTTAGGTCTTTAATCCATGTTGAGTGGATTTTTGTGTAAGGTGTAAGGTAGGGATCTTGCTTCATGATTCTGCATGTGGAAATCCAATTTTCCCAGCACCATTTATTGAATAGACTGCCCTTGCTCCAGGAATTGGTTTTAGATCCTTGATCAAATATAAGTTGGCTGTAGATGTTTGGGTTGATTTCTGGTGTTTCAATTCTGTTCCATTGGTCTATCCATCTGTTTCTGTACCAGTACCATGCTGTTTTGATTACAACTGCCCTGTAGTATGTCCCAAAATCTGGTATTGTGATGCCTCCGGCTTTGTTTTTGTTGTACCAGATTGCTTTAGCTATTCGAGGTCTCCTGTGTCTCCATATGAATTTCAGCACCAATTTTTCCAGATCTGAGAAGAAGGTCTTCGGTATCTTGATTGGTATTGCATTGAATCTATAAATTGCTTTTGGGAGAATGGACATTTTGATGATGTTGATTCTTCCAACCCATGAGCATGGAAGATTTTTCCATTTCTTGGTATCCTCTTCTATTTCTTTCTTTAAGGTTTTGTAATTTTCATCGTAGAGATCTTTTACGTCCTTGGTTGAGTTTATTCCAAGGTATTTGATTGTTTTTGTAGCTATTGTGAATGGGATTGATCTTAGAAGTTCTTCCTCAGCCATGGCATTGTCTGTGTATACAAAGGCTGTTGATTTTTGTGCATTGATTTTATACCCTGCTACTTTGCCAAAATCTTCTATGAGTTCCAATAGTCTCTTAGTAGAGTTCTTTGGGTCCCCTAAATACAGAATCATGTCATCTGCAAAGAGGGATAGCTTGAGTTCTTCCTTCCCAATTTGTATCCCTTTAATTTCTTTTTCTTGCCTAATAGCTCTGGCTAGAACCTCCAGAACTATATTGAATAGCAGTGGTGAGAGTGGACATCCCTGTCTGGTACCAGATCTCGGTGGAAATGCTTCCAACTTTTCCCCATTCAATAGGATGTTGGCTGTGGGTTTTTCATAGATTGCTTTGATTGTATTGAGGAATGTTCCTTCCAAACCCAGTTTGCTTAGAGTTTTCATCATGAATGGGTGTTGTATTTTATCAAATGCTTTCTCGGCATCTATTGAGATAATCATATGGTTTTTCTTCTGCAGTCTGTTAATGTGGTGTATCACATTGATTGTCTTGCGCACATTAAACCATCCCTGCATACCAGGGATAAATCCCACTTGGTCTGGGTGGATGATCTTTCTGATGTGTTGTTGCATTCTATTGGCGAGAATTTTATTGAGAATTTTTGCATCTATGTTCATCAGGGATATTGGTCTGTAATTCTCTTTCAGTGCTGCATCTTTTTCCGGCTTAGGAATTAAGGTGATGCTGGCTTCATAGAAAGAATTTGGGAGGATTCCCTCTTCTTCGATTGTTCTGAATAGTTTGAGAAGAATTGGAGTTAGTTCTTCTTTAAATGTCTGGTAGAATTCATCAGTGAATCCATCTGGTCCTGGCCTTTTCTTTGTTGGGAGGGCCTTTATTACTGTTTCAATTTCTGTCTCAGTTATGGGTCTGTTTAGGTTTTCGATGTCTTCCTGGTTCAATTTAGGTAGGTTGCATGTGTCCAGGAATCTATCCATTTCTGATAGGTTTCCCTGTTTGCTGGCATACAAGTCCTTGTAGTAATTTCTGATGATTCTTTTATTTCTGTGGTGTCTGTTACATTTCCTTTTTCATCTCTGATTTTATTGATTTGGGTCATTTCTCTTCTTTTTTTAGTTAGTTGGGCCAATGGGGGGTCAATTTTGTTTATTTTTTCAAAAAACCAGCTCCTCGTTTGGCTGATTTTTTGGAATGTTTTTCTTGATTCAATCCTGTTGATTTCTTCTCTGATTTTAATTATTTCTCTTCTCCTTCTAGATTTGGGTCTGGTTTGCTGTAGGTTTTCTAGATCCTTGAGGTGAATTGAAAGCTCATCTATTTGGTGCCTTTCCAATTTCTTGATGTAGGCACCTATTGATATAAACTTTCCTCTTAACACTGCTTTTGCTGCATCCCATAAGTTTTGGTATGTTGTGCTGTTATCCTCATTTACTTCCAGAAAGTTTCTGATTTCTCTTTTGATTTCTTCTATGACCCATTGTTCATTCAGGAGCATGTTGTTCATTCTCCATGTGTTTGCATATGCTCTAGGGATTCCTGAGTTGCTAATTTCCAACTTCATTCCTTTATGGTCTGAGAAGCTGCATGGTATGATTCTAATTCTTTTGAATTTGCTGAGACTTGCTTTATGGCCTAGTATGTGGTCAATCCTAGAGAAGGTTCCATGTACTGCTGAGAAGAATGTAAAATCTTTAGCTGTAGGATTGAAAGTTCTGTATATATCTGTTAGATCCATTTGGGCTATAGTGTCGTTTAAATCTACTGTCTCCTTGTTGATCTTCTGTCCTATTGATCTGTCTATTTCTGAGAGTGGAGTATTGAAGTCCCCCAGTACTATTGTATTGGGGTCTAAGTCTCCCTGTAAGTCCGTTAACAAATCTTTTAGATAAACCGGTGCCCTGTAGTTAGGTGCATATACATTGATAATTGTTATATCTTCCTGTTGAATTGATCCCTTAATCATTCTGTAGTGTCCCTCTTTGTCTCTCTTAACGGTTTTTGTGGTAAAGTTTATGTTGTCTGAAATTAAGATGGCTACGCCTGCTCTTTTTTCATTTCTGTTGGCATGGTATATCTTTTTCCAGCCTTTCACTTTCAGTCTGTATGGATCTTTGTTGGAAAGATGTGTTTCTTGTAAGCAGCAAATAGATGGGTTTTGTTCCTTAACCCAATCAGCCAATTGGTGTCTTTTAACTGGACAGTTCAGGCCATTCACGTTCAATGTCACTAATGATAAGTGGTAACTTTGCCCTGCCATTTGCCAAAGATAAGTTCTCATATATGCTTTGAATTCCCTGTGATCTTTTGCTGTGAGGTTTCCTTCCTTGGTTTCCTTCCTTTACCTTCTTTCATATTGATGACCGTGTTTCTTTGTTTCTGTGTGTAACACATCTTTAAGCATCTTTTGCAGGGCTGGACGAGTGGCAACAAATTCTTTCAATTTCTGTTTGCTATGAAAGGTCTTTATTTCACCTTCATTCACAAATGAGAGCTTTGCAGGACATAATATTCTGGGCTGGCAGTTGTTCTCTCTTAGTACCTGGGCTATATCTCGCCATTCCCTCCTAGCTTGTAGAGTTTCTGATGAGAAGTCAGCTGTGAGTCTGATTGGAGATCCTCTGAGAGTAATCTGATGTTTCTCTCTTGCACATTTTAGGATCTTTTCTTTATGTTTCATTGTGGAGAGTTTAATTACAACGTGTCATGGTGAGGATCTCTTTTGGTCGTGTTTATTAGGGGTTCTGTGAGCTTCCTGTACTAGGATTTCTCTGTCCTTCTCCAAACCTGGGAAATTTTCTGCTAATATCTCACTAAAAAGGCCTTCTAATCCTTTCTCCCTCTCCATGCCTTCAGGAACTCCTAGAACCCTAATGTTGGGTTTTTTAATAGTATCCTGAAGATTCCCGACAATATGTTTTAGATTCCTAATTTCCTCTTCTTTTCTTTGGTCTGACTGTATCCTTTCCTGTTCTCTGTCTTCTAAGTCCGATATTCTCTCTTCTGCTTCTCCCATTCTGTTTGTAAGGCTCTCTATTGTGTTTTTCATTTGATCTATTGAATTCTTCACTTCAGTCACTATCCCAGTTTCCTGTTGTACTAGTTGTTTCGTTTCATTTTGATTCCTCCTTAATATTTCATTTTCACGAGATAGATTTTCTATCTTGTCCATTAAGGATTTCTGTAGTTCAAGAATTTGTTTTTGAGAACTTCTTAATGTTCTTATCAATTTTTTGAGATCTGCTTCTTGCATTTCTTCTATGTCATCATCCTCATAATCTTGAATTGGGGTGTCTTTTTCATTTGAGGGCTTCATGGTGACTTCCTTGTTTTTATTACCTTGGTTTTTGCGTTTGTTATTTGGCATATTGGAGATATTTGGTTTCTTCACTGTGGTGCTTTTTCTTGTTATACTATGACTCTAGATTAAGTGGACTGTCTGTTTTTGATGGAGCCTTAGGGCTTGAGATGGGTGTGGCCTGAGAGCTCTGTTTGGTGTGCCAAAGGTGACACTCCCAGGTTAGGCGTGGTAAATCTCTCTCTTCTTTTTTTTTTTTTTTTTGATTCAAAAGGGAAGTTATTCTGCACAGCTGAACGAAGTTGGAGGTAGTTAGCAGGCAAATGATATACCCACAGGAGCCAGAGATCAGAAGCTCTTTCCCAAGGACCACACAGGGAATCTGTTCGGCCCTCAGAGTGGGCTCAAATTCTCCTTCAGTCTCCCACTGGGTTGCCAAAGTTATGGAATTGTAGCATCTCTGGAGAGTGCTCACGTGAATTCCATGAGTTCTCTCCCCCACCGTCTCTTTTTTCACAGTCTCAGTTCAGTAGCACCACAAATTTACTAGGTCCTAATCTCCTGTTAATTCTCCCCGCCCAGAGTCAGGTTTTTCTGCTAGGCTCAGGGCCGGTGCAGACCTGAGGTCGCTCTGCTTATGACATATGTCCAAGATGGCGCCTGCTCTTTGTCTTGCTCGCCCTTGAGAGGTGAGCGGAGAGAGAGAAACCTGTGTCCGTACCAGTCACCTTTTTTTTTTTCCTCTCTCTCTCTTCCAGTTAGCCTGGTGAAGTTCCCCCCTCCCCCGGGGGTGTCGTTCCCTCTAGTCTCCTCTCTCCGCTTGCCTGCCGGTGTCTCGGGCCATTGAGGTTCGGCTCACCTCGCGTTCCAGTGCTGGTGTGTTGAGTCTGCCGCTGGTGTCCCGAACTGTGGGCTCCCACGCTCTCCACGCAGGTCCGCTCCCCTTCCAGCGCCGATGTGTGGACTCGGAGCCCTGGACGTCCCAAGTCTCCCCGCTGTTGTCTGTGTGGCACGCACTCCCCTTCTAGCACTGGCGCGCAGACCCTGCGGCTTGTGCAGCTCGGTCCCCCAGCTCGGCTTCCACGGCTCGGTCCCGCGGCTCGGCTTCCGCGTGGTGGGCGACCTTGTTCTCCCAGTAGGTCCTCCGATTCACGGCCACTCGATGCAGAAGAGTTTCCTCTGCAATATTTTCCTGGTTCTTTTTTCTGAGGCTACCGTAACTCCCCTTTTATTAAACTAAATTTTCCCGGACTATCGGTGTGCGCCCTCACTATTCCGCCATCTTGGCTCCGCCCCTCGTGCTAGTGCAAATTTTAACAGCATCATATTCTATGATCCACCAACTGGACTCTTTCCAAACAAAAGTTGAAGTGGATTCCTTCCTTATGACTGTACCTCACAAAGACATGATGAATGGAAGTTAAAACATGAGTTTATTTATTTAGTGAAGAGGCAGAGAGGCACACAAAGATCTTAACAGACACAGACCCCATCCGCTCACTGGCTTGTTCCACAAAGGACTGGGCAGGGCCAAAGTCAGAAACAAGGAGCTTAAACCAGGTTTCCCACTTGCATGGCAAGATTCCATACACTGGGACAATCCCTACTGTTTTCAGTTTATTTTGGTGGCAAATATTTTTTAAATTCATGGCTAGTTTTTTCATTATACAAATTTTCCATGCATAGTGAAAAAATGCTTTGAATCAAACCATTTTTGGCACTAACATATAATTATACTTTGTATTCTGTTTTTCCACAGATAGATTGAAATCTTTTTCTTGTACTTATAGAGAATGTGCTCTAGATTAAAGTCAAGTGAGGGGTTCAAAACAATGCCTGTTCGATATCTTTCTCTCCTTCCACTCTATGGTCCTTGAGGCACCGCAGGTGTCCAGTGCTCTTTCAGTTTGAATACTTCCAGCATCATTGAGAAAGAGAGTCTTGTTTCACTGTCAAGCAGCCATTCCAGAACATAAAACCTGTGTCATGATTTTCCTGCTGTGTTCTCTTTGGCCTGACCTTCTCTGTCAGCCTTGGTTTCTTCAGCTCTAAAATATGGACATGAAGACTCTGTATATCTCAGGATTGCATTGCAGGTTAAATCAGATAATGGTATAAACTAACCGAGGTGAAAAAAGATTTCGCAGGATAGTAGGGATTTCTCTGAAATTTGAAGCTAGCTAATACTAGCCCAACCTAGGTAACTGGCAGCCAACAGGCACTCAATTCCCTAGGATAGAGTTCAGGACCAGAATTTTGAGGACCTGTGTTATTAGTGCCTTCAGATTTGTGCCTTTTCCTGGTCTTAAGACATTTACTTTATTGCTTGGAGAAAATCTTTAGGAAAATCCATTTCATCAGGAATTGGGATGCTTCTGATAGCTTAGAATATTGATATGAAAACAACCTTGTGTTTTTCCCTCAATAAAGAAAGTGGAGCAATTTGATGCATGCCAGCCTGTACAAGTCTTGATAATTGACAAGAAAACACATTTCAGGGATGATGTCCAGACCACACCTGCCATGGGGTCAGCCAACTCTCTGTCCTTCATTTTCTGAGTTGTTTAATAATGACATCTGCACAGATACATATGACTTTCCCTTTTCATAAACTTCCTTTAACATTATGACAAGAGCTATTTTGTAAAATGTTCACATGATTTTTCTAAATTTGATGAAACCTTTGTCCAGAAATAATGGACTGTATTGATAATGGGATGCACAGGAAGCACGTTGTTAAATGCAGACCACCTTTTTGGTGCATGTTGTGCCTCACTGGTTCTCAACCTTTTATGAGCAGCTTCCATTCTATTAGGTCATCCCAGCTACTTTTTCTTTCCCATTTACCTCACACATGGAGACACAAACAGTTCCTACATATGTAGTATTCAAAAATAACATGAAAAATATAAAAATGTAAAGAGTTGGTTTAGATAAAAAATTCAAATCCATGCATACTTTTTCATACGTATTTTTATTTTTTAATGAAGTATCAAAAATTCATGACAATACATATTATGAAGAAACTATAAACGGGCTATAATCAAACAGAAAGATGAGACCATTCCATCCAAATACAGTAAATTTTAAATTAGTCACAGATCATTAAAACTATAGTAGTATAACATTCTTAACCACTAATATGACAAAGGTATAAAACAAAGTTTGACACAACTATATTTGCAGTTATACTGATACAGGCATTTCCTTTTCTAGTTTTTCTTTTTAAATTTTAGCTCCCACATATAAGGGAGAACATGTGGTATTGGTCTTTCTATGTCTGGCTTATTTCACTTAACATCATGTCCTCTAATTATATTCATTTTGCTGCAAATGGTAGAATTCATTCTTCATTATACCCAAATATTCCATTTTGTATATATACCACATTTTCTTTATCCATTCATCTATGATGGAGACCTTGGTTGATGCCATATTTTGGCTAGGATGAACTGTGCTCCTATAAACTTGGTGGTTCAGGGTATTTCTTTGATACAACATGTTCACGTCTTTTGGGCATCTACCTGGAAGTGAAATTGCTGGATCATATCGCAACACTATTTGTAGTTAAGAAATTTCCATACTGTTTTCCACACTGGCTGGACTAATTTACATTCCCAATAACAGTGTATAAGTATTATTTATCCACATCCACACCAGCATTTGTTATTGTCTTTTGTATTTTAGCCAATCTTACAGGAGTGAAGTGCTGTCTCAATGTGGTTTGATTTGCATTTCCCTGATGGCTAGTGATGTTGAGTATTATTTGTTGACCATTTGTATTTCTTGTTTTGAAAGCTGTTTATTGAGGTTCTTTCCCATTTCTTCACTGGATGAGTTTTCTTTAATTTTTATTAATATTAACAGAACAAATTTCATGTATTTCATAGGTATAATCATAAGAAGATAAACATGTTTCCTGCTCTTCTTCTCTCCCACCCTCAATTCCTTTACTTCCTTCATTTTTGTTAATTTTTGCAAAAACATAATTTCAATCCAGTCTATTCAAGAAGTAAAAAGTAGACAGACCACAGGCATATAAATTAGAGCTAAAAACAATCAAATCACAAGATGTCTGTTTCATTTCTTATATTTTTGTATAGGAATTCTATATATTATCTACCACATGTCAGAAAACATACGATATTTGTCTTTTTGAGACTGGCTTATTTCACTAAGCATAATGGTTTTCAGTTGCATCCATTTTGTTGCGAAAGATAAGACTTCATTCTTCTTCATGGCTGAGCAGTATTCCATAGTGTGTGTGTGTGTGTGTGTGTGTGTGTGTGTGTGTATACCACATTTTCTTCAGTCATCAGTTGACAGATATTTGAGTTGATTTCATATCTTAGCTATTGTGAATTGAGCTGCAATAAACATGGGGTACAGATAACTTTTATTTATTTTTTAATTTTTTTTTATTTTTTGACAGGCAGAGTGGACAGTAAGAGAGAGAAAGGTTTTCCTTTTGCCGTTGGTTCACCCTCCAATGGCCTCCGCGGCCAGCACACTGCAGCTGGCGCACCGCGCTGATCCGATGGCAGGAGCCAGGTGCTTCTCCTGGTCTCCCATGGGGTGCAGGGCCCAAGCACTTGGGCCATCCTCCACTGCACTCCCTGGCCACAGCAGAGAGCTGGCCTGGAAGAGGGGCAACCGGGACAGAATCCGGCACCCCGACGGGGACTAGAACCCGGTGTGCCAGCTCTGCAAGGCGGAGGATTAGCCTAGTGAGCCACGGCGCTGGCCAGATAACTCTTTTATACACTGATTTCATGTCATTTGGGTAACTTCCCAAAAGCGGGATGGCTGGGTCATATGGCAGATCAATTTTCAGATTTTTGAGGAATCTCCATACTCCTTCCATACTGATTGTTCTAGCCTACATTCCCACCAGCAGTGGATTATGGTACCTTTCTCCCTACAACCTCACCAGCATTTATTATTTTTTTATTTTGGATGATAACCATTCTCACTTAGGTGAGGTGAAACCTCACTGAAGTTTTTACTTGTATTTCCCTGATAACTACTGATCCTGAGCATTTTTTATGGCTGTTAACCTTTTGAATTTCATCTTTTAGAAAATGCCTCTACATGTCCTTTGCCCATTTCTTAACTGTATTGTTTGTTTGGTTGCTATCGAGTTTCTTGTGCTCTTTATGGATATTGGATATTAATCCTTTATCAGTTTCATAGTTTAAATATTTTCTCCTATTCTGTCAGCTACCTCTTTGTTGAGTGTTTGCTATGCAGTCCAGAAGCTTAATAGCTTGATGTAATCCCATTAGACTATTTTTGCTTTTATTGCTTGTGCTTCTGGGGTCTTTTCCAAGAAGTATGCAGAGTTTTCACGATGTTTTCCTCTACTAATTTGATAATGTCGGATATGTTTAGATCTTTGATCCATTTTGAGTTGATCTTTTTATACTGTATAATGTTGGAGACTTGGTTCATACTTATGGATGTGTAGCACTATTTGTTGAAGAGATTATCCTTTCTCCAGGCATTGATTTTAGTTGTTTGTCAAAGATTAGTTGGTTGTAGCTGCATGGATTAATTTCTGTGGTTTCTATTCTGTTCCATCGGTCATCATGTTTATTTTTGTGTCTGTACCATACTGTTTTGATTATTACTGCCTTGTAGTATGTCTTGAAGTCTGGTTTTGTGATTTCTCTGGCTTTGTTTTTGTTGTTTAAGGTTCCTTTAGATATTTAGGGACTCTTGTGTTTCCATATGAATAATATGTCTTTTTCTAGATCTGAGAAGCATTTCCTTGGCATTTTGATTGTGATTGCATTGCATCTGTAAATTGCTTTGGGTAGTATGGACAATTGACATGAATTCTTCTAATCCACGAATGTTGAAAATCTTTCCATTGTTTTGTGTGTTGTTCTACTTTATGTCATGTATGGATTTCTTTAACTTATGAATTTGCTTCTTATTACTTCTGAGTAATCCCATGATGATTCTTTTGAATTACTTTTCAGGTATTTCCTCAGTATTTTCATGTTCATATTCTAATGTTGAAATGATGTTGTGTTCTTATGGCAGTCATGTTTTCTTTTTGTTGTTTTCTGCTATTTTTAGACATTTGTGGAAACAGTTGGTTTTCGCTACTCATGGCTTTTTAATTTTTTTAAAGGAATACAACTTAATGCATTTAATACAGATAATACAGATTTGGGAATATGATGATTCTTCCCCTCCACCTCCCTCCCACCCATACTCAACTTTTTTCCTCCTCCTCCTTCCTTTCCCATTCCTGTTTTTTTTCAGAGATTAATTTTTCAGGTAACTTTAATACTCATAAAATTAACCCTACAATAATTAGTTAACTGAGTAGTATGAAGAAAAAAACCAAAGCAGACAAAAATGTATTCTCCTCAATAGTCAAGACAAGGGCTATTTAAAATCAGTGCATCTAAAGTGACAGTTTCACTCCTGTTGATTACATATTAGGTATTCTATTAGTTACCACAGAACAGAGTGATCATAATGTATTTGTCTTTTTGTGACTTGTATATTGAAGATTTTTCCACTTTTTAGGTCGTATTCTATTTCTTTCTTTAATGTTTTGTAATTTTCATTGTAGAGATCTTTGACCTTGGTTAAATTAATTTCAAGGTATTTAAATATTTTTAGTTATGAATGGGATTGATTTTACAAGGTCTTTCTCAGCTATGGCATTGTCTGTATGCAAAAGTTATTGATTTTTGTGTGTTGATTTTATATCCTGTTAAACTCCTTAATGAGTACCAATATTCTCTTCATATAGTCTTTTGGCTTCCCTATATATTGAATCATGTCATCAGCACATAGGTATAGTTTGACTTCTTCCTTCCCTATTTGTATCCTTTTATTTCTCTTGCCTGGTGACCCTGGCTAAAACATCCAGAACTATATTGAATAGCAATGGTGACAATGGACATCCTAGTCTGGTTCCAGATGCTAATGAAAATGCCTCCAATTTTTCCCCATTCAGTAGGATGCTGGCTGTGGGTTTGTTTTAAATTGCTTTATGTTGAGGAATTTTCCTTCTATACCCAACTTCTTAAGGTTTTCATCATAAAAGGGTGTTGAATTTTGTCATATGCTTTCTCTGCATTTGGTCTTCAGTTTGTTACTGTCGTTTATCACATTTATTCATTTTTGGATATTGAACCATACCTGTATGCTAGTGATAAATCCCACTTGGTCTGGGTGAATGATCTTTCTAGTGTGTTGTTCTATTTGATTCGCCAGTATTTTGTTTAGGATTTTCACATTTATTTTCAATATTGGTCTATATTTCTCATTTGCTCTCATATCTTTTTCTGGCTTAGGTATTTAAGTGATGCAGTCTTCATAGAAGGAGTTTGGGAGGATTCCCTCCTTTTCAATTGTTTTGAATAGCTTGAGAAGAATTGGAATTGAATTCTACCAGACATTTAAAGAAGAATTATCAGTGAAGGTGGCAGGACCTTGGCTTTTCTTTGTTGATAGGGTCTTTATTACTGATTTGATCTCTTAGTTATGGGTCTGTTTAGGTGTTCTATGTCTTCATGATTCAATCTATGTAGGTTGTATGTGTCCAGGAATCTATTTTTTTCTAGGTCTCTCAATTTGTTGGTATTCAGTTTTTTGTAGTAATTCCTTATGATTCCTTTTATTTTCCTGGTATCTGTTGTTACATTTCCTTTTTCATCTCTGATTTTGTTGATTTGGGTCTTCTCCTTGTTTTTTGTTGTTGTTGTTGTTGTTGTTGTTGTTGTTTGCTGAGCCAATAGTCTATTTTATTTTTTCAAAAAACCAGCTCTTCATTTCATTGATCTTTTTCATTTTTTGTTTCAATTTAGTTTTTCTCCTAATTTTAATTATTTCTCTCCTCCTCCTAGTTTGAATTTGGCTTGATGTTATTTTTCTAGGTCCTTAAGATGCACTGACAGCTCATTTAGTTGGTGACTTCCCAATTTCTTGATGTAGGTGCTAATTGCTATAAACTTCCCTCTTAACACTGTATTTGCTTTGTCCCATAAGTTTTGATATGAGGTATGGTCATCTTCATTTGTTTCCAGAAACTTTTTGTTTCAATTTTGATTTCTTTTGTGACCCACTTTTCGTTTAGGAGCATACTGTTCCATCTCCATTTATTTGCATATGTTCCTGAGACTCTTGAGTTGATTTTGAGCTTCAATCCATTGTTATGATCAGAGAAGGTTCATGGTATGATTTTGATTTCTTGAATTTGCTGAGACTTGCTTTATTGCCTAGTATATGGTCTATCTTAGAGAAAGTTTTTTGCACTGCTGATAAGAATGTGTTCTGCCACTGTGTGGTGAAGAGTTCTGTAGATGTAGATATCAGTTAGGTCCATCTGGTCCATAGTATCAATTAACTCTGTTGGTTGGTTGTTGATCTTCTGCCTGGTTGATCTATCCAGTGATGAGCATGAGGTGTTAAAGTTCCCCACTACTACCATATTGGAGTGTGTCTCTCTTTAGATCCTTTAATAGTTGTTTTCAATAGCCAGGTGCCCTTTAATTAGTTGCATATATATTAATAATAGTTACATCTTCCTGTTGTATTGATCTCATAATCATTATAAAGTGTCCTTCTGTCTCTCTTGTAACAGTTTTTGTGTTAAAGTCTGTTTTGTTTTCCATTAGCATGGAATACCTTTTTCCTTCCTTTCAGTTTCTGTCTATGTATCTTTGTTGGAGACTGTGTTTCTTATAAGCAGCAAATAGATAGGTCTTGTATCTTTTAACTGGAGAGTTGAGGCCATTTACATTCAGGGTAACTATTGATAAGTAATCAACTTTGCCCTGCCATTTTCCTGCAAATGTTCCTATCCTTTGCTCTGTATTTCTTTTGTACTTTTACTGGGGTGGGGTTTCTATCTTCATATTTTTTCATGATTATGGCTCTTTCTGTGTGTAGCACATCCTTAAGCATTTTTTGTAAGGCTGGACAAGTGGTGACAAATTCTTTCAATTTCTGTTATGGAAGGTCTTTATTTCATCTTTACCCTGCAAAGCTCTCATTTATGGATACAGTATTCTAGACTGAGTTTTTTCTCTTAAGATTTGGACTATATCTTGCCATTGTATTCTAGCATGCAGGGTTTCTGATGAGAAGTCAGGTGTGACTCTGGAAATCTGGTCTTTCTCTCATACACATTTTAGAATCTTATTCATGCTCTACTGTGGGAAGTTTGATTACAGTGTGCTGTGATGAAGATATTTTCTGGTCAAATTTGTTAGCAGTGCTATGTGCTTCCTGTACTTGGACATTCCTTTCTATCTCCAAGTTTGGGAAGTTTTCTGTAATTATTTCACTAGGTAGGCCTTTGAATCTCTTTTTTCACACCCTCAGGCACTCCTAAGAATCAAATGTTGCATCTTTTGATATTATTTCATATATCTCCAACACTTTTTAAGTTTCTAATTTCTTCTTGTTTTTGGTCTGTCTATAAAATTTCCAGAGATTGTCTTCTAATTTGGAAATTCTTTCTTCTGCCTTACCAATTCTGTTAATACTTTCCACTGCATTTCTAGTATTTCATTTTGATTTCTCTTTAAAATCTCAATTTAATGGGAAATTTTTCATACCTAAATAGTTTTTTTAGTTCCTGGATTTGCTTTCAACTGCTTTTGAGTAATCCAATGATTAACTTTTTGAATTACATTTCTGGCATTTCCTCTTTTTCTTCATCTTTACATTCTAGTATCAAAATGTTGTAGTGTTCTTTTGGGGGGCTCATAGTGTCTGTTTCTTGAATTTTTGCCTTTATTATTAGGCATTTGTAAAAAATTATATATATATATATGATGTGATCCAGAACTATGAGCGGAGGAAACAGCCTGCAGCCCCCAGCGACTCAGAGCTCTACTGGAGGGTAGCTGGGCAGCTATGAGAGACAGTGTGGTGCCCAAACCAACAACACTCTCTGGACTCAGTGTCTGAGACCTTGGAGCCTTGGCTACAAGAGAAGGTATAAGGTGTAGCTGAGTTTTGAGATCTACCACACCCAACTTGGCTGTTACCCTGGAAACACTCCCTAACCTAGAGCATTGACTATGAAAAACTATATGCTAATTGGAAAATCTTGAAGAAATGGATAAGTTCCTGGATTCATATAACCTCCCAAGATTAAATCAATAAGATATTGCTTGTTACAGGTCTGTTTAGATTGCCTATAAGAATGAAGCACTAATCAAAATGTATTCACTGATAACCCTAGATATTCACTGAAAGCAGACATTCCACTTACCTACAGTCATAGTACAAAGATAAAAGCTTCCACAGAAGAAAAATGAGAATACTCCACAAATGCTGAACAAATGCACCAATTCAAAAGAACAAGAAAAGGAAGACATGACATCCTTAATATGACACCTAAATACTAGATTGTAAAGATGATGAAATAGAAGAAATGGAATTCAAAAATTGATCATAAGCTTACATAGAAGTAATCAGAAGAAAATGCATGAACTACTGAAACCTGTACAGGACATGAAAGAAAATTTCTCCCATGAAGTTGAGATCTTAATTCTTCATTTCATTTTGATTTCTCTTTAAGCAGAATTAAAAAATGCAGTCGAGGCCAGCGCCGTGGCTCACTAGGCTAATCCTCTGCCAGCAGCGCCAGCACACTGGATTCTAGTCCCAGTCAGGGTGCTGGATTCTGTCCCGGTTGCTCCTCTTCCAGGCCAGCTCTCTGCTGTGGCCAGGGAGTGCAGTGGAGGATGGCCCAAGTGCTGGGGCCCTGCACCCCATGGGAGACCAGGAGAAGCACCTGGCTCCTGCCATCGGCTCAGCGCGGCGCGCCGGCCGCAGTGGCCATTGGAGGGTGAACCAACGGCAAAGGAAGACCTTTCTCTCTGTCTCTCTCTCTCACTGTCCACTCTGCCTGTCAAAAAAAATGCAGTTGAGGGCCTTAACAGAATCAATGAAGCAGAAGAATGAATATCGGACTTAGAAGATAAACCACAGGAAATTATACAGTCAAACCAAAGACAAGAGGAGGAAATTAGAAAAAAAAAACTAAGAACACTAATAGGAATCTACAGGATATTATAAAAAGCTTCATATATGGGTTCTAGGAGTTCCTAAAGGCATGGAGGAAAGAAAGGATTTCTTTTTTTTTTTTTTTGACTGGCAGAGTGGACAGTGAGAGAGAGACAGAGAGAAAGGTCTCCCTTTGCTGTTGGTTCACCCTCCAATGGCCACTGCAGCCAGCGCACCACACCAATCCGAAGGTAGGAGCCAGGTGCTTTTCCTGGTCTCCCATGCGGGTGCAGGGCCCAAGCATTTGGGCCATCAGGAGGCCTTTTAAATGGGATAATAACAAAATTTCCCTATTTCGGAGAAGGAAAGGAACATCCAAGTACAGGAAGCACGCAGAACTCCTAATAGACATGACCAGAAAAGATCCTCACCACAACAGAATGTAATCAAACTCACCACAGAAAACAGAAAGAGAAGATTCTAAAATGCCAGATTACTTTCTGAGGATTTCCAATTAGACTCACAGAGGACTTCTCATCAGAAACCCTATAGGCTAGGAGAGAATGGCGAGATATAGGCCAAGTCTTAACAACAAAAAAAAAAAACTGTCAGAATATTATACCCTGCAAAGCTCTCATTTATGAATTAAAATGAAATGAAGACCTTCCATAACAAACAGAAATTGAAAGAATTTGTCACTACCCATCCAGCCCTGCAAAAGATGCTTAAGGATGTGCTGCACAAAAGAGACAAACATGGTCAGAAGAAGGTAAAGTAAGAAAATCTTTCAGTAAAAGTTCAAACAAAATTCAAAGTAAAAAATAGGAATGTTTTTGGGAAAATGGCAAGGTAAAGTCATCATTTATTAATAGTCACATTGAATGTAAGTGGCCTCAACTCCCCAGTTAAGACACAAACTGGCTTAATGGGTTAAAAAAACAAAACACATCTATTTGCTGACTACAAAAAAAATCTCATCAACAAAGATGCATACAGACTGAAAGTGAAAGGGTGGAAAAAGATATTCCATGACAACAGAAACCAAAAATAGCTGGTTAGCCATCTTAATATCACACAGCATAGGCTTTAACACAAAAACTGTATAGTGCCCTCCTTTGTCTCTTCTAACAATGATTAAGGGATCAATTAAATCTTTCTGTTGAACTATTATAAACGTATATGCACCTAATTATGGGGCACCTGGCTATTTAAAAGAAATGTTAAAGAATTTGAATGGAGACTAGGACTCCAATACAGTAGTATTGGGGGACTTCAATACTCTGTCAGCAGTAGAGTATTTCAACCAGACAGAAAATCAACAAGGAAATAATAGGTTTAATCAACACTATAGACCAAATGTACCTAACAGATTTCTACAGAACTTTTTTTCCTACAGTTGAAGAATACACTTCTTTTCACCAGTGCATGGAATTTCTCTAGGCTTGACCACATACTATGCCATAAAGCAGGTCTCAGCAAATTCAAAAAATCGAAATCATAGCATTCATCTTCTTGGACCACAATGGAATGAAGCTGGAAATCAACTCGGGAATCTCTAGAACATTTGCAAATACAGAGACTGAACAATATGCTCCTGAACGAACAGTAGGTCAAAGAAAATAAAGATCTGGAAAAATTTAAGACAACATAACATATCAAAACTTATGGGAAACAGTAAAAGCAGTGTTAGGAAGAAAGTTTGTAGCAATAGGTGCCTACATCAAGAAATTAGAAAAGCACCAAATAAATGAGCTAACAATGTATCTCAAGGATCTAGAGAAACAGCAAACCAAACCCAAAACTAGTAGGAGAAAAGAAATAATTAAAATCACAGAATCAAAAATACAATACAAAAGATCAGCAAAACGAAGAGCTCATTTTTTAAAAAATAAACAAAACTGAGATGCTATTGGCCCAACTTAAAAAAAGGTGAATATCAAAATTAGAGATGAAAAAAATGTAACAGACCCCTCAGAAATAAAAAAATCATTAGAAATTACCACAAAGAGCTGTATGCCAACAAACTGGGAAAAGTAGAAGAAATGAATAGATTACTGGACACATACAAACTACCTAAGCTGAGCCATGAAGACATAGAAAACCTAAACAGTCCCATTACCAAGACTGAAATTGAACCAGTAATTAGAGAAGCCCAGGAACAGATGGCTTCACTGCTGAATTCTACCAGACATTTTAGGAAGGACTAACTCCAATTCTTCTCAAGTTACTCAAAACAATTGGAAGAGAGGGAATTCTCCCAAATTCTGTCTATGAAGCCAGCATCACCTTAATTCATAACCTGAAAAAGATGCAACAAAGGGAGAATCACAGACCAATTTCACTGATGAACATAGACACAAAAATCCTCGAAAAAATTCTAGCCAATAGAATGCAAGAACACATCAGAAAGATCATCCACCCAGACCAAGTGGAATTTATGCTTGATATGCAGGTATGGTTTAACATTCACAAATCAATCAATGTGATACATCTCATCAATAAATTGAAGAAAAGGCCAGCACCGTGGCTCACTAGGCTGATCCTCTGCCTGTGGTGCCGGCACCCCAGGTTCTATTCCTGGTTGGGGCACCGGTTCTGTCCCGGTTGCTCCTCTTCCAGTCCAGCTCTCTGCTGTGGCCCGGAAAGACAGTGGAGGAGGATGGCCCAGATACTAGGGCCCTGCACCCCATGGGAGACCAGGAGGAAGCACCTGGCTTTGGATCGACACAGTGCACCAGCCATAGCGGCCATTTTGGGGGTGAACCAATGGAAGGAAGACCTTTCTCTCTGTCTCTCTCATTAACTCTGCCTGTCAAAAAAATTGAACAAAAACCATAGGATTCTCAATAGATGCAGAGACAGCATTTGATAAAATACAATACCCTTTCATGATGAAAACTCTAAGCAAATTGGGTATAGAAGGAACATTCCTCAACACAATCAAGGCAATTTATTACAAACCCATGGCCAGCATTCTATTGAATGGGTAAATGTAGGCATTTCCACTGACATTCCATACCAGAAAGGGGTGCTATCTCTCACCACTGCTATTCAATATAGTCCTAGAAGATTTAGCCAGAGCCATCAGGCAAGAAAATAAATCAAAGGTATACAAATTTAGAAGGACAAAGTCAAACTATATTATCAGACACATAGAAAATCCAAAAGACTCACCAAAAGATGATTGGAGCTCACAGAGTTTGTCAAAGTAGCAGGATATTAAATCAATACACAAAAACAACAGCCTTTGTATACACAAACAATGCCATGGCTAAGATCAATCCCATTCACAATAGCTACAAAAAATCAAATAACTTGGAATAAATTCAACCAAGGATGTCAAAGATCTCTACAGTGAGAATTACAAAACATTTAAAAAAAAAAAACAAAAAATGGAAAATTCTTCCATGTTCATAGATTGGAAGAATATCAAAAATTCCATTCTTACAAAAGAAATTAACATATTCGATGCAGTAACAATCAAAATACCAGAAATTATTCTCAGATCTAAAAAAAATGCTGAAATTCACATGGAAACATAGGAGACCTCGAATATCTACAGCAATCTTATACAACAAAAACAAAGCTGGAGGCATCATCATACCAGATTTCAAGACATAATACAGGGCAGTGATAATCAAAACAGCCTTGTACTGGTACAAAAATAGATGGATATACTATTGGAATAGAACAGAAACCCAGAAATCAATCCAAATATCTGTATTCAACTTATATTTGATCAAGGAACTAAAATCAATTTCTGGAGCAAGGAAAGTCTCTTCAGCAATGGTGCTGGGTAAACTGGATTTCCATATGCAGACGTATGAAGCAAGACTCCAACTTAAACATTACAAAAAGATAGTCAACATGCATTAAAGATCTAAATCTATAACCAGACACTATCAAGTTGTTAAGAATATTGTAGAAACCCTGCAAATTACTGGCATAGGCAAAGAGTTCTTGGAAAATACCCAAGAGGCACAGGCAATCAAAGCCAAATTTAGCAACTGGGATTACATCAAATTGAGAAGTTTCTGTATGGCAAAAGAAACAGTCATGAAAGGGAAGAGGCAACCACCAGAATCGGAGAAATTATTTCTAATCTATACAACTGATAAAGGGTTAATAACTGACTCAATAAAGAGATCAAGAAACATCACAACAACTAAATAAACAACCCAGTTAAGAGATGGTCCAAGGACCTAAATACACATTTTTCAAGAGGAAATCCAAATGGCCAACAGACACATGAAAAAAATGTTCAGGATCACTAACCATCAGGGAAATGCAAATCAAAACCATAATGAGGTTTCACCTCAACCTGGTAGAATGGCTTTCATACAGAAATGAGCAAACAACAAATGCTGGCCAAGATGTGGGGGAAAGAGTGCCCTAATCCACAGTTGGTGGGATGCAAGCTGGTAAAGCCACTATGGAAGCAGTCTGGAGATACCTCAGACATCTGAATATATTCCTACCATATGACCCAGCCATCCCATTCCTTGGAATCTACCCAAGGGAAATTAAATCAGCCAATAAAAAAGCTATCTGCTTTCACAATAGCTAAGATACAGAATCGACATAAATGCCTGTTAATGGAAGACTAAAAGAAATTATGGGATATGTACACTATGGAATACTACACAGTGATAGAAGATGCATTCTGGTCATTTGCAACAAAATGGAGGAATCTGGAAAACAACATGCTGAGTGAAATAAGCCAGTCCCAAAGGGACAAATATATGTTCTCTTTGATCTGTGACAACTAACAGAGCACCTAAAAAGAAACCTGTAGAAGTGAAATTGACACTATGAGGAGCAATTAGTTGAACAGTCCTTGTCTTGACTGTCGAACAATTTATTTATGTTTTACTATTTTTTCTATTTAATACCATTTGTTGAACTCTTAACACAAAATTATTTATAGGTGTTTAAATCCAATTGAAAATAGATTTCAGTAAAAACTAAGAGTGGGAATAAGAGGCAGGGGATGTTCATTTTGGCACATATTTAAATGGACTTACCCTATGGTAAAGCTAAAATATTGCCATGGGTCTCCAAATCCCATGCAGCTGGGTGGTACTAGTGCCATCTTACATATTAAAGTGATCATATTAAGTGTGTAACTGATCATATAGATTTTTTTAAATAGCAAATGGATCACAGAAATAAGACCAAGTGTCTGATAACAATAGAATTAAAAAGGAGAGAATGATCCACTTGGTAAGCAGGCCACACAGCCGGATAATAGAATGACAAACACACTAAACAGCACTCTGACCTCATAATCAGCCCTTAAGGCATTCAGATCTGGCTGAAAAGTGCATGAGAGCACTGTGGCAAAAACAGATCTACATGAAGGATTTCTATGAAATTCCAGTGGAAAAGGGCCAAAGAAGAATGTACTTTTCTCTGAAGAAAAGCATTTAGCCCTGTCTAAATGCTGACAGAGTTTGTGGACTCAAGGCTTCCATAGCCTTGGCAGCTCATGCCAAGGGCCTCAGACTATCACTGACATTATAAATTAGTGTCAGTTGTTAAATCAGCAACAGGAGTCACTGTGCACTTACTCCCCATGTAGGACCTCTGCCCTTAATGAGTTGTACTAAGAGAATTAACAGTAAAACTTGTATTCACACAGTACTTTATAATTTGTGTGTCTGTGTGGGTGCAAACTGTTGAAATCCTAGTATAGAGTCAGTCTTCTGTATATAAAGATAATTTTAAATGAATCTTAATGAAGAGTGGGATGGGAGAGGGTGTAGGAGGTGGGACAGGTATGGGGGGGGAAGGGGGAAGTACTGCTATATTCCTAAAGCTGTACCTGTGAAATTTGTATTCGTTAAATCTTCGTAAAAAAAAATCTCCCACTGGGATTGGCACTCTAGTGTAGCAGGTTAAGCCTCCACCTGCAGTGGCACCATCCCATATGGGTGCCAGTTCATGTCCCAGCTGCTCCATTAACCCACTGAGCTCTCTGTTAATGGCCTGGGAAAGCAGTGAAAAAATGGCCTGAGTGCTTGGTTCCCTGCACCCATGTGGGAGACCCAGAAGAAGCTCTGGGCTTCCAGCTTCAGATGAACCCAGCTCCAGGCATTGTGGCTATTTGTGAACCAGCAGGTGGAAGATATCTCTCCTTTCCTCTCTCCCCCTCCTCCTTCTCAAATAAATAAATAATCTTTTAAAAAAGATATGCTGAAGCAAAGAAGCTCATGCAGAGGTCTTTCCATCTAGGAGTGGTCCCTCTGAGAAGGTTAAATAAAAACATATAGATGCAAGGCTGGCACCGCAGCTCAGTAGGCTAATCCTCCGCCTTGCGGCACCGGCACACCGGGTTCTAGTCCTGGTCGGGGTGCTGGATTCTGTCCCGGTTGCCCCTCTTCCAGGCCAGCTCTCTGCTGTGGCCAGGGAGTGCAGTGGAGGATGGCGCCGGCTGCGGTGGCCATTGGAGGGTGAACCAATGGCAAAGGAAGACCTTTCTCTCTCTCTCTCACTGTCCACTCTGCCTGTCAAAAAATATTGATGCAAAGATTCTCAACAAAGCACTAGCAAGTCTAGTCCAAAACCACATCAAAATGATGATATATCACAATCGAGATTTATCCCAGAAATGCAGGATAGTTCAACATTCACAAATCAGTAAATGTCATAAATTGCAAAAAACAGAATGAATAACAGAAGCCATATTGCCATCTTCAATAGATGCATAGAAAAGATGTTATAATATTCAACACCCCTTGGTGTTAAAATCTCTCCACAAATTAGGTATAGAAGGATATAACTCAAAAGTATAAAGGTTATATGTAACAAACCCAACACCTCAGATCTGGAACAAGATAAGGATTCCAGGATCACCATATTTATTCAGTGTAGTATTTGATGAGAACAATTATGGATTAGAAAGAAAGATCATCAAAATCAGAAGACGTCAAATTATTCTAGAATGCAGAAGTCATGATGTTCATGGAAAAATCTAAACACTCAAAAAAGCTATTAAATTGATAAATTAACTCAGTAAAGTTGCAGGTACAAAATAAACATACAAAAAACTCACTGAAAAAGAAATCAACAAAGAAATCCCATTCACGATATCCACACACACACAAAAATCAAACATTTAGAAATAAATTTCACCAAAGAAGTTAAACATCTTGGGCTGGCACTGTGGCACAGTGGGTTAACGCCCTGGCCTGAAGCACCGGCATCCTATTTGGGTGCTGGTTCAAGACCTGGCTGCTCCACTTCCCATCCAGCTCTCTGCTATGGCCTGGGAAAGCAGTAGAAGATGGCACAAATCCTTGTGGGAGACCTAGAAGAAGCTCCTGGCTCCAGGCTTTGGATTGGCTCAGCTCCGGCCGTTGCGACAAATTGGGGAATGAGCCATTGGATGGAAGACCTCTCTCTCTCTCTCTCTGCCTCTCCTCTCTAACTCTTTCAAATAAATAAGTAAATCTTTTAAAAATAAGTGAAAATCTCTGCATTGAAAATTATCAAACACTGATGAAAATCATCAAGGACACCCAAAATGGATAGATATCCTTACTGATGGATTAGAGTAATATCATTCAAATGTCCAGGAGGATCCAAGATAGCTGATTAGGTAAAAGACATGTTGATTTTGACCATTGGAAGATAACTGAGGAAAAGCAGAGGAAATGCATTCTCATAGGAGATTTGGAGAGAAGTTTGCAGTGGGAATTCTACAGAAAGAAGAGACACTGTGGAGCAGCATAAACAGTAAGAACATGCAGCAGCAACTGGGGACACGACCAGTGACTCCCACCAAAGGGTGCTGGAGGAAATGCCATCTTCTGAGAGTGAGGTGAGAGCAGGCTGGCAGCCTGTGTCACTGGTGATAATGCCTGAGGGGAGAACCCTGTGAATCACACTGATTGAGTCTGGTCTGCAGCTGTAGAGAGAAACTGAGTACGCACCTAACTCCATGAAGGGAGAGCTCATTTCTTTCTCCCCATGCCCCAACAAGGGCACACAGTGACTAGCAGGGAGAAATCACCATCCTAACTGGAGCAGTGAAGTGACTAGAAGATTTTATCAGAGGGATCAGCCAGTGATTGTGAGTCTGGCTTAGAGGATTGGCAGTGGGCCCAGTTAGGATTGGCAGGTGTTCCCCTCTAACTCTCACAGGCACGTGGGCTCAAACTGCTAAAGTAGAGCACCCACATGCAGCAGACTCCAGGAATGCCGCTGTTCTGTGTACAGCGTTGGCAGATGGTGCTGAGTGGATGCCCTGGATTCCGTGACCATGGGAGCCTTGTGCACTATGGAAATTCTGAGTGTTTGAGACAGTGTGGGGTCCAGGTGGATCTCGGCACAATCAATGTTATCTGGCTTCAGAGGCTCACAGTTCCGGGAGTGCCTGGGGTGTGTCATGACAGAATTCCATGCTCAGACTGAGGACTGCGTAGATGTGCTTGCAGGGGTGTGGCGTATAGCCATTGTTGGCAAATCCTAGGCATTTATCAATTTGGCGGAGAGGATGTGAGGTTCTGATTATGCTATCCAGTAAGATCATACCCCCCTGCTGACAATCTAGATTTACCATGCCCACATGGGTGTCATCCTGAACTGCTGACCCACTCAAGTAATGAGGAAAGCTCTCTAGTCCCACTCAGAACACACCTTGGGATATCCACTGAAGGAGCAGACTCCACTAAGCCAAAGAGGTGTATGTCAAAGAAAAAAGCCATCAGAGAAGAAAACCAACAGGTGATTCCATAAATGCCTAAAAATAAGCATAGAAATTCAAGAAACATGAACAAGAAAATAATGTGAATCCCCAAAAGGAACACAGCACTTCAATATGAAGAAGTATATGAAGACAAAGACCTTGAAAAAATGCCTAAAAAGGAACTCAGAAGGATGATCATAAAATTACACAACACAGAAAAGCAAGTACATGAAATAAAGAGATCTATATATGACATGGATGAAGAATTTTACTCAGAGATAGACGTATTAAATAAAAATCAAACATTAGAAATGAAGAATTTGGGGCTGGTGCTTTGGCATAGTGGGGAAAGCTAAAGAAATGAAAAAATCAATATATCAAATAGAAAATACAGTGGAAAGCTTAAAGCACACGCTTGGTGAGACACAATAAAGAATATCCGAGCTAGAAAACAAATCCTTTGAAATATTTTAAGCAAAAGAAGAAAAAAAAAGAGGATTCCAAGATGGTTTCATAGGGAAAAGACATGCTAACTCTGACCAGGGGAAGAAAGCAGAAGCAAAGCAAAGGAAGTTCACTTCCAGGGAGAGGTGGAGAGAAGTTTGGAATGGAAATTATACAGAAATAGATGAGACACCATGGAGCAGCATGGAAGGAGTGGGTGCACAGCAACAAGCAGGACACCACACATGACTCCCACAGCTGATGGCTGAAGGAAACACCTCTCAGAGAGGTGAGGGTAGAGTGTGGCAGCGTGCTACTGTGATATTCCATGAGGGAGAACTTTCCTGACCACACCGACTCTGAGTCTGACCTGGAGCTCTAGTAGGGGGCAGGGCACCAACCTAATCCAGAAAAGGAAGTGCACCTTTCTTTCTCTCCATCAACCCACCAGGGCACCTGGCAACCAGTAGGGAGAAGGCACCAGCTTGACACCAACAAATGTTATATTAACTCTCAAACACAACTAGGGGATTTTACCAGAGGGAAAAATTCACATTTCCCACTGACTTTGAGTTGGGCTTGGAGGGCTGACAGGGGACTGGGCACCCACTTAGCTTGAGAGTATGGGGGCACCTCACAATCCTATCACAGGCTCCGGGGCTCAAACTTCCAAGGTGGAGCATCCACAGGCAGTCAGCTCTGGCATTGACTCTGCTCATAGCTGGATGGGGCAGGCTCATGGTGCAGAAGAGAGGGTCCTCTGCACAGTATTTTGGTGGGAGCCTTGTGACTATGGGAATTCTGTGACTGCATGATAGCATGTAGGGTATAATGTGTATCTGAGAAACCACTGTATCTAGTGTCAAGATGTTCACTCTCCTTGAATGCCCAGGGTAGGTCATTGCAGAGGGTTCCATCCTCACACTGAATACTGCACAGATCTTTGTGTGGTTCATGTGACAGCACGGGTGAGGGTTGTACTTACTATAGACTAACCCCATTCATCTCCTTGGAAGAGGGAAGGTGAGGTTGTGATGATGACAACAGACATGATCATACCCTCCCTCCGGCTGACAATAGAGGTCTACCGTGCCCAACTTTGCTGTCACCCTGGATTCTTGCCCCACCCTGAAGCACTCACCAGAGCCTGCTGGGTGGGCCAACTCCTCACATGCCACTGGGTTCACTAAAGGTACAGACAATCCATTAAGCCACAAGGCCATAGTTCAAATATAAAATCCACCAGTAGAGAAATCCAAGATGGCAGAATAGCAACAGGATGGTCTGATTTAAGCTAGATGAAATCAATATTTTAAAAAGGTGAGAAAGTACAATCTCAGGGTAAAGTTGCAGGGGCACTGCAGTGGGAGATCCTGCAAACGCAGTATAAATGGTCCAGACCTGTGCTGAACAGGCATGCAGCAAAAGATCCACCGGCTTGGATCCAAGGAAGAAGGACCTGCCCCAGCAAACTAGGTGACAGTGGACTCCAGGAGAACCACAGCACTCCTGATACAGTGGGAGGGAGAGCTTAGTGGAGCACAACTTTTAGAGTCCCACCCAGATACCCCAATACAGCAGGGTGACCGCTCACCCAGGGATGGGGGGGTGGCAGATCTCCCCCCCCAACCCCGCTATAGAAGAGACCTGCAGCCAGTTGGGGGGGGGGGTGGCGCCATTTTTGTACATAGGCTGGTAGCCACCTCAGCTCCCGTGTGCACCCAGCAATTCCTGGGGTCCAGCTACCTCAGTTTGACCCCGCTCCCCCCCGCCACCCACTCTCCTCCCACAACCCTTCACCAGTTCTCTCCCTTCACTCTTCCCTCCACCCCATTTCTCCCTTCTATCCCCCCTCCTCTTTCTCCTCCCTTTTGTCCTTCCTTTCCTCTTTCCCTCTCCTCCCACCCTCTCTCATACCTCCCCTTGCTCTGCCTCACTACCCTCCCTCCAACTTCCCTCTCTCCTCCCCTCCCTTGCCTGCATCCTCTGTCCCTCCATTTTGTCCCCCTCAAGGTAGGGAGTCAGTGAATTGGGGTTAGTATTAGGGAAAATATTTTGATATTGTCTTTGTAATAAACAGATTAGCTGCAGGATAGGAAACAAAGCCATGCCACCTCAGTCCTCAGATGACAGCTGGGAGTCTTACTGAGTGCTACAGTATTTTCTCAAGTGACTCCAAATCTTACGTATCCTGAACAGATTCTTGAGGGGTCTTGTGGTCTAGATGTGCTATTGGAGAGGTCACTCTGGACTAGATCAAAACTTTTCTATCCATTTCTTTCCATTTTACAAAACACACTGTACAAAATATGACTACATCTGAGAGACTGCAGCAAGGGGCTGACAAAGCAGTCTGGCCAGCTGATGACTGACAGGTTTGCTGGGACATCTGACTTTCTATGCAAAAACCAGGAAAAATCCTGTGCAAGCTATGACAAAGCAGTCAGCCTAAATGGAAATTTCTTATCTATACCATTTAAAATATACTTAACACCAAAATTACACTGATTATTCCACCTTTAACATGTTTTGAAGCTAAGTAAATTACAACTCCTCTTGTATAGATTCTTTGCTGTAAAGTTAAGTGATGTACTGCTTGTTATTTTAGTTAAATATATAATTATAGCCAACATGGTTAACTTTCTGATATAAATAATTCCTAATTCTTTTTCAGATTTTACTATTTGGCCGGAAACTCCACAACACAGTTGAACAGAAGGCATTCCTATTTTGTGCTGAATTTGACAACTCTGTGCGATGTATGCATGTAAGAAAACATTCTTTTAGTCACATATTTCCAAGAACAAGAATGGAGTCTCAGCCATTTTTCATTCAACAACAAATATGTAATGGGTACTATATCTCAGGAATTGTCCCAAGTCCTGAGACTACAGTGAGGATGAAGTACATGCTACCACAGAGCCAAGGGGAGGCAGACGAGAACCAACTAAACAGGAATACTGATACACTCAGCACTTGGGATATACTGTGTATGTGAAAGTAACTGCAATAAATGTTTCCTTATACCTGTATCATTTCTCGCAATACTGGTATTATCCCCATTTTTTTATACAGATTCTGAGGTATAGAAGGTTATGTTAGCATACTCAGGGTTAAAAATCAGGATTCAAATCAGGCCATTGGCCTCAAAGCTCAGACTTTTAACCAGCATAAGGTACTGCCTAACTGAAGACAACAGGTGACATCATATTGCTTTCACTGGCTAATGGAGAAAAAAATTGAGGGATGAAAGCACAATAGATAGGCTGTCCGAAGATGAATTCTTAGCTGAGCTGGAGGCCTATGCCATGGAATGAGGCTGACGAGCAAGGCAAAGGCAGGAATCCAGGACTGATGGAGTGGAGGTTTGATGCCCTAAGAACACACTGAGTGCTTGAGCATTTTCAGAGATGCTTTACAAATAATCTAACCTGTGGATCAAAAACCTGAAAGTACATCCATGGGGAATTGGTTAACGAGGAGCTGGTTTTTTGAAAAAAAATAAACAAAATTGACACCCCATTGGCCCAACTAACTAAAAAAAGAAAAGACCCAAATCAATAAAGTAAGAGATGAAAAAGGAAATGTAACAACAGACACCACAGAAATAAAAAGAATCATCAGAAACTACAACAGGGACTTGTATTCCAGCAAACAGGGAAACCTATCAGAAATGGATAGATTCCTGGACACATGCAACCTACCTAAATTGAACCAGGAAGATATAGAAAACCTAAACAGACCCATAACTGAGACAGAAATTGAAGCAGTAATAAAGGCCCTCCCAACAAAGAAAAGGCCAGGACCAGATGGATTCACTGCTGAATTCTACCAGACATTTAAAGAAGAACTGACTCCAATTCTTCTCAAACTATTCAGAGCAATCGAAGAAGAGGGAATCCTCCCAAATTCTTTCTATGAAGCCAGCATCACCTTAATTCCTAAGCCAGAAAAAGATGCAGCATTGAAAGAGAATTACAGACCAATATCCCTGATGAACATAGATGCAAAAATCCTCAATAAAATTCTCGCCAATAGAATGCAACAACACATCAGAAAGATCATCCACCCAGACCAAGTGGGATTTATCCCTGGTATGCAGGGATGGTTTAATGTGTGCAAGACAATCAATGTGATACACCACATTAACAGACTGCAGAAGAAAAACCATATGATTATCTCAATAGACGCCGAAAAAGCATTTGATAAAAGACAACACCCTTTCATGATGAAAGCTCTAAGCAAACTGGGTTTGGAAGGAACATTCCTCAATACAATCAAAGCAATCTATGAAAAACCCACAGCCAACATCCTATTGAATGGGGAAAAGTTGGAAGCATTTCCACTGAGATCTGGTACCAGACAGGGATGCCCACTCTCACCACTGCTATTTAAAATAGTTCTGGAAGTTTTAGCCAGAGCCATCAGACAGGAAAAAGAAATAAAGGAATACAAATTGAGAAGGAAGAAGTCAAACTATCCCTCTTTGCAGATGATAGGATTCTTTATTTAGGGGACCCAAAGAACTCTACTAAGAGATTATTGGAACTCATAGAAGATTTTGGCAAAGTAGCAGGGTATAAAATCAATGCACAAAAATCAACAGCCTTTGATTACACAGGCAATGCCATGGCTGAGGAAGAACTTCTAAGATCAATCCCATTCACAATAGCTACAAAAACAATCAAATACCTTGGAATAAACTGAAACAAGGACGTAAAAGATCTCTACGATGAAAATTACAAAACCTTAAAGAAATAGAAGAGGATACCAAGAAATGGAAAAATCTTCCATGCTCATGGATTGGAAGAATCAATATCATCAAAATGTCCATTCCCCAAAAGCAATTTATAGATTCAATGTAATACCAATCAAGATACCAAAGACCTTCTTCTCAGATCTGGAAAAAATGATGCTGAAATTCATATGGAGACACAGGAGACCTCGAATAGCTAAAGCAATCTGGTACAACAAAAACAAAGCTGGAGGCATCACAATACCAGATTTCAGGACATAATACAGGGCAGTGGTATCAAAACAGCATGGTACTGGCCGGCGCCGCAGCTCACTAGGCTAATCCTCTGCCTAGCGGCGCCGGCACACCAGGTTCTAATCCCGGTCGGGGCGCCGGATTCTGTCCCGGTTGCCCCTCTTCCAGGCCAGCCCTCTGCTGTGGCCAGGGAGTGCAGTGGAGGATGGCCCAGGTGCTTGGGCCCTGCACCCCATGGGAGACCAGGAAAAGCACCTGGCTCCTGGCTCCTGCCATCGGATCAGCGCGGTGCGCCGGCCGCAGCGCGCCGGCCGCGGCGGCCATTGGAGGGTGA